>NW_004567104.1:28022517-28119678 GCF_000260355.1 Condylura cristata
CTGCTCCCCTCAGCAGTGTACTTCGTCGATCTGCCTGTTCTGCTCCCCACTCTGTCTCTGATGAATCCTCTCACCCTCTGCCTCTCTGGCCTGTACCCCAGTTCTGTATGAATAAATAAATAAATCTTCAAAAAAAAAAAAAGAGTCTTTGAGACTTATTTCCTTAAGTAAGACCTGAAAAGACTATTTCATATTGCACCCCCTTGGGAGGGCATCATAATTCTACCTCTTCAGTTGCTTTGAAGGACTCTGAAGTCCAATCTGTGTTTTCAGTCCATTTATTTTACCCCATCCTTTGAAAGAGCTCATACAGTAGATCTACATTTCAGAAAGTCAAATATTCTCATACAAATGTTCATCTCAGCACTTAGCACTTGGGTTTCTATCCCTTTCCCTACCCTTTTTGAGGGAGGGACCTGTTAAAAATAAGTAAGTCCAGTCATTTTTTCCAAATAAAATCAGTATCCAAAAACTTGGGTTTGTCCCTTTGTTCAAACAACTGCTTATAATGTGTTCTTATCCAGAAACATTTTTTTGCCATTGAAGAGCAGTGAAGATTTTCATACCACTGCCAACACCAAACCAAGCACTTGTTGAGAGGGGAAGAGAAATGGGGTCTGGCAAGGGGGGAAGACCTAGAACTCATCTAGTTAATAGCTATACTCTTCTAGAAAAGAAAACCGAGGCCCTCCCTGGTGGTGCAGCGGGTTAAAGCACAGCACTGCAAGCAAGCCATAGCCACTTCAGTGCAAGTTCAAACCCCGCCCCGGAGGTGACCCACATGGTGCAGCAGACCTCTTCTGACCCGCCCACTGCTCCCCTCAGCAGTGTACTTCATCAGGCAGCCTGTTCTACTCCCCACTCTGTCTCTGTGAGTCCTTTCACTGCAACTGCACCTCTGGCCTGTACCCCAGTTCTATATGAATAAATAAATAAATCTTAAAAAATAAAAGAAAACTGAGTCTCACAAAACTCTCAGTCAAAGGCTGGGATTAGTGTTCATTGTTCTGTCTTGTATCACACACTTTGATTAGTTTATATTCTTTTGAAAAGCAATGTGTCACCTTTGAGACTCCCTTTAAGACTACCTTCTTCATAAGAAACAGGCAGCTACATTTAAAAACTAGTAATAGTAAGTAAGAAAACTGAAATATCTTTGCTCCTAATAAATGAAATTGTTACTTTCTCCAAGGCCGGGAATGATCTGTCCCGCCTGGGTCCCTGCCCCTGCAGCCTGGGTTCTAACTTGGCCACCGAAGGCAGGTGTACCAGGGGGACACTTATTACTCCAGCCAGGAGCCTAGAAGGCAGGCAGGAATGAGCAAGGAGTTGACAGTGTGGGTGGTGATCCAGATGCCAGGGGTGGAGGGTGCCCCCTGCAAGGATTCTCCCCCTGCAATTACCCCCACACACACACACACACCCATCCTTCCTGGGAGGCTCTACCTCCCATTCTGGATGGAGTCGAGGGCCTCAAGGACAGGGGACTGGGTACGTCAGCTTCTTGGTCACGTCAGAGAACAGCTCATCCACTCACCCATTCATCTATTGGTATATTCTTATCTCTGCTGATTCTAAAGCCTTTGAGGTAACTCAAACAAAATGGGACAAATACCCTAAGTTAAAAATTGGCCAAAAACAAAACGGAAAGACTTTAAAAGAGATCCAGGAATGAAGATCTCAAAATCCATGTTTGTTATCATTCTTCCAGTCTGTGTGATTTGTGAACTTTCCGAGCAGACATATATGAATGGCAATTTAAAAATCTTTTTTTCCTTTCAGCACAGACTAAGCTGGCATGCAGTTTTCCCCTTCCCTCCTCCCCGCCTGAAGTAGAGACACTGGGGCTGGAGGGCCCCAGGGAAACACATACCACAGGCCTCAGACAGTGGGGTGGAACCACAGAAACCCCTGGGCACAGTAGAGACATGGAGCAGCAGCCGCTCCGCTGGGCTGGGCTGCCTGGCTCACCGGCACGTGAAGAGTCATCTGTGCCAGGCTAGACCAGTGTTGTCAGCGACTCTGTTACACGCAGTCAGCTGCAGCTCTGCTACAGACCCGCTGAAGCCAAGGAGCTCGTGAAGCCACCAAGGAGGTGAGCAGAGGCCGAGCAGGTCGGCGGTGGGGCAGACGCTGGGGGTCTCGGGCATGCAGTGGCAGAGAGGAAGAGGCTGCGCCTGCAGGGAAACCTGAGTGAGACAATCACTGAAGTCAGACAGGGGCCGGAGACCCTGCCAGAGCGAGCACAAGTCTTCTAGCCGCTGAGAGAAAAAAGAAACAAGTTGCAGCGCCAGATAAAAGACCAGCGGGACCCAGGCCAATGAGCAGGTCCCCCCAGGGAACTTCCAGTGAGCCCTTCGCCACTTAATGTCCTCCGCAACCACCATCCTGGCCCACAGAAGAAACATGAGCTCCCTGGGGAGGCCTCTGTCCACATGCCTCCCCTTGAGCGAGCGGGGTCACCCTAACATCAGAAACAGATCTCTGGAGGGCCCAGGGCGCGTGGCCCAGACCTGGCCGTCGGCTCTGGCTTGCTTGGAGGACATGCCGTAGCGGTCAGGAGCAGTGCGTGGCCAGGTCTCCTGCCAGAAGCTCTCCCTAAGGCTCGTTCCTCTCGCCTGAGGTTTCAGACTTCAGGCGGCTGTGAAGCCAGCCCTGCCTCCCGGCTCTGGGTCGAGGTGGAAGGCTTCGCCAGAAAATACAGACCCACCCACCTGGAGTTGGCCATGTATGGAATTGAGTTGCCTTAAAAAGGAAGAATCTGGGCCCTTCCTGGTGGTGCAGTGGGTTAAAGCACAGCACCAGGAAGCTAAAACCACCTCACCACAGCTTGATTCTTGCCCAGCCCGCCCCAGAGGTGATCCACATGGCCCCGCAGACCGCTCTTGAGCCGCCCGCTGCTCCCCTCTGCAGTGTGCTTCCTCAGTTGGCCTGTTCTGCTCCCCACTCTGTCTCTGGTGAATCCTCTCACTGCCCCTGCACCTTTGGCCTGTACCCCAGTTCTGTATGAATAAATAAATAAATCTTAAAAAGAGAGAGAGAAAGGGCCCTCCCTGGTGGCTCAGCAGGTTAAAGCACAGCACTGAGAAGCTAGAGCCACTTCAGCATGAGTTCACTTCCAATCTAGGAGGTGACCCACGTGGTGCAGCAGACCTCTCCTGACGTGCTCTCTGCTCCCCTCAGCAGTGTACTTCATCCATCTGCCTATTCTGCTCCCCACTCTTTCTCTGGTGAATCCTCTCACCCCCTGCATCTCTGGCCTGTACTCCAGCTCTGTATGCATAAATAAATAAATCTTAAAAAAAAAAATAAGAAGATGCAGGAGTTGGATTCAGCTGGATATTTAAGTGACATTCAGAATTCGGTGCATAAGGCTAGTGCAAAGCCTGGTTCTGCTTAAGAGGCTGATGCTATGGACCTGTCAGAAGGATGTGCTGGGGTTGGGAGGTCTAAGGGGGGGCCTCTGTGCCACTTGGGGTAGAGAAGGGTCCCTAGGAATCAGTCCTGCTTCTCCTGCAGGCACCTCTGGAGTAAAGGAGGCCCCAGGGGCAACCCCAGCAGGGATCTCCGTGGCCCCCCTCCCATAGCCAGTCCGTGAGCTGCCTGCAGCTGTGGTCTCCCTGGTACCTCAGGTTCCATGATAACTCAGGGATGGTGGCCCAGGGGTCCCAAGGCAACAGAGAAGATCCTTGAGCTCACAGCTCCCCCCACCATAGGGCGTCTGGATGTCTGTGGCTCTATGCAGTTCAGGAAACTGAATCAGGAGACACACCTGGGGCCCTGCCAGGAGGGCACAGCCAAGCTGAACTCCGCAGGTCACAAAGCACTTTCTCTACACGCCTCACATGACTGCTCCAAAACGGCCTGTCCTCAGCCACCAACAGGGGCAGGTGCACAAAACTGAGAGGACCGCTTGCTGTCACAGCACAGAATGTGAGACTTGTGCCACGGTGACAGATGCTGGGTTCTCTATGGGCCGGGACTGGGTGGCAGTGGCTGTGGATTTGCAGGCAGTGTTCCCGGTGAGCAGAGACCTGAGGCCCAGCCACAACACAGACTGACCCAGAGCTCAGAGAGGACCCCGCCAAGTTTCCCTCCAAGCAGACACCACCTTACGTGTCGGGAGGGAGGTGAACAGGGCAGGGGTGGGGAAAGGAGAGCACCTGGGCCTGAGGTAGATGGACAAAGGAAAGGGACTGACTCCATCAGGACTTGGACTCTGGGTTCCTGAAGCCTCAGAGTGGGAAGGACCATCTGCTCCAGATCGCCATTTTATAAAGGGAGACACCCACACCAGATCCAGGAAGAGGAAAGAATTTTCTCTCAGTCCCACAGCTAGTCAGCAGCAGGACTGGGCTTTGAACACTGCTTGAAAATGCAACAGGATTTGCCTCCAGTCTTCTCACCGCTCTTCCTTCCTTATCCCACCCCATGCCTGAGCAGAGAGTGCATCTGAGAGGACTTCTCCCCCACTGGAATGTGCAGGGAGCTGCTGACAAACCTTCATCCCTCACTTCTCCCACAGGGTCATTGCTCCTAACTCCAACAGGTCACTTAGCAGGGAAGGACCTGAGTTGTGGCCGATGACAATAAGGAGAGAGAGGCCAGACACTTGAGCCTCCTGTCAAGGGAAAGGTGGAGTGAAGCACCCTGGGAGAGAGACCTGCAAAGGAGGAGACAGGGGGGAGGTGGGAGAAAATTAGACCGCCCCACTCTAGCCAGGGGCCAACCTGGTGAGGGCTGTGTGAACACAGCACTGACTTTTTTCAAGCCAATCTAGGAATATAAACCAAGGAGCCTCCAGCACCTGTGAGAGGCTCTGCCTGGAAGCAGCAAGTTGCAAAAAGCCTGTTATTGGGGCAGCTGTTTTTACCTGTGTTTGTTTGAGGACATGGACCAACCCCAGGCATTAAGCACCCAAGCCAACACAATGCCTGCAAATTGCTCTTCCACTCAGCGCTGGTCAGCTCAACAAGCCATGGTCAATGGCCAAGCCAGTGACCAGTGTCTGGGCAGTGGGTTACACCCATATCCACCCAGTTCAACCCAGGGCAGCGTTGATTAATCACAGAGCGTGTGAGGGAGAATGGAGCTTAAAGAGCATTTACCAGCTCACACCTATCTCCATCAAACATCAAAATTCCTTCCTTCTTGGGATTGCTCCACCACAGGCTGGACGCTCCAGGACAGCTCAGAGTCCCACGTGGTGGGTCACTCCAGGCCTGGGTGGTGCTGAGATCTTCCCTGGACTACGCAATTCTGCCCACCATGTCTGTCCTCCCACTTTGTTCTCCTTGAAACCAAATGGAATGAGTCCCTATTTCTGTCCGTTGGTTAAACATAATGACCAGCACCCTCTCTTTTCCAGGCTGGACACCCCTGACTCTCGCAGACAATTTCTGTATGAATGTCTTCCAGTCTTTGCCCCTGTTCCTGTTGTTCCCAATTTCCCTCCTGGTTATTCTATTAAGCTCTCTCTTCTTGATTAATAGATTAATCTTCGGCATTGAATATTATATTCAGTTGAAGGTCAACCTCTCAAATCACCCTTCTTCTAGAGACCTTAAAGGGTGACTTATCCACCTGCCCCTTCTTCTTCCTGTTATCTCTGGTTTGTGCTCCCTGATGCAGGCATCAGAGGCTGGCTGGGAAACCCACACTGGCTTAGAGGATCAAAGTTATGGGCACTTGTGGCTCATAACTGATTAGGTGTGGCAAATCCTGATTTTTGCTAATAAGAATACTTCTAACTCTCCAAGGGAAGTGGGGAGGCTGGAACCCCCTAGTCACACAGTAAAGGTTGACACTAACCTCTGTCTAGCATGGTGCTGGGAACCGGCTTATTGATTCCATATTCAGCCCAGCGAGAGCTAGTTTTGAGCAACAACTGTGCGTCAAGACTCATAGCGCCATGGCAGAAAGACAATCTACAAGCGCCCCAAGGAGTCCAGGGTAGGCGGGCAATCGGTTCACAGGGACAGTTATGATGAGATGTGTTAGGTGTAGCAGTAAAGGCATGGAAATGGGTCTATGACAGCAATGACAGACCCAAAATGGGTCTCACTGGACTAAAATCAAGCTCTTGGCTTTGAGGGTGGAGAAAGAACCATGAACAGACCTAGAAGCAAGGAAGAAGGAACTTCTCCTGGGGTCTCCAGAAGGCACCCAGCTCTGCTGACACCTTGATTTGCTGCTGCTTCATCTCCCTTCCTCTACCTTCCGTCTCCTGGCCTCCCCAAAGGACACTTGTGAATACATTGTGCTCACCTGGATATTTTAATCAAAGATAGTCTTCCCATCTCAAAGCCCTTACCCTAATCGCCTCTGCAAAGTCCCTTTTGCCAGATGAAGTGACACATTCAGGGCGCTGGGGACGAGGGCATGGACATCTTCGATGCCATTGCTCCATCTACCACAGGAACAGTTAGCTGTGCTGTGGAAGAGACATTACTTTTGAATCGCTCCTGAAAGGCTCCGTAAGACTTGTTCGCAGGAGGGGCTAGTGTGAAAAGGAAAAGAACTTAACAAGAAAATATGCTGTGCAAGGCATGGAGACAAGAAAGCATGTCTGGGGCTTGCCCCCCATTTTTTTTCCTTCTTCTTTCCTTTTTTTTCTTTTCTAGAAAAAGCCAGCCTCTGCTTGGTTGCCTCTAGGGTTGAGAGGCTCACTGCCTTTCCTGGCAGCTTATTCCTTCCTACTAATAGGTCTGAGCAACGAAGACTCTTGGTTCTGATGAACCCCTTCTTTAAGTTTTCCCCAGTAGAAATGTGAACAGGCCTCACAGCATCCAAGAGTCACTTTAGTTCAAGCACAAAGGGGTACTGGCAGTGGGAAGTTTGTGCACGCCGGGGTCTGATTCAACCGAGATGATGCTGAGATGTGCTGTGGACAGGGGTGTGCACCTTGTGCCAGGCAGCTCCCCAGCAGTCGTTTCTCACAGAGACCCCATTCCCAAGACAGCAGGGCACCACTGGATTTCTCCCACAGTTGTCCAGTAACCAACTGAAAAGATTTTAAAATAAGATTGAGTTTGAAATTGAGGGATAAAAATTCAGAAGTGATGACATGTTTTTGTTTCTCAACATAAAGTGCTAGGGGTTTGGAGACAGGGAGGAGGCCTGACTCTTCGCCTTTGGCCGGAACAACCCGGGGTGCTGGCAGTCCCTGCTGGGGAGGCCAGGGGTAAGGCTGGGTGCTCAGGGCTGTGGAGGGAGGGCGGTACCACAGAAAGCCTGGTGGAGGAGACACACCCTGCACGGCTGTTGTCTCTCTGCATCCACCGTTGACATCTCTCATTCCCAGGTGTCCTCTGAGCCAGGGAGATTCTCTTTATTCTCTCTTCTTTTCTCCAACTCACCAGCCAAAACCCTCATATTGGTTCTTAGCTCACAGGGAGCCCCCTACACTTGTGGGGCATGAAGCTCTGGGCCAGGATGGGGTTGACCATGACCGCAAGTGCCCTCCTGGGGCTGGCAGCCTCCTGGCCAGCACCCGTGGAGCAGGACAGCCGTGGGGATGGGGACTTGGATAAGCTCCAGGCCAGAAGATGGGAAACTTAAACTCCCGTGGCAGCTGTCAATCCTTAGGTGCACTACTGCCCACTTGAAACCTGTTTTCTTATCAGCAACGTGGGATGACAATACCTACCTCCCAGGGCCTTGGGAGGGTTCTCAAAATTGACTTCATGGTGCCAGGCATGTATGACATGTGTATCAAAGCCTGGAATGGAACACAGAATCCTCCCAAGGCTTGGACTTGGAAATATCAATGTCTGTGCTGGGGTAATTAAAGCCAGGAAGCACCTGGAAACGTTGAGGTGGAAGGGGTGGGAGGAATGCCAGCTGCTGTACTTTGTTTTCCCTGGGCATCTCCTGCTCTTTCCGGTCCTCTGGAACCAGCCACTGAACTCAATGAATGCTTGTCTCTTTATGGTGTTGATGAAATCATCCTGTAACATTCCAGATGCCTAGAGAGGGTGTGTGCAGTGACCAGGCAGTGAGTGCTGGTATCTCCCTGCCTTTGGCACGCCCTGGTAGTAATGGTGATTTTTAAAAGCTGGGAAGCCCAGAGTGACTTCTCCCAAAACAGATGTGGTCAGTTCCAATGTCAACAGAAATTCAAAGCCCAGCCTACGGGAGTTCTAGAAAGAGAAGCCAATTACAACATGCAGTGGTGGAGAGGAAAGACCTAAAGTCTAGGAGGAACCCAGGACCCAGGACAAGGAGGATCCAATTGTGGCCAGGGAAAGTCAAAGAAACTTCTAGAACTGGAAACCTGAGAACAGAAATAGACTTGCAGTGAAACACGTACATTGATCCCACCCATCTGTTTCCTCTCCCTCTTTGGGCCCCACTGAGATAGTAGCAGGGATTAAAATGGTATAAATCCACCACATTGCAAGTAAAGGGAGAATGTTATCAATGAACTGGAGACTTCAGTAAGTTTATGGAACAGAACAGTTGGAGGTGGATGAGGAGGAAGAAGCCACAGCCACGGTGAGCAAAGAGATTTCATTTTCTTAACAGAGCCTGAGAGACTCGAAACCTCATTACACCAGGTACAATGCAGGACAGATGTGAGGTGTGGGAGTAAGAGCCAGGAATTACGTGGAACATACTCTATGGTCTCTGTGTCCACCCTAGGAAAATAAGCAAACAAAAAAGTTATTTAAAGCAATTACAAGGGCCTAGCGAAAACAAGCCTCCACAAATAGGCTGGCTTGTAGAGGTTTCCAGTAAAATACCAAGCTAGCTACCCCAGACACATAAAATGAAGCTCTATAGTCAACACTCTTGCATGAGTGCACAAAGCTCCCAAAGGTGGTTAATTTTGTCACTCTGTCACTGGTGACGCAACATGTTAAAATGAACACTATGAAGGTATCCACAGCCGCTTCTGTGCAAGTTCAATCCCCGGCTAGGGAGGTGACCACGTGGCGCGGCAGACCTCTCGTGACCTGCCCACTGCTCCCCTCAGCAGTGTACTTCGTCAGTCTGCCTGCTCTGCTCCCCACTCTGTCTCTGGTGAAGTCTCTCACTGCCCCTGCACCTTCGGCCTGTACTCCAGTTCTGTGTGCATAAATAAATAAATCCTAAAAAAAAAAAAAAGGATGCTATAGAAATCAAGTTTAGAAAAAAAATCCAGCTAATGCTACCTACAAGAAACTTGCCTGAAATAAAATTAGAGAAAAATAAGTACTATAGTGATGCTGGTGTGACTAAAAACAACATCATATACACACAGCAAAAAAAAGACTTTAAAAAAAGAACTAAAAAGAAAACATCATAGAGATAAAGCCTGACCCCAACAGGGGCCAGTGAGGAGGCACCACGGCCAGACAGGAATCTGCACATACCCGAGGACTTGCAACAAAGCAAAATTAAAAGGTCTATATAACAATTTCAGCTCTTGCTGAATTTATGCAAATGTGCCAATAAAGTTTATTGATTGCTGTGATTGATAAAATTGGGGTGAAGTTAGAGACAAAAAACTACTTCAGTGCTCTTTTTGTGAACCTCACACTCGAGCCCTCAAACTTTCTGAGCATCTTTTTGTTTGATTTTTTCACTTGTAAGTCAGACTGGATCCTAAATTTTTGAATGAGTTAGAGCTTAATATTTTGTATTTAGCTTTTCTGTCCTACAGTGGGAAACGTGGGGGATGGAGGAAAGACCTTCTCTTCTGGGCCATCTTTTTTTTTTTTAAGATTTATTTATTTGTGCATACAGAACTGGGGTACAGGCTAGAGGTGCAGGGGCAGTGAGAGGCTGCACCAGATACCGAGTGGGAAGCAGAACAGGCCAACTGACAAGTACACTGTTGAGGGGAGCAGCGGGCGGGTCAGGAGAGGTCTGTTGGGCCATGTGGATCACAGCAGGGGCAGGCGGGGATTGAACTCATGCGGAAGTGCCTTTAGCTTCTTAGTGCTGTGCTTCAACCCACTGCACCACCAGGGAGGGCCCCTCTTCTGGGCAATCTTATGTTACACCCCACAATTTATAGCTACTATACAACCAGGAAAACCTTAAAATGATATCACAGCTATGGCATCAGTGGGTAGAAGCCTCTGTAAGGAAAACCCTGGAGACAGCCTCTTTTAGTAGGAAGTAGCCAGAAGACTACAACACCCTGATCTCCCATGGTAATGGAAGGCCAAACCCAACAGAGGAGAAGATGATAACATGGAGATATATTTGGAAGAGAAAAACTTTCTTTCCCCTCTAAATTTCTTTACTTTTAAATAGATCTCCCAGATACAGGGTTATAACTAACAGTGGAGAAGTGACAGGGGCCAGGGAGGAGAGGCAGGCACCATACCTAAGACAGGTATTTGCACACACACCTCGCCCAGGTGACGTGTGCACACTATGGGACTAGTGATCTGTTTTATTGAAACTAAAACTCTTGCTCTGAACTGAGACTCCTGCCCTGATGATGCCTGAAAGAGTGCTGGACATATACACCCCCAGAAATTAACCTAGCAGGCCAGGCTATAGCAAGGTCAAGACAATCGGGAAGCTGATCGCAAACTGGGACTGAATGTGATGAATACCAGGAACATCGGCCATGATGGACTGTTCTGATAAACTGACTCACTGATGACTGTTTTTGTTCAACTCACTATAAAGAGCTCAAGATGAGATGTCAGGACAGCTTCTTTAGGGTGATATGCCCACCAGCTAGCCAGCTGTCTAAATAAATGTGCTGCTTATAGACTTATTTCCTGTCTCTGGTCATTGGCATCTGTAGTGACAGGCAACAGGAATTGGCATTTTAGGCAACAATACTTCATAATATAACTTCTTAAAAAAATCTACATAACCTGAGATGCACCCCAGTTCTGTATGCATTACCTGAGATGTTTTAAATAGCTATGTGGCTAATCTACATGGTAGGTAGGTAGGTACGTAGAGAGAGAGAGCATTAAGAACTTACAAACTCACTTTTCTCATAATTACTGAATTAAGCAAACCAAAACTTAGTAAAGTTTACAGAATTCTTGAATGACATCAAGAAACTTTATCTAATAGATAGGTAATATATCTAGAAGACAAGCTTTTTTTGTCATGCCCCTAGCAAATAGTTACCAAAGTTGACTATATACCAGGTAATACAACAAGTCTCAAAAACAAGCAAAGAATTGGGAGCCTATAGACCACAATTGAGTTGAACACAATCATAGAGCGGCCTTAAAAAACTGGGATAAAAAGCACATATTCTACATAACTCAGCTCAAAGAAAGTCATAATGGAAATGCCAAAATACAGAACCAGTAACAGAGACTTAACATTAACAACAATAACACAGCTTAAAACAGGGATTACTGCCAAAGCAGAGCTCAGCATAAATGTATATCCTTAAAAAGAAGAGTCAATGAAAATTAACAGACTAAGCATCCAACCTGAGAAATAAGAGGGAAAAGGAACTAACTGGAAACAGAGGAAAAGATCAACAAAGACTAAAGGACAGGCCCTCCCTAGTGGTGCAGCGGACTAAAGCGCAACACTGCAAGCTAGCCACAGCCTCTTCATTGTGAGTTCGATCCCTGGCCCCGGAGGTGACCCACATGGCTCAGCAGACCTCTCCTGTCTCACCCGCTGCTCCCCTCCACAGTGTACTTCGTCAATCTGCCTGTTCTGCTCCCTACTCTGTCTCTGGTGAATCCTCTCACTACCTCTGCACCTTTGGCCTGCACCTCAGTTCTGTATGCATAAATAAATAAATCTTTTAAAAAGCGAAAAAAGAGGACAAAGAATTAAATAGAAAAGTCTGTACAATTCCGAGATGTGACGAAACTCAAAGTTTGTTATACTAAAAGCTAGTGAAGTAGAAATAGAGATCACAGGATAGCTAAAATAAGGGAAAGGTGGATATAAACAACAATGGGGAGTGCGCAGCAACATATAGAGCAGAGACTTGAAACAGAGCAAAACAGAAACCAAAATGTTAGACTAGCCAACTAGAGACAAAATTAAGTTCCCTAAAAATACAGAAGGTAGAAAAGTAAGGAAATAAACAACTGACTCAACCTACCACCATTGAAACAAATTAAATCAGTAGTTCAGAATAAACCACACAAACTTACCCACACCATGGTAGCCATGCTCCAAAATGGCCCCAGAGATCTCTACTGCCATGTGGGGGTCTTCCCTCATTGAACAGAGCTGACTGTGGAAATCAGAGAATACTGTGGAAATGATAAAAAGGGACTTCTAAGGGGAAGCCATAAAAGACTTCTTGTGACTTCTACCCTAACCCTGATATTTCAGGGTAGAAGTCACAACCACCAACGTCCAACCACCAACCAGCCAGCCAGGACAACCGCACATCCTTCCCAACTCTGTTACGGGCCCTCCTCTAGTGCACTTCCCCCTCTGAATGTTTCAGTGCTGGAGTCTGCTTTCTAGTGCTAGTTTTTGAGTTTGGCTTCCTTTGACCCTGTGTCTGGTTTCTCTATATTCCACATGTAAGTGAAACCATCCAGTATTTGTCTTTCTCCTTCTGACTTGCTTCACTTAGCATAGTCCCTTCCAGATTCATCCATGTTGCTGTATTTATGGCATGAGTTTATCTTTTTTGATGGCTGAGAAATATTCCTTTGTGTAATATTCCACACCTTCTTGTCCCACTTGTCTGTTTGGAAGCATTTAGGTCAACAATGTTTTTTTTTTTTCAAATGAGAAACAAATATTTTATTTTCCCAATAGACATGTAAGAATAGACTAGATCTTGGAAGATCACTTTTTTATTTCTTCATTTTGTGCATTTTTTTCATCTCTGTTGTAATCCCCATGGGCTTCCCACCACCAATTCACCCGCATGCCATCACCATAATCCTAGGTATCTACCCAAAGGACACAAAAACACTGATTCAAGAAGACACCTGCACCGTCCATGTTTATTGCTACTCTATTTACTATCAGGAAGACTTATAATCAACCCAAATGCCCAAAAATAGATGACTGGATTAAAAAGATGTGGCACATATACACAATGGAGTATTACTCAGCAATAAAAAAATAAAAGCATGCTTTTTGCAACAACATGGATGGAGCTGCAAGGGATCATGCTTAGTGAAATAAGCCGGAAAGAAAAAGAAAAATGCCAATGATTTCACTCATAGCAGGGACGTAAGGGATCAGGTAGGGGGTGGAGGGGTGGGAGGGAAGAGAGAAACAAATGTAATAGAGTAAAAATGAAAAAAAAAAGAACAACAACATGTTTTTTAAATACATGGCTATGCTTTGTTTGCTTCAGGAATGCAAGATGTAATTTATTTTAAAAATCTATAAATGTTATGTACCACTTCTATGCCTTTAAAAAGGAATAACTCCATAAGCTTTTTTTTTTTTTAAAGATTTATTTATTTATTCATACAGAACTGGGGTACAGGCCAGAGATGCGGAGGGTGAGAGGATTCACCAGAGACAGAGCGGGGAGCACAACAGGCAGATCAACAAAGTACACTGCTGAGGGGAGCAGTGGGCGGGTCAGGAGAGGTCTGCCACGCCATGTGGTCACCTCCAGGGCAGGCAGGGATCGAACTCATGCGGAAGTGGCTTTGACTTCTTAGTGCAGTGCTTTAACCCGCTGCGCCACCAGGGAGGGCCCCATAAGCTTTTTAATAGATAAAAAAATTGTGACTAAAGTTAATATCTGCTCATGACTATAACAAGTATTTAGTAAACTATAGCTAGAAATGTCATATGTTTACTAATGAAACAGTGCCATTCCATCTGCAATCAGGATGTTTAAAGGATGCTCATATCGCCATGTCTAGTCAACATTGTCTTGCAGGTTTAAGTCAGTGAAGATAAAATTTTTAATAGAAAAGTAAGTAACAGCAAAAGTTTTTTAAAAAGTTTTTAAAAGGAAGAAGCAAACTATTAGAACTATTGTCAGATATAGAACAGTTACCCAAAAAATTAGTTCCACTCTTATTTAGTGGTAAATAAACAACTAGAAAATGTAATTTTAAAAAGGTATCATGTACAATAGCAACAATTCAAAAAAGAGGGCAGATTCTAAGTAATAAGCCCACAAAATCTGTGCTATATTTTATGCATAAAATACCTTATCATCGAAAGACCTACATAAATGTAAAAATGAACCATGTTCACAAACAAGTGCATTAGATATTGAAAAGAATGAAAAATTTGTTTATTAATCTCCATGATTCCTATAAAAATATCAAGATGGTTCTCAATGGAGCTTGACATGCTAACCCCAAAACGTTCATAAAACTGCAAAGGACCCAGAATAAATGAAACTTTTCTAAACAAGGTAGAAGGGTAATTCCATGCCAAGAATAATTAAAGATACATAAATGAAAACAGTGACTATAATAGACAAATAAACCATTGGTTTTGACTACAGAACCCAGAAGCCAAACCACTTATACAGGAAAACTTGGCAAATTACAGAGATGAATTTGCAAATTAGTGGCCAAAGAGTAGACTATGTGATAGATGGCCTGGAACAATAGGATGTACATTAGGAAAAATGCAGGTGATTCCCTATATCATACTGTATACGAATGTGTTCCATGTGGATCAAATAAATGTAAAAACAAAACTATGCAACTTTCAGAAATTATAGTGTACTAATTTTATGACTTGAGAGTATTAAGAAATTCTCAAAGAATTTCTTGATTTTTTGAAGCACAGATTATACATTATATTCTAACTTTGACTAGATCAAATTAATGCTTTTGGTGAAGAAGCATAAAGTGAAAAAAAAATCATATTTGTTGCAAATTATATAACTTTCAGAAGATTAGTGTCTGGAATGTGTAAAGAATTCCTAAAAGTCAGTAAGAAAAAGACAAAATTCCCCATTATAAAATGATCAATGTGTACATACAGATAATTCTCAGGAACTGAATAAAGTTTAATAAACATTTAAAAATAAGTTTTAGTTGAAGTTCAATAGTTATCTTGGAAATATAAGATAAAACAATAATACGATACTGCTCTTACCACAAACAACTCTAAATAGCCAAAACAATCCTGACAAAAGAGAAAAAGAAAAGGGAAGAATGGTGATATCACATTTCCAGACTTCAAACTATACTATAAAGCCATAATAATTAAAATAGCCTGGTACTGGAATATAAACAGACACACATATAAATGGACTAGAATTGGGAGAGCAGAAATAAACTCACACTATATGGACAGTTAATTTGTGACAAAAGATCCAAGAATGTACACTGGAGCAAGAAAACTTCTTCAATAAGTGGTGTTGGGAAAACTGAACAGCTGCAAAGGAAAGAATGGGACTAAGGGCCCTCTCTGGTGGTACAAGGGTTAAAGTGCGGGACTATGAAGCTAACTGCTGCCACTGCAGCGCAAGTTTAATCCCCAGCCAGGGAGGTGACCCACATGGCGCAGCAGACTTCTCCTAACCCGCCTGCTGCTCCCCTCAGCAGTGTGTTTCAGTCAGTCAACCTGTTCTGCTCCCCACTCTGTCTCTGGTGAATCCTCTCACCCCCAGCACCTCTGGCCTGTATCCCAGTTCTTGTATGCATAAATAAGTAAGTCTTTTTTAAAAAAATGAGATTAGACCACTATGTTATACCATACACAAAAATCAACTTGAAATGGATAGAAGACTTGGATGTAAGACCTGAAACCATAAATTGTATAGTAGAAAACATAGGCAAGGCACTTCACCACTCAAGTTTCAGTAGTGGCTTTGCAGATTGGTCTCCAACACACACACACACACACACACACACATATCAGTATACACACACACATATATATACACACACAACTGGGACTGCATCAAACTAAATATTTTCTGTGCCTCTAAAGCATAAACAAAATGATAAGTCACAAAACTGAGTGGAAGAAAATATTTGCACACCATACATCTAATAAGGGACTGATACTGAAGATCTACAAAGAACTCATAACTCAGCAAAAAGACAACAAATAACCCCATCAAAAATGGCAGAAGAGTTAAAATAGAGATATCTCCAGTGAAGACAAACTGAAGACCAATAGGCACAGGGAAAAAATGTTCATCCCTTATTAGGGAAATGCAAACCAAAGCCAAAATAAGATCTTACTTTTCTCCAGTGAGAATAACCCAAACAGAAAAGAACAGAAACAAGTGCTAACAAGGATGTGGAGAAAAGGGAACCCACTGTGGGTGGGAATGTAGACTGGTCCTATGGAAAACAATATAGAGGTTTCACAAAAGATTAAAATGGATTTGCCATTCAACCTAGTAATTTCACTTCTAGGTGTTCTACCTGTATAACACAAAAGCACTAATTCAGAAGGAAAGTTGCACAGCCATGTGTACTGGAGTGCTATTTACAATAGCCATCCTGTATGGAAACAGTTGAAGTACCCCCAAACAGAAGAGTGAATCAGGAAGATATGTATATACACTGTGGAATATTACTCAGCAATCAAAAATGATAAATTTATGGTAACATGGTTAGAGCTGGAGGGGATTATGGTAAATGAAATAAGCCAGAAGGGAGAAAGGCAAATATTGGATGTTATCACCTATAGGTGGTATCTAGAGAAATCAGACAAAGGGTCAGATAAAGATTGGCTTAAAAACTAACTCTTGTGGCCCTCCCTGGTGGCGCAGCGGGTAAAAGCACAGCACTGAGAAGCTAAAACCACTTCCTCATGAGTTCGATTCCCGCCTGCCTCGGAGGTGACCACATGGCGTGGCAGACCTCTCCTGACCCGCCCACTGCTCCCCTCAGCAGTGTACTTCGTAGAGCTGCCTGTTCTGCTCCCCACTCTGTCTCTGGTGAAGCTTCTCACCGCCTCTGAGCCTCTGGCCTGTACCCCAGCTCTGTATGCACAAATAAATAAATCTTTAAAAAAAAAAAACCTAACTCTTGCAAGCTGACTACAGAACTGAGATATCCAGAGGGGGTGAGCAAGAATGAAGTTGGAAGAGAGCATAGTGGACTGTGGTGGTGATTACAGGTGTTTTGGTGGTGAGTATGCTATATAACTATACCTAGGGAGCCATGCTATACTTTCAAAGCACCAATGACAATGTAAGCCAAAGTACTCCAAAAATAAATAAATAAAACCATTTCTTAAGTATCAGGTTGATGAACATTTAAAAGTATGAAATTATCAAGAGTCAGAAAGATGTGGAGTAATAGAGAATAAAGAGGAAAAAAAAAAAACCTGGAAAAAAATGTCCACTGAACAAGACAACAGATAATTTGTGGTATATTGTGCAGCCATTACAGGGAATGAACTGGTGCCAAATATTTCATATGGCTAAGTCTCAAAAATAATAGCGCAGAAAATAAAGTTGAAGACTGCTATGGGCATAGTAGCAGCCATAAAAATTTGAAAACAGGCAAATTACTTCAACTTGTTCAGCACTGTAGATACATGTAGCAAGAATATAAAAGGATGCATAGGGGTGTGAAATGCCAACTTACTGAGTAGGTTACCTATAAGGAGGCTTCAACTTTATCTGTGGCATGTTACTCTGTGAAAAAAAAAATTATCTTTAGCAAATATAACAAAGCATAAAGATTTTATAAAGCTGGTTGAGGTATCTCCATATTTCTCTGCAACTTTTAAAGACAATAGCCAAGAATTTGGAAAGATCCTGTAGTTGGAGGGAATTCCACAGGCAAAACTCATGGAAGTGTGGGCCTTGTTTGCTACCTGAACACACACACGCACAGCACTGAGATGTGCTGGAACATGGGGTATGCTCAAAGAGCTCACCGTGACAACAGCCCCCTTCTATCGAATGCCATCCACCGACTTTATGCTTTGACATGAATGCCGCTCTTTGCTCTTGTGAGAATCTTCGTTATCCTCACTTTACAGGAAAGGAAAGGGGGGCTGAGAGAAATAGAAACCCTGTCTGAGAGCAGAGTGGTTAGGGCCAGGGTCCATATTGCATCTAGGTAGTTCAAAGTTTGGAGCAGTGGAAATAAACAAGACGAGGTGAGACCAGTGGAGATACATTAAGAGAACCTAGAGTGGAAGTGCGCAGGGCCAGATGGGAGGGGCTGCATTCCTAGTGCCTGATAGCCTGAGAAGGGAGCTGGTAGCTGACCAGGATTGAGGAAAGGTTTTCCAGCGGTGTTTTCTGGGTCTTGAAGGAGAAGCAAACCTACAAATGCCAAGAACCCAGCTCTCCCTGCTCTACAAGTAACTGGTGTTTGGAGGACCCATTCCTTTGGACTGTGAGCGGAGCCTGACTGGAGGTGACCCACAGGTGACTTTGAATATAACCTCCAGTCTGAGAAAGTTTGTTCTCACCTTTATATATCCAGAGAAAGAGCCAACTCAAAGCTCGTCTTTAGAAATCATGACAGCATTTGTAATTGCTTGCCCTTTAATAATAAGAGCTAACACTTATTATGTGGAGGGCACTAGGCTAAGTCATCATGTGTTTTATTGCTTTTAATTCTCACACCTCTATGAGACAGGTGTCATTTATCCCTTTCCAGGGATGAGGACATCGAGGCTTAGAGAATTTTAGGTGTCTTATGCAATATCCTACACAGTCAGTAAGTGATGGAGCTGGGATTTGAAGCTGCAGTTGTCAACTCTCCAACCATATATTTCAACCACTGTTTCTCACAAGCACAGACATCCCATTAAAGCAACAGGGCTTTTATGGGTTGCAATTGGAAGATTTGCAAGAACATGATCCAAGCATAATAAACTAGAAACCAAGCTGACCATTACATCCACGAGCACCTGTCACATGCTATGTGCTCCATAAATGTTTGTAAAATGATGTGGCGTTTAGTTTCAGGAAGTGAAAAACCACCCCAGTGTCAAAATGACATACCTCGCCCATGTAGGAAGCAAGCAGAAGCTCCCTGGGGACATCCCCACCACAACCTGCAGGCTTGCACACACACACAGGGCCTGTCTGAATCAGAGGCCCGCCCCCACCCACACAGAGGGCCTGGTGCCTGCAGGGACTCCTCCCTCAACCTCTCACACCCTTGCCCTGCCCTGCTGCTCCTCTCCTGGGTACTGACCTCCTGAAAACAAGTTTTGAATGAATGGACTCTAGCAGTCTCCCAAATAGTCCACAGGTCAGAAATACACAAAATGAGAAAATAAAGGGAAAGAATTGAAAGAGTGCTAGTTTTCAACTATCCTTTTTCAAGCTCGTTTTTTATTGACATTTGTTTTTTCTGAATTTAATTTTTCTAATTTATTTTTAATTGAAGTAATAGTTGGGTAATATTTTATATATATACATACATATACATACATGCATACATGTATACGTACACACTTGATCCACTCATCTGTTGTACTGGGGCTTTTTGCTTGTTCCATAATTTAGTGATAGTAAATAAAGAGAGCAAGGTATGCTTTGCCCAGAAAAAGGATGACTTGGGCCATCACTTGAGTCACCCAATTTATTTTATTCACCAAATTCACAATCAGACCATGCACCCACTAAGTGCAGGAGACAGGCCCTTGGCTGGAGTTGGCTGTTTGGCTTGCACATTTTCTTTGCACCGAAAAGCCCCCAGCCCCTGACCAGGTGGAGTGCACAGGTGAGTCACATAAGCCCTGCCCCAGCAGCACAAGAGGCCAGTGGCTGCCAGACCTATAAGCAAACTGTCATAACTTGCGGTGAGAGAGGAGATGGAAAAGGTGAGGTCAAGGGGGAGGAAGGGAGAGGAAGACTGCAGCAGCCAGTCTAGGGTCTCCCTAGAGTTACAGCTGCCAATACTCTGGTCACGTTAGTTGCAAGGTTTTCCCACTGACAGAAAGCAAGAGCTCGCTCTGATTAATTTTTTAAATTGCCTGCAGAGCGCAACCATCACAAACACAATGAATCCGGTTATTATGGCCTGAATGGTTAAAAAGAGAAAATAAAGACCCCAGAACAGGCTGTGGTCTTCGCGTTGGCCCTTGGCGACCAACTGGGCCCAGGCCCAGGATTCTGAGCTGTTGGGCACAGAGGCGAGGAGGAGGGGGGTGGTGGGGAGGGCCGGTTGGCTTGGGGCTTTGGGGGAAATGTTGGCAGGGTGAGGAGGCGGCCTCCGGGTGCCCAGACACCCCGGGTCACGGTCCGGTAGGGCCCAGAGCTGCAGACCCGCGCGCTGCGGGGGGCTGTAGCACTGCGGAGGTTCGGTTCGGCCCACCAGGCCGCGGTGCTGCCTCAGCCAGGTCAAGAATGGCCACAGGTCGCAGTCGCAGCGCCAGGGATTGTGCCCCAGCAGGACCTCCGCCAGCCGGGGCAGAGTCCCGAACACGTCTCCCGGCAGGGTCTCCAGCTGGTTGTGGTCGAGCCGCACCGCTTCCAGGCGGCTGAGGTTGCGGAAGAGCGCGCGCGGTAGGGTCCGCAGCCTGTTGTGGCGCAGCGAAACCTGGCGCAGGCTGCCGAGGCCGCGCAGCAAACCGTCGGGGAGGGAGGTCAGGTTGTTGGAGTGCAGGGCCAGCAGCCGGAGCTCGCCCAGGCCGCTGAAGGCGCCTGCTGGCAGCGCGCTCAGACCCGGGCTCGCCGTCACCCCTAAAGCCCGCAGGCAGCTCAGGTTGCGGAAGGCGGCGGCCGGCAGGGCGCGCAGCTGGGTAGCGTTGAGCCACAGCTCCTGCAGGCCCCGCATCTCCCCGAAGAGCACCTCCGGGAGCTCTTTGAGCGGGTTCTCGAACAGGGTCAGGAGAGTCAAATTGTGCGAATGAATAAAGAGTGCGGAGGGCAGAAACTCGAGGCGGTTTCTGGAAAGAGTCAGATTTCTCAGATTTCGGAGCGGGTCGAAGGCACCGGGGGCGACGGAGCGAATGTGATTTCTGTGGAGCTGCAGCTCCACGAGGGCGCGCAGGCTACGGAGCAGCCCAGAATCCAGAGAGACAAGCTGGTTCGAGTGGAGCAAAAGTTTCTCAAGCTTGGCCTGTGCGCCAAGCAATCCCTGGGGCAGGTGGGTCAAGTTGTTTTCCGATAAATCCAACAATTTCAGGTTCTTCAGATTTGCAAAGAGGCTAACGGGAAGGAAAGCGAGTTGATTCTGGTTCAAAAAAAGCTCCTGCAGGTTAACCAGTTTCTGAAACATGTTTGGATCAATGTCCGTTAGCTCATTTCGGTCCAAGAACAACTGTTCCAGGAGCACCAGCTTATCCAACAGCGCACCCGGAAGATGAGTTATTCTGTCGCGCGATAACCTCAAGGTTTTTAGTTTTAGGAGGTCATTGAAGGTGCCGGGGGCAATGGCGGAAATGGGGCTGTCTGACAGTATCAGGCGTTGCAGGACGTTCATGCCGCTGAAGCTGTAGTTCTGCAAGGCGCCGGGGCCCATTGCGTACAGGAGGATGTGCGTGAGGTTGGAGGGCAGACCAAGCGAAGCGATGCGCGCCACGCTGCCTCCGGAGCACTGCGCTGCGTCCCGGTAGACACACCTGCAGGTCGGCGGGCAGGGCAAGTGTTGGGCTTGCAGCAGTCCCAGCACCGCGCACAGCAGCGCGCTCCTGAGCATGACCGCGCACAGCAGCGCGCTCCTGAGGGTGACAAGCGGGAGGCCTGTGGGCAATACACAAAAGCAAGTGCTCATATTCGCCCCTGTAACCCTGCGGAAGCGTCTCCTGATTGTCTCTCTCCGTGTGAGCGACTTATCTGCTTGAAAGTGCAGATTTTTCTGGGTGGTGAAGGCATTCATTCTACACTTCCAGGACTCATTCTTTGGACACAATGATTTTCTGCTCTGTGTAAAAGCATTGACATTAAAGCACTTTCAGGTTACCAGTACACTCGCTCAGAGTGAATCACTCCCACATTCCAGCCCACAGCATCACAGAGCAGTGTCCGCTGGGGAGGCAGCTCAGCTCTTGACGCTGGAAATGATCCAGGAGAGGCTATGACCCACTGTCAAGAAGGTAGAGGCCAAATGGGTTCTAACACCAGCAACCTCAGCCTAATATCTGTATCACAATCGTGGTGTATCCACAGTAGCCCCTTACTCTAAAATAATGAACACCTCCTAATAGTGAATAAGCTCAGCTAACAGTTGCATTGAGAAAGCAGGTAAGAATACCTACCACTTAGTGCCACGCATTGTTCTTAGCATTTTATTTAAATGAACCATTAATTTGCATAATAACTGAATGAGGATGGTAATATTGTTATCATCAATTAAGGATGAAGAAACTAAGGCCCAGAAAGATTAAGTAACTTAAACAGGGTCACACAGTTAGAATTTGAGAGTAGTATTTCAGTCATAAATACAGAGCCATCATTTCAAAGATGCTTAATTAAAAATTAATACTTGTGGCATTACCTGTGAAATATGCATAGTAAATGCTCATCCACCAAAACAGTTTCCCAAGTGGAATTTTACAAAAATCATTTCTTGTACTAAATTTTAGTTTTTATACACGCACAGAAAAGCAAGTGCTCCTTTTGCTCATGCTAATTTTTAAAATATTTGACCTTACCTGAAATGGTGCAGTTCCCCAAAGCAAATGAGTGAGAGGCTTACAGCTGCTTTGCCTGTGCTTCGCACTTTACAAAGGAAAAGGGAGGTATTCTTGCATCCGGAGGATAAAGACTTCACCAGAATAAAAGTCATTCATGGACAGGGCCCTATCTCAGAGGGCATGGTCTGGTTTTCTATGACAAATATCTTCAAACTGAAAGAGACCATATATAACTCAAATTCTAGTGTCAAAGCCGACAAGAGCAGGAGGGAATTTTCTCCATAAATGGTCCAGTGACTCCAATGCTAGAAAAATATAGTGCTGCAGCTGGGTCATGGCAGCAGCCACACCCTAGAGGCCCCACTTCCTTTGGTTTTCCTTTTCTACCATATTGCCCCAGTTTTCTCCCCAGTCCTCCCGCTCCCCTTTTTAGGAATATGATTAAGAAGGTTCTTGAAAGAGCACGGCTGGGTTGGTGTTCACATGTCTGCTTTACTTGGGAATGTCAAACTGCTTTCCAAAATAGCTGTACAATATAGGTGTGTGACAGTCCAGGTGGGCTTCATTGTTCTGCCCACACTTGGAACTGATTTTTTGCCATTCATATGAAATAATTACCTGTTTTCAATTCCCATTTAAAGCTTGAACAATCTTTTCATATGTTAAAAAAAAGATTTATTTATTTATTTATACAGAACTGGGGTACAGGCCAGAGGGTGCAGGGAGTAAGAGGATTCACCAGAGACAGAGTGGGGAGCAGAGCAGGCAGATCGAGGAAGTACGTTGCTGAGGGGAGCAGCGGGCAGGTCAGGAGAGGTCTGCCTCGCCAGGTGGGTCACCCCCTGGGTGGGGATGGAACTCTGTGCTGCAGTGTCTGCATGGCTTCATAGCACTGTGCTTCAAACCATTGCGCCACCAGGGAGGGCCCTCTTTTCGTATTTTTTTATGGCCATTTGTGCTTCAACCTCTGAGATATTTCCTTTTGCCCATTTTCTACTCGCAAAATGTGCCCAAGTCTTTTAAAGCAGGATTCTAGGCATTCTGTATATATCCTGATACAAATCATTTAGCAGTTACAGGTGTTAAGTTACAACTATCTTCAACTGGTTCATGGCTTGCCTTTTCAGCTTTTTTGTGATTTTTTTTATCTGCATATAAGTCTTCAGATAGATGAAGTTGGCAATCACTTTTTATGATTTGTACTTTTTGTCTATTAAAATAAGCTCTCCTTTCCTGTTAGAAAATGCCCTTACCCTAAAATGCCCTATTTCCGATCATTTTAAGACTTTGCATTCAGAATGTCTTTAATCTTCCTTTCATTTTCGTGTATGAACAGTTCAGTTTTATTTTTTCCAGTTAACCAGATGTCCTAGTCAGAGTTACAAGTTCAGCCTTTCCATGGACCAACATCCCTTGGATCTGTGGATCTGTTTCTGAACTAATAATGTGTCCATCAAACCACACTAAATTCTTTTTAATATTTGAAGTCCGAACATAGGTAGTGTTTTGTAAAGGGTCAAGAAATTCTCTCAGAATGCATCCGTAGAAATGTATTTTGAGCAAACTTTTGGGAAGAAAACAGTAGTAGTATAAGCGAATTTAAAATGGATATATCCTTTGTCCAGCAGTTCTACTAAAAGCTCACCGTGTGCAGAGATACTTACTGCAGGATTGTTTGTAGAAGAAACAGGAAAAGAAAAAAACCTAAGCCCATCAATGGGAAACTAGTTGTTTAAATTATGGTACATCCATGCAATGGGATGCTGTGTAGATTTTAAATATAAAGTGAAGCCACAAATGCTAGCATCTTGCTAAGATATATTGAGTGAAATAAGAGACAGCATAACATCTAAAACCGTATAATTTTTTTAAAAACATACAGCTGTAGATTAAAAAATACATTATCATTCATATATATACACATGATTCATATATATATACATGATACACCTTTTGGGGCAAAACTAGAAACAGACTTCCTTGTATCTGTGAGGAAGTCAGTGACTGAGAGACTAAGAAGTGCCATGGAATAATCAGTGAGGGTCTCAAATTCTGGCGAAGCTTCTTTAGCTTATTTTCCCAGCCAGAGTGCCAATGAGGGGAGGGCATTCTAATTCCCATGAAGGGAAATCTGGGTACAAAAGCTACGGGCAGTGAAAGAAGAGAATTCATCCACTGAACAACTCAATATGGTATTAATAAATATTTTGAGCAATGATGTTAATGGCTCTAGTGTTTCAACTCCTTTGGATTTTGGACCCATGAAAAGGTCAGAAATCTCTATGAAGTCACAGAACCCTTGCCTATGGGGTTTGGTCATTTAAAAGCAGGTGTTAGCCTGGGTGAAATATGCTTCTCTGTGGGGGGAAACTAAGAGACCTGAATAACCACAATTACAAATTTGAAGAGGCAGCCTTACTCAAATGCCTATAATCAGAATCTTCCCTGCCAGGAAACACTTCCTACCAAGGTACAAAGGTCCTATACATTCCTGCCTTCTCTAGAATCTCTGACCACTAGTTACTTCTCTGGTTTCTATTTGGCATGCTCTTTTCTATGCTCATGGATATCAATTCACTTCAGACTTACTGCTTCTTACATAATAGCTCTGGGCTTGATTAACCACCTATTAATAGATTATTGCCTTGTCTTGTATCTTACCACTCCTCTCAAATACTTAATATTTGGCTCTGTAGTGTATCTCATTGGTTTCCACAGGATGGGCATGGACATGACATGATATAGGATACGTAACATTTCAAAACTCCATAGTTAAAAAAAAAAAAAGGAAACACAAAACTATTAAGCAGGAAATGAGGGCAG
Organism: Condylura cristata; assembly: GCF_000260355.1. Classification (NCBI taxonomy): domain Eukaryota; kingdom Metazoa; phylum Chordata; class Mammalia; order Eulipotyphla; family Talpidae; genus Condylura; species Condylura cristata. Next base: position 28,047,736 of record NW_004567104.1, read on the forward strand.
TATTTAAGTAATTAAAAAACGAATGCATAAAGACACAGAAAAATGTTATTTCATTCATTTAAATTTTTATTTCGAATAGTTTCAATCAAAAAGATATCATAAGGTTATTTACAGTGCTAAATGTACAATTATGAATGTATGCCTTTTTGACATTAGGGTACCATTCTTGAGCAGCAATACAATTTTAAAAATATAAAGATGCAGTATCATTTCTGATATAAAGTTACTTAAAAAAAATCCAAAGTCTTAAGGAATTCACAAATCATAACAGGAAGTAACTTTTATTAATTTCATGTGCACATAATTACCAAATTTTAATACATTAAAAATGTGTAAATGCCCACATACTGTACAAAAATTAACACCCGACATTTTTTAAAAGTCCCCAACTACCTCCCGCCAAAAATATACAAAAACCTATTATCAGATATGTCAAAACTGCATGCAAAAAATCTTAAATTTCTGTTTCCTAAAGCTTGAATTTTTGCTCTTCTCGGGATAGTGTTCCTAATAGCCATTTTGGGAAAAGAATACTTAAACAATGATATATTTCATGCCTTCAAAACTGTGCAGTATTTTCATAAACAAGGGGAACAAAATAAATAGAGTAAAAAACTGCAACAGTTTTATTTAAACGCAAGTGCAGTTTTGGAAAGCTTTTGAATGTAAGATTATAAAGCTAATATAAAAATTATTTTGTTGTTGGCTTAGCCACTTTTTATTCAAGCATTATTTGCAGCATTGCTTTACAGCAGTTGGTGCTAGAAGATATAAAACATATAGTTACCACTATTTATATTTGAGGGAGGAAAAAAACCTTTAAACAACCCTGAGGGAGACACACATTAAAAATCTTGTTATTTATTTAAAAAGTTAAAAAGTTACATATCATTATTTAACAATTACTTTCCCAGACATTTCTGTCCTTTAAGTATATGCATAAATAAAATTTTAATTGGCAATATTAATCTTAATACATCAAAATAATATATGTACATATTTTTAAATTTTAGATATGTATACACTCAAATAATTTAATGTGAAATTCGGAATCAAAATTACTGTGTAATGGTAACTTACAGAGAGGACTCAGTCTATCTATGGCACCAAGCAGGACCCACACCTGGATTCACAAACATTCTTCAAATAACATTCTGGAAACCATCTATTACAACTTGAACAGCCCCTCAACTTTGTTCACATCTAATTTCCTATAAATGCTTTCTCACCTATCTAAAAATTTCATTCCTTTGAGAATAATACAGACAGATGAGATATAAAACCTTTATAAAATCTAAATGTTAAAAAAAAAAGGGGAGGGTGTTAAAAATATAGTTCTTTATAACCATGCTCTGAAAGATGTTAAACACACCTGATAGCAGGAGTTGAAGCTGCTACTTAACAATGAATTATATACTTCAGAACTTAAAGAACACAAAATTTACAATTCTAGGAAATCATTGAAGAATAACACTTGTTCATACCGAAAGTGTGTATAGAAATTATAAAATGGTTGAGAGAGTAACTACAGAAAACAGTGCTAATTCACAGCTCAAGAGGTCTAAGATGCATAGCTTCATAGAATCATTCATCTAATGTGTATTAATATCATTACATTTTGAGATGGAAAATTTTATTATGTTTTTGTTGTAAGAATCAGTGGCAATAGCAATAACAGTGATCCTGAGTGTAATTTACATTTTTCTACAGTTACCAAACATCATTCAGGTCTCTGCAGCATAAAAAAATAAGACCATTTGGTCCTATAGTATTGAATAACATTTGATAAGTTGGTAAAATATACCAGAAAAATAATGACCATCGAGGAATAGAAAGCACAGCACACTACTGGTTAAGAAAGAAGATAGGATAGTATCAGTTTTAGTAGGTTAGTGTTTATCATAACTGTAGGTTTTGCCAAACTGCTGGATCCTACCTAAGAAGGCATTTTTCAAACCACTAATTTTGTTCAGAATTTTAACATTAATCAGGCAAAACAAAGATGAAAAATAATTTCCACATTTTATCTCGGTTAATGGATGTCTAACTCTTAATTTCAAATGTTTTCCCTCTCAGAACTATCTCCACAACTAAAAAATAATAATAATAACAACAAGGTAAGCACACAATCCAAAATAAGTTAAGCTCTGACCTCTGGCACCACCTAATGGCATAAAACAAACTCTCACCAAGCTCATATTGCTTTGAAAAAATAGCAGCCCTTCGAAACCACTCATTTTTCAAACCTCATTACTAATAGGAGACATACGTCAAACCTCAGGAGGTAAAGTTCTAACCAAAAACATAACAGCCAACTATTATCCTATGTCTTTAGGTAATTAAGAATGTAGAAAACAGACATTTAAAAAATAATAAAACCTGTGGAAAAAACAGACATGAAGGGGTATTAGAAAGCTAGATTGACATCTACTGCCAAAAGAAATGATCTTATTTCTTAGTGAAAGAGGTTCTTCAACATTTAACTAAACACCAGACATTGCACAAGATCATTTAATAGCTTAGAGGGACATCTCAAGAAGGCAGTGAAGCACCTTGCTGATTAGAAAAGTAAAACCCAGGCAATTTGTACAGAAAATATAAAACCATAAATGTAAATTACCTGAGTTGTTCTACAAGCAACATCATAAAACTCATTTCTAACTCTATACTATTGAAGGAAATTGGTGTGTATGTGGGTGTACAATTCTTTGGAAGAAATACTGAGATCAAACCATAAAACAGGCTTTCTGTGTTCTCTGGAAACTAATTAACAGCCATTTTAGTTATCACTCACAAATTTAGAGCCTTGTTTATAAAAGTGGGGACTTTTTCTTCTTAAGGGGGTTGTGAAATAAACAACACTATAAAACTATGTCTCAAAAGCCAATGTCTAAAAATCTACCGAATTATAAACTTCAATACAGAGAATATCACTGAGGAGTACAGACAAGAAAATTATGAAAACATATATAAAACTTAAAGAGTTACTGAATGAAAATATAGGAACTTTATATAACTATTATCCATTTCACTGATGGGCCTGTATCTTTGTTCTTTTTGGGGAGGGGAGGGGGTTGTTTTTGTTTTTTTAAACTAACTCTAAAATTATTCTATCAGAAGGGACATAAATTAAAATGGTACCATTCAGACACACAGGATCAGGAAGTCCTAAAATACTTTCTCCTCAAAGCTGCTATTAGCATACCACTGAGTCTGATTCATTGCTATGTAATGGTGATGATTTGACATGATCCATTCTCTTTAACTAAAGCTTTAGCTTCCGTGGTTGTTTGAGGTTTTGGTGGCCATTCTGGATCAACCAAGAGCTCCTGAGCCAGATACATATACTTTGCCTTTGGTATCTTCTTTCTACAGCCCAGGGCCCAGGACAAGCAGCATTTTCCCCATCGATCCACTGACTCCTAAGAAAATAAGGAAAAAGAACATCTTAATAAGTTTGCTTCTTTTAAACAGAACTGTCACAGCACAGCATATAAGCAAAGGAAGAGGAAATAACTTCTGAAAACAAACAAACGAAAAAAAAAAGCTTTAACTAAAAAAGTCAGCTTTCAATTATTTAGGAACATGTAATTTTTTTAAGATTAGTTTTATTTTTCAATATAACTTATTTCCTTTTATTTAGATTATGTATCAATCCCTCTCATGTACATGTTTTAGAATTCTATGAGTCTATAACACAAAACATTTACTGCACTAAGAATAACTTTAAACTATTCAGAATGAGAAAATATGCTCCGTATTTAGTATGGAAACTCATACTATACCCTAAACTGCATCTTGGTACTATGGCTCCTAGCAATTTAGTCACCTGACTATTCTGGAAGGAAGTCATAATATTGCTATCATTATACCACTTTTCAACGCATTTATATGATGTAAAACTTGTTAGGTCAAAATTATATTCAGATCACACATTTAATGGCAATTGGTCTTTAAAGCCACATTCTCATTAATGTCACAGAGTTTTTGTTTTATAGTAACAGCTTTCCCATGGAGCTCCACAACTAGATAGTATACAGAGAGGTATAAAACAAGTATTCAGTATTACTTCAGTATCAAAAGCTGTGCTGTCACTGAAATCCTTCTGACCAATCCTGATGTTAATAACGAAGGTGATCTTAGGTAAGTAATTCTAGGAGAAGAAAGAGTCTCTGATTTTCATACAAAAATTCAAATTCAATAGATGCCATCGTTTGTCTTCATTGAAATTTGAAATAATAAATGACAACATGGAGACCTATCATTATAGTAACCTCTGAAGAAGTCAATTCTTATTTTGGCTTTGGCTTCCCCAAAGCAAAATTTAAAACCCAAGTTTTTTTGTCTTGCCATCAACTCAAGCTATAACTATGTCTTCTCTCAACTGAAGTAACCGTCAAAAATGGAAGTATTCATAGATGTTCAGTTTTCTAACATTAATACCCCAAATACCTTTAAGATCAAGAATGGCAAATTTGCTTTAACATGTATTTTGAAACATGTTCCGGTCATGTAAAACAACAAAATACTTTGAAATGAAAACTGTTTTAACAACTTTTTCTTACTTTCACTCGGTTAAGTGTTCTCATCTTATTTAGACAATCACTATGAACCTACTACTCTTTCCTTCTTCTCAAAAACTGTGTGTGGGCAATGCAACAATAACTAGCTGCTTCTAGTTATTGTCCTATTTACTTGTCAACAACATACAGGATGTTGTAGAACTACCAAGAATTTAAAGTTCAAAACTGTGATTACAAGTAAACTACACTAGGTTCTGGGAGGGCAGGGTGATGGAATAAACAGACTTGAAGATTGTCTAATAGTCTATTGCCCTAATTAAAAAGAGAACTACTACTATCACCACCCTGAAAGAAGTCCACAAAGAAACTAGCTGACACTAGGAGAGAGACTAGATAGAGAAATCTTCAGGTGAGGCAAATACAAATAATTTCTCTCCAGTGTAGTCATGTACATGACAAACCTTAACATTTAAATGAGACATGGGGTTCAGTAGTTTAAACTATCTTTTCCCAAAGTGTTTGTAAGTTCTTCTAACTGTAAGAAATGTCAATCAATGTTCCTAAATTAATCTGAAAGCTGTCACTTTTAATTTTTACATCAAATAGCACCACTGAAGGATCACAGAAAAGGCTAGAGGTGAGTGTTGAATTTAAGTGGGAGGGGGAAGAGGGTAGGAAAAACATACAGATGGTGTCTGACCAGATGAGCTGACTGGGTTGAAGGGCAATGCACAGCAAGCTGAATTAAGGAAAGTTACAGCCAAGTTTATTCAAATGTAAGATACAAACACATGTATCTAAATCCACTGTTCCCTACAATGGAAAATGAATCAAGCAATGAAAACAAATTCCAGTAGTATTTTTTTTTTTACATTAGAGGCGCATTTTTCTTTTTTACATCTTATGTTCCTATTAAAAGCAATGTACTACTTGTTATAACTAAAATAGTCCTAAGGAACATCAAGGATTCCCCATGCACTATAATTAAAACATATTTTGCTCCTAGAGCTTCACCTCCCCCAGTATCATACACATATCCTCATCTCTTCAGTATCACACACAACTAATATACTATATACATAGTATTTTGTTAGTTTACAAACTTATCAATCAGTCTCAAACACAGTATGACTTCACTAGTAGAGAAATTGAAAGTGCTACAGGCAAAGTGGAATGAGAAATAAATCAAGAAAGTGATGATGGTGACAACAGGAGAAAGAAGCAACTGCACAACAAGAAAGTAGTGGAGGATATGAGTACGGGGCTTAGGATGAACTACGTCTCCCCAACACACCTAGAGATAAGCCTTGGAGGCAGCCACAGCAACTGGACCATTTGGTTTGCTCCTGAAAGCAATGGTTAAATTAAATAACCAACGTTTCCCTCAGAAAACAGAGGCTAACACAGTCCACCAGAAAAAACAAAGTATTTTCAAAAAAGATATATAGCTAAAATTTTCCTGTGTTCTCTTCTGTGAAAAAATAGTAGAGACTAAAGCTACTCCTGTCTCTTAAAGTTGTTACAACAATTAGAATTCCTATAAGATGCCTCAAGTAGTATCTACCACAAAAAGTCAGTACTGATAGTAGTTGTATTTGTCTTAATCCTGCCACGTGACTGTTGCATTAGTTTCTATCTCTTTGGTCTCATAAATGATACGTGTGGAGGCAGTGTGGCACAGTGAGAATCAGAAATCCTAATTTCAACTCCCTGTTCTGTTATTCATTAGATACACAGCAACTCAACTAAATGTGCATATGTAAAATGAAGTTAGAAATACCATAAAATTGGGAAAAGGGTGAAGGTATTATACAGTACCTTCTAGATGACCAAATATTTTGGACATAACTGCTAAAGACAGCAGGTGAAGCTGCTGACTTCCCAATTCACTTCTCTTCAGTTCTAAAGCCTAGTCCAGCCTACCCTGAAACTTTCAATCCATCTCACTGGTCTCTGGGTCTACGTGATAAGGAAGGAAAAGAAGAAACATAGCTTCTTCGCCTAACATTATATGGAAGACTGAGAGTTACAGCCTGAGACCGCAACTGATTTTGGTAGAAAGAGAACAGAATGGGGCCTTCCCTGGTGGTGCAGCGAGGTGGAGCACTGCACTGCAAAGCTAAGCCACGCCATGGCAGCTTCAACATGAGTTAGATCCTGCACCGCAGGTGACCCACATGGTGCAGCAGACCTCTCCTGACCCACCCACTGTTCTGCTCAGCAGTGTACTTCGTCAATCTGCCTGTTCTGCTCCCCACTCTGTCTCTGGTGAATCCTCTCATTGCCCCTCCACCTCTGGCCTGTCCCCAGTTCTGTATAAAAAAAATAAATCTAGGGGGAAAAAAGAGACAGAACAGAATGGACAGGAGTTTTGTTAGAAGAGAGAACAGAGTGGAATATGAATTTGTGGCTGGAGAAAATTAAGGTAACTATAAAAGTCCCAGGACTTTGTAGCCCTCACCTTTACTTTCTTTTTTACTTTATGACAGGGTTTTTCAACTTTGAGACTACTGACATCTTGAATTAGGCACTCTTTGTTGTGAGGGAATGTCCTGTGTACTGCTACTAGATGTTTCTTTAAGAGTATCTGTGATCTTAACTGCTGTAAACGATGTGCTAAGAGCAAATCCACCCCATAACTGTGATAAGCAAAAAATCCCTCCAGACACTGCCAAATAAATCCCCTGCCTTGGGGAGTGTGGCAGAGGGATTTGTCCCTATTGAAAAACATGGCCTTATGGCAATATGACTAATTCACTAGCTCTTTTCTAATGCCAATTATTTAAAGTTTTTAATCATAATCACAGAAACTGAATATTAAATTTGTATACTCAGTGACTCTCAGCACTAGTAAATCCACAGTTCATATTTGAATCTACCTGCTCTAGATCACACTCTACCTTCAATCTTTTCCCTCAACACTTTCAATGCAAGACTACAAACGAGAAATATACTCTTGAAGGAGACAGGTACTTATTTACAAATATTTAGGAATTAGCAAATTATAGCATTTTCTGCCATTTAAATTTGGTTGAACAGTGAGAAGGGGTTTCCAACTCAAATATTTTGAAGGATATGTTGCTCATTAACTGACTAAATGGGGGATAGACCCTCTCTTCAGAATCTGTATCTCTTGTTTTGGTCAGAAATCACTTTAGAGAAGCTGAAGCTCTATGTAAATGTTTCCCTGTCCTTGTCAATACAAATATTTTACATAATAGGAACCCAAGTCAATCCTTTAAAGTAGCAGTAACTGTAAGGGGAAAAAACTCTAGACACAGATAAAATTTAGCTATAGGACCTGTGCCCCTAATATAGTCCGGTTATACCCTCTACTAGGGACAACGGGACACTACACTTCTCTAAGAAAAAGGAACTGAAGCTGATTCCAGATTCATCCCACTATCATGACATTATCACTACTCACTGGAAAAAGGAAATGGTATTCTAAAGACCCCTTAGACAGCAATCTTATGATACTCTGGGTATGAAACTTGCTCAATTACCAAAATACTCTAGAGCTCATGAAGCTGCTCTTTGGGTAAAGAAGAATTAAAAGTGAGTGATCCAACTCAGAAATGACAGGGAATACTTCTGAACTTGGAAGACTTTTTGGGTGAGTCAGGTAAGCGAAAAATTTAGAACTCACCCACATACAAACAGCAATGGGCAATGTGAAGTGGGTAAGACTTTAATTATGTCAAATTCTCTATACCAAAAAGCCTGACTTCGAGTTGTGATACTTTGAAAAATATAACCTGTATTTTTTTTAATCAAGAACTATAAACATCTCAACACAAGGAAATGGGTTTTATTTACTGTTTCTCTTTTTGCATATATTTCAAATTGGCTCTATCATGGTTTGTATAAAAATGAGCACTGTGCCTCTGAAAATTATTCTGAATGATGACACATATATTAGCGTAAACCCACAAAAATAATAGTACAGCATCTAACAAGAAATCAGAAGTAATTCCTCAAAATTTTGAGCACAGAACTTCAAATCCATGAAGAAACAATTCCTTCTTAATAATTCTGTTTACATAAAATTTAGCCTCTAACATCGTTCACAAAAACCTAATATTTAAAGCACACAAATGGGGGCGCTCCCTGGTGGCCCAGCAGGTTGGAGCACTGCACTTGAAGCCAAGCCAAGCCAAGGCAAGCCAAGCCGTGGCCGCTTCAATGTAGTTCAATCCCTGTCCCTACACCGAAGGTGACCCACATGGCACAGCAGACCTCTCCTGTCTCGCCCACTGCTCCCCTCAGCAATGTACTTTAGCACATTGCCTGCTCTGCTCCCCGCTCTTTTTCTGGTGAATCTTCTCGCCGAACCTGCACTTCTGACCTGTACCCCATTTCTATGTACATAAATAAATAAAATCTTAAAATAAAACACACAAATGGAAAAACTCTCACCACTGAGGACAAGACCTTACAAACACGGAGGATAAGGACTGGAATGGAAAGAGAAGAAATTTATGAAATCTGGAGTCCTGAAAATGTAACAAATGTCTGTCATGAATTTTCTAGGACTCCTTAAAGAAATGAAATGCCAAGCATAGGGAACAAGGTTGAAGCAACACACAACAGAACCACCTTACAGAATGCACAATACACAACTGAAAGAGCCTAGAAACGGGAAGAATTGAGAGTAAGTGCTGATTTCCAACCTGTGGTGGCTGTGTGGTGGTGAAGCGATATTCTCCTTGTTTGTCTCGATTGAACACAACTTTCCAAAGGACCATGTCAAGGAAGAAGTTCTGAGAGATATTCCAGTGAGTTAAGAATTAAAAATGACTAAGTCACTCTTTATTAATGTGCACATTTAAAACAACTCACACAATGTTGCATCATTAGTGAAAAATATGACCTGATCTTCATATACAGCAGTTCCCTTTATCCGCGGGGGTTAAGTTCCAAGACCCCCAAGGGAACCTAAAATTGCAAACAGTACCCAACCCTGTATATGCTATTTTTTCCTACATGTATCTACCTGTGATAAAGTTTAATTTATAAATTAGGCACAGAAAGATATTAGGGACAGTAATAATAAAATGGGATAGTCATAGTGATATACTATAATTTATCTGAACGTGGTCTCTTTCTCAAACTATCTTTTTGTATGTAGTATATTCATACAGAAGTTGACCACAGATAACTGAAACTGCAGAAAGCAAAACCGCGGATAAGGGGGCACTACTGCAGAGAATTTCAGTTAATACTGCAAAAGAATAAAAAAAAAAAAAAATATGACATGATCTCTGTAATCCTTAAATTCTTGATAAAATGGGACCTGTAAATATTAATTAAATATGGATTTTAATATGACTCCTCAAGTTTTCCCATAAAATACTTACAATCTGGTCTTTTTCTTAGTTATTTTTAACTGAATATATAATATCAATGATATATGCAGCTGTATCTATAAATGAATATATTATACAACACAATCCTTTGACAGTAAATTAAGAGGGATAATGAAAGGATTCCCTAAAACTTCTCAAAATTAATATTTTTAAACATTGTTATCCTAATAAAAACATCTGAGCAAAAGATAAATTTATAGTTTAGAAAAACATTTAAACAGAGTATCTTGGATATGCTTTCTAACATCCACAAAATGGCAAAAATACACTTCACTGGGTAAATTAAATCATCAGTACCATAACCCTTACTCTGCCTATTGAGGCCTAAATATAAATGCCACATCATCTTTTCAAATGATAACAAGTTAAGCAAAATTTGCAGTCTTTGACTATTATAATCACTTATATATGCCTCCTGACAAATTACTTTATTTAAAAATCTAACCTATTAAGCCCTTGAAAATTACAACTGTATTGCCTACTTCCTGTATTACTACTTTAGCACTGAATTAAAACAGTAGTTCTGAGAAGAAACAAAATTTTATTAATCAGCAGCAAATTGAGTACCACTTCTTTCAAAGAAAACTAAGGCAATCCTAATAGGAAGGTTAACTGTACAATATACAATGGTTTATAACGTCTTTCAGACCTCTATCAGAGTAGTTAAACTAAATACAGAGGAGGGAGTTCCAATAATAAATGCGTATTAGGTAAATTCATAATGGCATTATTTTTTACTGTCAATAAATTCTTATTATGAATATGTACTACATTTCATGGACAATGTCCCCCTCCTTCCTTAAATGGGAGATTTTATTACATATCAAAGCTCCAGTGGTATACTCCCACTGATTTCAGCCAATGACTTACCAGTTTATAGGTTGTCTGAGCATCAAACTTCTGTCCTTTCTATAATCACTAACTTTTATTATCTCATCATGTATTGTAGCATCTAGTCATTGACTAGATGGTCCCTTATGTGACCATCAGCTCAAAGATCAGAGCGAAAATACAATGAATTTAAATAAAATGAAGCTGAAGCTGTTTGTGGACTTCCATAATGTTACCTTTCTCAATCCCCAGTTTCCATTAAATCACCAAGAGTCCTAAAGCAGCTCAGTAGGTGTCTAGAGTATCTGCAGTGCTTACCTCCACCATGATAGATACAAAGGCATTGATGAGAACAATGATGAGCATAGTTATACGCCACTGATACGGTACACATACTATCTGTAAGATAAACAAGTTTAAGTTGAAATTGCAGTAGGTAGTTGATATTACAGCATTATATCATAATTTCCAAATTTATCAAAATTCTATTATCAAGCACCTCTTACATATTACCTACACAATACTCAAATATGCCACAAAGTAGGTATTATATACACTTTTCTGATGATGAAGCTCAAAGCTGAGGTAACTCAAAGTTAAAAAATAAAGTGCCCAGGTTAAATTCTATTCCTGGGATGCAACAATCCATGTTATACTAGATCATAAATTTGTTACTAGTGCCTCCTTCAAAAATAAAATTTTATTTTTAAACAATGAGGCAGATACTGATTTAACCACAAGTATTATTCAAAACTCTACACAGCTATAAAGACAGATTTGTAAGAGAAACACACAGACCAACTTGAAAACTCTCTACATTTTCACTTTAAAATCTGTGATAATCTTTTAGGCATACAAGTAAAAAATAACCCAATTTATGCATTCACTCTTTTAGTAAGCAAATATTTACTGAACAACTAAGATACAGTGCTTAGTGCTCAGGAGTGATGTGATTGAATATTTTAGAAAAACACCAATGACTCCCGTTGCAAGGGTCTGAGGGTAGAAACTGTTATAGTGCTTCAGGCGAGGAATGATGATAGCCTGACCTGGAGAGGAAGGCAGCATACTATATTCATATTTGGTCTCTGTTTGGTTCCCCTGCCCAACACAGAACTTCAAATCCCCGGGAGTTTCCTGAGTATCAAGAGTGTTTTGTTCTAATGAGAAACCTTGGTAAGCTCTTGGATAGCTTCAAGGTAGACACTGATGACCAGAAAGATTAAGCCATGATTAGAAGCTTTGAACTTCAGTCCCACCCTACCTCTACCCTGGAGATTGAGTTTATTGATCATGCTTATATAATGAAGACTCCATTATAAAAATCCCTAAACTGCTGGGCTTGGGGAGCTTCTGGGTTGTTCAACACATTCATGTACTGGGAGAGTGGAATACCTGAATTCCAAAGGGACAGAAAGTTCCTGTACTAAGATACTTTCAGACACTCCACATAACTTTTTATCTGTTTGTTCATCTGCACCTTTATTCTTTATAACACACCAAGAAACATAAGTGTTTCCCTGAGTTCTATGATCCATTACAGCAAATAACTGAAAATGAGAAAGGGATTGCAGGAACCCCAATTTATAGCTGTTGGTTAGAAATACAAATGACGGCCCTCTCTGGTGGCTCAATGGGTTGGGATTCAGCACTGCAAGCTAGCTGCAGCCACTTCAGAGCCAGTTCAATCCCTACCCCAGAGGGGACCCACATGGTGCAGTAGACCTCTCCTGACCTACCCCCTGCTCCCCTCAGCAGTGTACTTCATCGATCTGCCTGTTCTGCTCCCTACTCTGTCTCTGGTGAAGCCTCTCACTGTCCCTGCACCTCTGGCTTGTACAAATGACAACCTGGGAATTTGTAACTGAAATGTATGGGAGAGAAAGTCTTGTGGGATTGAGTCATTATCTTGACTCACCTATGTTAACTCCAGGTAGTAACATACTGAATTACAAGATACCCAGTGGATGTCAGAGTTGGAGAGTTTGTTTTTATGGGACAGTCCCCACATATCTGATATTAAAAGTGTTGTGATTCAAGAAAAAGTAGTTTTCTTTTAGGTGGCAAATAGGACTGGAGTAAAGAGAAAAACAAAAATTCAGAATAAACCTAAGAAAATTTAGCAACAGGGTGACAAGGATGAAGGACACACAAGTAAATACACATCTGACTTGGACAAATGATGGTATCAAAAAAGAAAGATAAGCAAGGCTGAGGGAAAACATGATGAGCTTAGTTTTAAAATGCTGAATGAGGAACCTGATGGATGAACCAAGACCACAGTATTCAGTGGATATTCTGGTCTGAAGCTCAGTTATGAGAGCTAGGTTGAAGATACACACATCTGGGAGTCTTTAACACACAGATAGCAGCTACAGTGGAAGCCTGACTATAAATGAGTTCACCTGAATGTACAGAGTTTATGACAAGGGATAAAAACAGAGAATTGAAGAATGACAAGCCATAATAAAAGTAGGGACAAAAATCAAAAGAGGAAAAAGCACCAAAGAATTTGCCAGGGAATGCCTCAGGAATGATTACTTTGTCAAATATTGCCAGAGTCAAGTAATAATGTGGGGGAAAAAATTAAGGGGACAAGTCACTGGACATAATAAGAAGGTTGTTGATGGTTTGGGCAAGATCAGTCTCAGTAGACTGGCAATGTAAAAGTCATGCTAGTTGATGAGCCTTCCATTTTTGTGGAAGGTGAGCTGAATATTTCAAGAAATAACTAGGCTATGAAGTAGAAGATTCATGTGGTAGGAGAGAAATATAAATGCGTTTTGTCTTCAAGGCTCTTTTGCTTAAAGGGTTTATCTAAATCATTTGATGAAGTTTGTGGAAAGACAGACGCTTCATATCCTGCTGTTAAAGAGTATAAATGTCAATATTTTCAAAACCCAGTAACATAAAATTTATAAAAAAAAAAATTCTAGGTACCTTTTAACCAAACAATCCTACTTTGCACATTTATTCTATAAGTGTACATGCCTGTCTTAACTGTATAGGAATTTGCAAAAAACAAAAAAACAAAAACCACCTTGTTTACATTAACAAAACACTGGAAAACAACCTATCAATTCAAGGGGGATTATATTATGGAAACAGGAAACATCCATGAAACAGACTACATATTCCATTTGATTGGCTTATATAACTTTTATACTCAAACCTGTCAATAACATATCCAAAAAAAAAAAAAGAGTGCTTAATTTTGGTATCACTCATGCAAAAATCTTAACTGATCACAGCAAATCAAATCCATTCTTTTTATAAAACAGAAAATCCATTCTTTTTATAACCAGATTAATTTATTCTTGGAATGCAGTATTAATTATAGTTCAACATCTGATTATCAGTCACCTGTAATTTACAGAATTCTCCATAGAGAAAGCTTTATAAATGTAGAAATAACACTAGATAAAATTAAACATCTATTTATATTTACAACATTCTAAGGAAGCTTTCTCAATATAATAAAGAGTATATACCAAAATAATCAGATAATTAATCAAATTAGGCTTATCAGATAATTAACTTGCATGTATCATGAAAAGACAGAATTATATTCCAGACAGTAACCTAAAATTTAGAGAAGGCCAAGTTTTCTTTGGAAGAAAGAGGAAGAAATGACAATGCCATGAGAACTCAAAACTTCCAGAGTTGTAGAAATTTCACATTCTCATATATAAAATCAAAATAAGTTGACATTTTATTAGAGAAAATCAATATTTCTATTAAGAAAGTATGTCAGAAACCTACAATCCACACACTATTCAACAGTGAAATTATTAACACTCTCTTTTGTCAGGAAATGACAAGCACATTATTGTCAATACAACCAACATTAGTACAATTAAAATACATGAAAAATATATAAGAAGTATATAGAAAAAAATACCAGAAACAAAATATATCTCTCATTAAAGGTAATTACGGACTAAAACAAAATCTTAAGAGAATTTTAAAACTGTAAGGATAAAAGTTTGACAAGGCTGCTCAATACAAGATGAATATCCAAAATAACTTGACTGCATACCCCAGCATAAAAGAATCAGAATGTATCATCTTAAAGAGAATAAAAATCTGTAATTAATATTACTGGGACAAAAATCTAAAAAAAAAAATTGCCTAAGATGTTTAAGGAGAAACTGCCTTACTTTATTAAAAAATATTTAAGAAGACCAAAAGAAATATTCTTCATGGAAAGACTACATCAGTTCTCTCCCAAATATCATTGTAACCCAGTGTCAACTAATAAAAATTTCAAGAGGGTTTCTCCTGGTATGGAACAAGCTAAATTTAAATTCTTACATGGAGGAGAAAAGAATTCAAGAAAAAGATCAAGTATTTCATTATTCACAATGCTTTTCACGAAAAAACAATGAAGAAAAAGGACAGTGAAAAACAGCATTGCAGACTGTTCAAGAAGTAGGTCGGTAAAGAACTTACCTTGGTAACACAAAAGAAGCGGAAAGATCTTAAGCCCTATCAAATATCCAGAAGTCTCATTTGGCTGGATAAATTTCATATAATCCTATTGTATCATTTTGTATTATATCTTACTACTGCTATCCCAAATACCATTATTACTCCTCTGATAACCAGCAATAAATGATGCGTTTAAGCCTTACCTGAAGAACCTGGTCAACAGAGGCAACTGGATACAACATGATGAATAATGTGAAAACATACAAAATAATCACAGACACAACAAAAAAATCTGGAAAAGAAAAGAACAATTAAATTAAGTTCCTTTCAATAAAAAGGCATGTAATAACAGCTGGTATACTCTTACTCTAAATTTCATTCTGAATTCTTCTAATTTAGGTGATGACATACATAAATGTATGTGTTCTATTTAATTTTCTAGAGTATGATGTAGGTCATTCAAAGCCTCTCCAAAGGATCTACTTTGTGATGTGAAAATAATCAACATTTATAAAACGAAGAGGTCTTTATGGAGATTTGTTTTTCTCCCAATAGATAACTACTTTAAAAGGTTATGAAACCAATATGTAATTCACAAATAGGGGACCAGGCTACAGTAAGTACCAAACAAGACGTGGTATGACAAAATGAAATTAACATTTACAAAATGTATATAAACGTTGTTTATAAAAATGCTGAGTAACATTTATTCTCAGAATTAAACTACATTATAATCTTAAATTCATTCTAAATTGAATGTAAGTATATTTCTAAGTGAATCCCACTTTTTTCATTAACTTGCTCTGTGAAAAATATTTACACAGAAAACATTCGCTAAAAGTTAGAAACTGAACTGATCTACTCTTGTGACTTAACCCATGGATTGCTATAGTAGCTAGGAGTGAAAATCCGATCCAGAAGTACTTTAGAACACCTTCCTAACCCAAAAATAAAATTCCCTGCCCATGGCCATTTGTTAATTGTGTACATACCCTTCGTAATGAGTTACAAGAAACTCAGTTACTACCCAACTACGTGTGCTCCCTTTGGATATTCACTTTCAGTTATTTGATATTGGCATCAAATTTAATTCAAACTTTAGTAACACTACATGCCACCAAAACTTTATCATGAAGTCTTCATATTGGACAAATAAGTGAATCTTATTTTATGAAGTGTAAAGGAAGTCTCAATGCTGTTTTTTAATGTAGGAGTCATCTGTAACTATAAACTTTGTTAGCATGTTAGTTCAAAACTACAAGTGAGTATTTATTGTTCCACAGAAGAGAAATATTTTTTTTAATGTGTGTATGTTTCTGTACTTGTGTGTGTATTAGTAACAGCTGGCTGGCCTTTTATAGGTTCCATATCCATGAATTCAATCAATCACACTTTTTGAAATTATAAGCTGTGTAAACAGGTCTACAGTGGTTGTACCTATACTAAACATGCACATTTTTCTTGCCAATATTCATAAACAATATAGTATAACTACTTACATAGCAGTTACATTGTATTAGGTTTTATAAGTAATATAGAGACCATTCAAACTATTCCAGAAGGATATGTGTAAGTTATAATCAAATACTGTGCCACTTTATATACTGGGCTTGCGTATCTACAGACTATGGTGTCCACTGAGGTCCTGAAACTATTCTGCCCTGGATACTGAGGAAGAACTCTTATGTTATTCTATCAGCTAAAGTTGAAAGTTATACTAACATTCTTCACATCAAGTGGGGAAAATTTTTATTAGGAGCCATTCACCAACAGGATCAAAAAAAAAAAAACCCGAAACTGGGGCCTACATTAAGTATAAAAGTATTTTTTCTAGATTTTTTGTTTTTGAAACATTCTACTAAATTGAAAACATAGAAAATAATATCCTATTCAATAAATACAGTAATTAAATCACTACACAAATAAGTACTGTAGTCATTTAAAAGTGCTGGTTGGAAGTATAAAAAACACACAAATGACAAATTTTAAAAAGGACAAAGAACAGAGGGAAAATGCAAATACCAAAAAGACATATGGAGACAAAAAATACAAAGACAAAATGTTTGTTTCTATAAATTAATAGCCTATATTTAATGCTTTCAAGTACTATTACATTTCTGTACTATAAGCAAAAATAGATTTGCAATCTAGTTCCTGAAACATTGCCAGAAAGAGAAATTTTACTCAGGTTCAAGAAATTAAATTTTCATTTCTTTTCTAGACCCACCCCAGTTGATCACATCTCTAAAAATCTGCCAAGATTTCTGTAAGAACTAAGTAAGTAACTGAATTCTTCCTTTGTATGGCCTGCAGAGGAAAAAACGGCTCCATTAGCAGGAATTTGACAGGGGAGTAAAATTGCTTGCAGAGTTACATAACCACCAAAAGGAAACGGTCAATAAGGATCTTTTGGGGAATGAAAAAAAATCAGGCAATCCACACTTCAGAGATGTATGAGTTTCTACTAGACCATGCTTCAACTCCTTGATTCTCCTATCTTTGGTGATTTAGTAATCCTATTGAACTGTAAATAATATACTTCACCAGAAAACAGCTATCAAAACAAATTCTATACTGGTGGTAATGTTCCTTAAAGATTTAAATTCTGTCACAACGCTATGAAAACATGAATAAGTCACTTGCAGTCAAATTATTTTAACAATAAAAATGGGGAGAAAAGAGTATAAATGGTATTTGTCTGGCACTTTCTTGTTCCTTGCATAAAAGTACTAACTAGAGGCCCTCCCTGTTGGCACAACAGGTTAAAGCACCACATTATGAAGCTCTCCAAAGCCACTGCAGCACGAGTCCAATCCCCAGCCAGGAAGCTGACCCTCATGGCGAGGCAGACCTCTCCTGACCCACCTGCTGCTCCCCTCAGCAGTGTATTTCAATGGATCTGCCTGTTCTGCTCCCTACTCTGTCTCTGGTGAATCCTCTCACCCACCACACTTCTGGCTTGTCCCCCAGTTCTGAAAGCATGAGTAAATCAATCTTAAAAAAAAAAAGTACTAATTGGGGCTTCTGAATTATAGCCACACTTCCTAGTCTTTTTATTCCTATCCGTTCTCTTTCCCTTACTCAAATACTTGTCTCTGAATGGCCATGTTATCTGGCTGGGCTTCTTGGCACCTGTTCCAACTAATTCAGGTATAGCAGATAAGTACTAAAAAAAGATATGTAGGCCTACAATGGGGATATTAACAGTTCAGTCTTCAGAGACTGAGAAAGGATGGGGACTTCACAGGAAGTAATTAAAGGATCAAGTAAGAAAGAGTAACAAAATTGAAGCCAAATACCAAAAATCACATCTAGCTAACAGAGACTGTAATAATTAAGTTCATAGCATCAAGGTCCTTAAAAGAGAAAAACAGCTTCGTTAAAAAATAAAGTTGAAAATGTAACCATATACTGAATTAAGACTTTATTTAGAATCAAACTGAACCAGAAGAAAGTAAAAAAACCTGGAAAAAATGTCATAAATGACATTTAAATTGAGATCATTTAAAAAAATGATCTTATAATAGTTTTTATATGTTGTATAATTATACCATTTAGATAGAAGTAGCAACAACAGTTCTTAACAAACTAATTGTCTATCACAAAAGAAAATGAAAGTCAGCTCTAGTAAAGCCTTAACCTTTCCCCATTCATAATCATCTATTATTTACATTTCATATTGTATATTACTTTATGTTTATTCCTTATTTCTGTCACGTCTTATCTTCTTTTCCATTTTTTTCCCCTTCACTCATCAGTAACAATATTCTTATATTAGGGGACTCCAATGACAGGCAAATAGAAAAGATGTGAAAATTAGCAAAATGTGCACAATGAATTTGTTTGTACAGTATCAGAAGGGCATGTTGTGACAGTATGAATTCCTATTTATCCACTGACAGATATCTATAAGTTACTTACATTAAGGATACTAGAAACAAAGATTTTGTGTTTATAGTTCTACTAAAATAGATTTTTAATGCTCCTTTAAAAAAAACTGCCCCCTGGTTAACAACTGAGCTGACCAATCAGAAATTAAATGGACATACAAAGTAACTTCAGCCTTTAAATTTTTTTTAATTTCCCAAATAATATAATAGATGTATTTTCAAAACAGGCAACTGATAGCCTCTCTCTTCTTTAATTTGGAAAAGTATCAAGAGACTGAATTTGCTTAGATCTATAAAATCAACTTTTCTGATACAGAAGTCTTGATTACCAACTAGTCTGAACACCAGTACTTGTGATACAAATAAAGCTTTGTATTAGCTACCCCAGGGTATATGCTGAATCCTTGCTTAAAATTTAAAAATACTGAAATAAAAATAAAACATGCATATCAAATTTAATTAAGTTCACCTTGTAAGAATAGTCACCTATTCTCATAAGTATAGTAATAAACCTCCTAAGCCTTTTGTCCCCTAGCATGGTTCTACCATGATTCAATAATGTAGTTTTTATTTGTTATGTAAGAAAACATTTTTAAAGTAAAAACAGAATTCAGTACTGTTGATAACTGTATTTAAACAGTTTCTCTATCTAAAATATAAATAAAACTTGACCTACAAACTACACAGGGTAGAATAAATAAGGTAATATAAGTGAAAACTCTTTGTAGACTCTAACATACAATAGATGTAGTTGCCATTCCCATGACATACCAATATTTGTAATATTTCCAACTATAATTTCTTCACAACTACATTAAATAATTACTGTACTATTCACACCAAGATACTACACGTCTAAAGTTCTATATGATAGAACAAAAATAAAACAGTTGTTCTATATCTATAGCCCCCGCCCTAGCCTTATAGGGTATATTCCAAGACCCCCAGAGATGCCTGAAACTGCAGGTATTACTCCAATGTAGTATATATACTACATTTTTCCTCTACATACATACCTATGATAAAGTATACTTTATAAACTAGGCACAATAAGAAATTAACAATAATGAAGAATAAATGTACATTAATTATACTGTACTAAGGTGAGTCGCCTAAAATACCTTTATAGATGTAATTATTTTCAGACCATGGTTAGCTGTGGGGAACTGAAATGACAGAAAGCAAAACTGCAGATAAACAGGGAATGCTATAGTATTTCTCAATCTTTAAAATACTGGCAATTCACAAAGAGTAACTGATTTTGCCTATAAACCATAGTTTTGATTAGGCAGGCAAGTCTAAAGAGGCTTAAGCCTCTGTTCTACCAGCCCTTCTGCCATGAATACAAAGGCTACAGAAATGAAAATTTTTAGGTGAATAATGGCTGTACCAGGGCCCGAATAAAAGGGAAAAACCTATGCAGAATACCTACAAGATAAGTAGAATATTTATACTTTTCCAACTGAGAAGCCTCTGGTTTGTGCTTCCAATTCTACTCTTTCTGCCATGGGTTGTAAAAATAAAAGTTGAAGCCAGAATTAATAGAATGTAAAAAACAAGGAATGTTTCGAACTAGTGGCTTTAATTTTAAACTTACAGTGACAACTTCAATGATAATAAAACAAAAAAGTAAATATGTAAATAATTAGGTTGTAAAGATCTAGTTTTCACTAGAAGGACAATTGTAACTATTATTACATTATTTTTAAAGACGGAAAGCAAGGAGGAAATCATAATAAATGCCAAACTTACAATTTTTGTAGCAAGGCTGCCTGAAGGGTTTTCCTTTTGAAAAGGCAATTGCCACTATGAGGTACTGAAAACTGGAGATAAAAAACACTGTAGTATTTTCATAATTTTGTATATTATGTGTATCAATTTCAGTTTCATTGTATAAATGTGAAGAATTCCAATATAAGCTTCTTGTTGTATTACAAGCACTGAAACACACAAAAAGGTTGAATATTACTAACTCAATAACCATTTCCCCAAAAGAAACCAATTTTACCTCAACTGCCTTAAATCACTATTATAACATAAACAGAGAAAAGTTGTTTACAGCAAAAGAACCAATAATATCAAGTTAAGATGCACAGAACAATAAGATCATTAAAAAGTTCTCTTTAGTCAGACATTTGAATCAGTAAAAATAAGAGGCAATAACTTCATTAATTAATAATCTCCCCTCATTTTTAATATACCTCTACCCTTTTTTAAATTTGGGGCACAATTTTTCCATTGTAAATGTAAACAGACCTTGGTTTTTATCACAGCTCTACTACTTTTTAGTTATAACTGAGGAAATACTAATTTTCGAGCACATTTCCTGTGATTTGTGTCAATGCTGAGCAAAGCACTTAGCACTGAGATGGCCCTCAGTATTCTCTTATCTATGCCTATCTCTTATTTCCACTTTCAGGTGGGCAGGACTGTCACAAAAAATTCTTCTTTACTAAAACAGAAACCACAATATGCATTGGAAAGTGGTAAGTAACAAAATGTTAACCTACTACAAAGTTAACTATGGAAAGATGCTTGAGAATAAAGCCAATCTACTCTTTTTCAGGTGCGATATTTATATGAACACACAAAAATGTTAAATTTAAGTTTTCTGAAACTTTTAAAGACAATCTCTTTCAATCAAATGAACAACAAAAGAAAGGTGTGTGTCATTTCCTAAACCAGGAGTAGAAAATTTAAAAGCAAAAATATTCTGTGTTTAGAAGAGGCTCTGGTCAATTCATTCTAACTTTTGCATTTTATAGATAAGGAAGGTACATTAACAAATAAGAAACAGGTTCAGTGTCATCATCTTGGTAGTTACTGTTAATTAACCTAGCCCATCCCACAGATAGAGTTATCATGGTAATAGTGAATACAGGCCAAATTATTTAAGGGTTTAATCAAGCTATATATAAACTTTTGTATAAATTTTTACAAATGATTACATGCATGCATGTTGCACACATTTTATATGATTTTATTTTTCATTGTTTGAGCAACTTACTCTGAATGTGGATGCCATACTTCATACCAAGGTTGCTGCTTGACCCAAAAAAATCCAAAAGATTGAAATCCAATGCAAATGATGATCTGAGATAAAACGGAGAAGAGAAGGGCCCCAGATATTAGGCCTGAAGGTGGTCTTTGAGCCACAAGTTCCTTCCAGGCAGGGTTTAAACTCACTATATTGAGAAAAACAAAAGGAAAGTATTATATCTATATTAATTTGACACTACAAAAGACACTATTAAAGACTAGGAACTTAAAAGTGCTGATTACTAAATAATCTATAAAACAATTAAGCTTTTTCCAAAGAGCCTCAGTATTTTGGCATTCATCTGTTGAAATTTAGAGGAAACTTTAGTATAAGTAAAAAGAATACTATAAATTAAGAGTAATCACTGTGGTATGTTTATTTCTGAATCTTCAAATGCAAGTCTACTGTTAAAATGTTATTTCTTCCAGCTAAAAAGACATTTTTCCAAAGAGAAAATGCAGATGGCCAACAAGCATATGAAAAAATGTTCAACATCACTCGTAATAAGGGAGATGCAAATTAAAACCACAATGAGATACCACCTCACCCCAGTGAGAACAACTACACTAGCAACAACAAATGTTGGCGAGGATGTGGAGAAAAAGGAACTCTCCTGCATTGCTGGTGGGAATGCAAATTAGTACAACCACTATGGAAAACTGTTTGGAGGTTCCTCAAACTGCTAAACATGGAGCTTCCCTACGACCCAGCAATCCCACTCCTAGGTATCTACCCAAAAGACACAAAAACACTGATTGAAAAAGATACCTGTACCCCCATGTTTATTGCTGCTTTATTTACAATTGGAAAAACATGGAAGCAGCCCAAATGCCCAAAAGTAGATGACTGGATAAAAAATGTGGTACATATATACAATGGAATATTACTCGCAACCAAAAAAGAGAAACACATGTCTTTTGCAGCAACCTGGATGGAGCTGGAAAAGATCATGCTTAGTGAGATAAGCCAGAAAGAGAAAGAAAAATACCAAATGGTTTCACTCACAGCAGGAGTATAATGGACCAGGCGAGAAAATAACAAAAATAATAAACAACCATATACCAGAGACATTTTGCGGGGGTGGAGTGGGGAATGAGATCAAAAACGGGGGTGGGGTGGGGAGGGAAATGCACGGAATTATGGTGATGGCACACGGGTGACTTGGTGATGGGAAACCCACGAGGATTACAATTGAGATGGAAAAAAAAATGTACAAAATGATGTAAAAATAGACTTCTGTAAAATTAAAAAAAAATGTTATTTCTTCCTCTTAATAAGGTACTAGTAAAGGTTTTAAACAATATAAACATACCAGTAATATGTAGTGTCTACTAAATTTCTTCATTAGTTTCCAATGTTCTTTTTGTAATATGTTACTTTGTTAAAAGATACTGCAACTGTGTAAAAATGCTGTTTCTTGGCCCTCCCTGGTGGCTCAGAGGGTTAAAGCACAGCACTAAGAAGCTACAGCCACTTCCGCATGAGTTCGATTCCCGCCTGCCCCGGAGGTGACCACATGGCGCATCAGACCTCTCCTGACCCACCCGCTGCTCCCCTCAGCAGTGTACTTCGTTCTGCCTGTTCTGCTCCCCACTCTGTCTCTGGTGAATCCTCTCACGGCCCTGCACCTCTGGCCTGTACCCTGGTTTTGTATGCATAAGTAAATAAATATTAAAAAAAAAATACTGTTTCTTATTTAACTTTTATTCACTAGTTTGAGCTAACTCATTGGTTACATTTTTAACTGGCAAAATTAACAGCTAACTCATGAGTTAGACAACTAGCACTGTCCTCTCTTCACTGTCCCCCTCCAGGAAACATTTGGTAAATCTGGAGATTATTTGGTTGTCACAACTGGGTTAGTGTTACTGGCATCTAATGGGTAAGGCCACAGAGAATCCCACAATGTAGAGAATATCTCCCCGCTATTAACAACAAAAAATTATCTGGCCTCAAATGTCAACAATACCTTCATGGTCTAAGTCCATCATTTCTCCTACATAAATCAGTCAGCATTTTACTATTATAAAGAGCTTTCTCTTCTCCAATTAATTCCAGTATGACCGTGTGAATTTTTATGGCTCATACCCTATTACCATCAATATTTATTTTGATGTCAACATCACCAATACTGAACACACCATTATCTTGTTAGCTTACATGATGCAACCAGAATGCTATAGCATCACTTTTATGAGAGTCTAACCAAGAATTCATAGCTTGAATTCAGTAATACATTCACCAAACCCTCAGAACTGATTTAATCTACAAAGTCATGAAACCTCGACCTAAGATAACTAAATGGAAATTGTGAGTCAAGAGCCAATCCAGACCTAGGGGAAAAATAGGTATAAAGAATGATATTGAGATAAAACTTGAATATGGGAATATCTATGGATTAGTAATTCCACCTAATAAATTTCCTTATCTTTGTAACTGTGTTTAATTAAGTAAAAGAATGGGCTTGCTTTTGGGCAAAACATGAAAATATTCAAAGGCATAAATGAAATTACTCTCAAATATGTCAAGGTGTTGAATATAGATAGTATTCACTTTGCTTACATATAGTATTCTTTTTATTATACTAAAGTTTCCTCTGAACTCTCTGATAATGTGAGAAAGGATAAAACAAGTGGGACCAAATATAAATAACTGGAAATAAAAGAACATATTTATAGGTCATCTGGACATGTATGCACTGTGTTGCAAATGTTGATATAAATTTACCAGTTTAATAAATCACATCAGAATCTCATATGCTTTGAAAAATTAACAAAAAATAAACACTCACTTGTAAATACCACCACCAAAATGATTGCCAAATCAATGAAGAGAAACTGGAAGTCTCCAAGATTGCTTAGGATCTGCAAAAGTAATTTTTAAAAAGTTAGGGGAACTATTTTCATAACGGTAATCTAATGCAATAGTCTCTTAGTTTTAACTTTTCCTCATGATTTTGGTGCCCAACTGACCCCAAATAATGCTAAGTGTTTTGGAGGTAAGATTCAAAATGACATTTGGACATGCAAGTTTTTGGCAAAAGGAAACAAACCTTTACTCACAATATTCAGTGTTCTTGAAAATTAGTATTTTGAAGGTTCCTTAATATCTACTATCATCCCTCCAGTTTCTTTCCACAAATGTTAAAAGGGGACAGTTTTCACTCCTTGGCATGTCACCAGTGGTCACTTAGAGAAAAACCTAGTTTTATCACTTCGATCATAAAATCTGAAGGAGTACCCCTGGACACCACTGTTTATGCTTTTTCTCCAAATGCATAATGTGCTACAAGCTATTATGGAAACATCTCTTCTTACTCCGGCCTTTTCCTATACATGTACAGCAAATTTAATAATTCTGAAATAGTCAAGCTTGATA
Source organism: Condylura cristata (assembly GCF_000260355.1). Taxonomy (NCBI): domain Eukaryota; kingdom Metazoa; phylum Chordata; class Mammalia; order Eulipotyphla; family Talpidae; genus Condylura; species Condylura cristata. The sequence goes on from NW_004567104.1 coordinate 28,073,198, forward strand.
TTTTGAAGAGTTCTGTGATGCCAAATCTGTCAAAGGCAAAAGTGAATACAATCATCTCTTAAATCACAAGGCTTACCCACAGCTGTTAGCCTAAAGTAAAATACTATTTCATGTTACTGAGATTTTCAATCTGTCTCTCAAAATAGAGTAACCTAACTGGAAATTTATAGATATTATTTATGTAAATTCTATTATTAATGGATACACTTAAAATCAAATCTGCATATTCATTTTAATTTCAATGTCATAAAACTAAATGCCACCTCTAAGTAATGTCAATACTCACAGAATACAGTAGAGTAACACTGAAGTACTGTATAATGCTGTATAAAGCCATAAATTTGAACACACAGAAGGAAGTCATTAAAGCAGCACGGCCTTCCCTGTGAAAATAAATGTTGACATGTAAAGACAATCATGTTAATAACTCCTCCCTTCAAGCCACAATTCTATCTTAACAGATAAACACCAGCATTAAGTACAACAAAGTACTTTTCTACAAGAGAGGAGTAGCAGCATTCCTCTTACTGCAGAAAGTTACAGATCCAATATGCTAAAGTACCATTAAACAAATTCCTATCACTTTTAATTTTCTTTTCTATGTTATTAGAGAAAGCTACAAAGGGATAATGTAAAAATGTTCAATTTTCAGTACCTGATAAGATTTGGCACACAGGAAATACTAGGTGTTTTGGAGGTAAAGGGGGATGCTACTGAAGCTTCAAGCTCTGACAGGGAAATGCCTCCATGTGCTCTCTTCAAGGCCTAATGGTTTGAAGAAAAACCATTAAGTTTTGTGAATGTGACTTATGCTAGCAAAAGACCAGTAAATCACAAAAAGTGTACTTACACCACAATCATTTGCACCATCACCACACATCCCAACAAAGTAACTAAAACAAAAATTATGTTAAGATTTGATTAATTTCTTCACTCAACACATAAGCTTTCTCCAATACAGTATTATGAAGAGCAAATTTCTCCCAGGGTATTAATAAATCCATTCATTAAAATAACCACCAAAGATTGTTTTGCAAATAGCAGCAGCCCGCAAAACCAAAAGCCCCAGAATGTCTTTATCACAAGATTGGTCAATGGGCTTATCACTTTGGCATCTCAATTTCCTAATCTTTAGAGAAACAGGAGTTGTGCTACTAGCATAGTCTTTAATGAGCTTATTTTGAAGGCTGTAAGACAAGATTTCTCCCTTGAAAAACTTGAAACAATTATTTACTAAAACTGAGGTCAATTCTATAAAACTGAGTGAATGACTTCTACCTCACAGATAGTATCTGGAAAAAGAACTGTGGACAAGAAGTACTGCAGAGACAATGACGGAATACATGAGCTTCAGAGGCTAGTTATCACCAATCTTAGAGATGACAATCATGCATCTTTAAATCATTTACTGAGTCTGAAATGAAACAATAATTCATAAAAGTAAAAAAAACCAACAAACCACTTGTACTTACTCTACATTTTGCAGTGCTTCCACCAACTGTGTCTTCTGATCGGGTGCCATACGAGCAAACACAGTGCCGTGCAACATCAACTGGAAAAAATATGATTTACTTAAAATACTGCTGAAAATGTATTCATTTAAAAATACAAATAAGCCGAAATCACTAACCTTAGGAACAAGGTCTTGAAAATGCTCCAGTATCACTGAAAAGGATTTTCCATTCATTGCAAAATGATAACGAGTCACCTGAAGATCCTCTAAGCTATCATGGACCAATTTAATAGGAATAGCCTGTATGCAAAACATTCACAACACTTAGGTGCTTAAAGTTTAAGTAACACAATTCTATTTTAAACATAGAGACAAAACTGAATTCTTTCATTTGCCAAGTCTGGCCTAGGAGTTAAGTCTCAGAACTAGCATTGCTACAGCCCAGGTTTGATTCCCCAGACAGGGAACTAACCCACGTATAGCACAACAGACTTCTCCTGTCTCGCCCACTGCTCACCTTAGCACTGTATATCAGTACATACACCTGTTCTGTTCCCCACTCTGTCTTTAGTGAATCTACCTTGTCATCCCCTCCCCCAACTTCTCGCCTATAGTACAGTTCTCTCTCTCACACACACACATACACATACACACAAATTAAGTGAGACTAAATAATAGTTTCAACCTGAAATGATCTATTAAATGATTACAGACCACCTGTATCATTAATCATTACCCTTAAACCAAGATAAAAATTTGTTTTCTTATCCTTTTAAACTGTGCTCCTAAACTTACCTCAGTCCTAATGAATAAAAAGTTTAGAACAGATAGCAAAGGCTTACGTTTCCATTTTCTTTTTATTTTGCTGTATTTTAATGCACCATTTTTTATTTTCAGACTAGAGTCAAACAAGCTTCAAAAGGAAAATTCATCATGACATTACCTCCGAATCAATTGCTGATGAATTACTGCACTGTGTTACAGTATCTGCATAATGCCAATTTATCTTGGCAACTTTCCCATCCTTTGGAGGTAATGCTTCAGCAATAATAACTTTATCTTGAGGTAGTATCATTCCACAGTCTCTAGCCACAGAGACAGCAGTCAACATGTTGTCACCTAATTTTCAAAATAATGAAAATATATTACAAAGTTAAAATGGAAACTTGAATGTTATAAAATAACAAGCACATATTGAGAATCTACTACAGTCCCCCATGACTGGGCTATGCAAATGAATATAATATATAGTTCTTATTCTTGGAGTTTAACAATAATCAGGACATACACTTATCAAAGGAAGCCTCAAATAATTCAAGCACACATATCTAAAACATTCAGAATATTTTCATCCATAATTTAAAAAAACAAATCCACGGGTTAGAGGCACAGCACTATCAAGCTATGGTTGGCCACTGCAACATGAGTTCAATCCCCGGCCAGGTAGCTAACTCTCATGGCACAACAGACCTCTCTTGTCTCACCTGCTGCACCCCTCAGCAGTGTACATCAGTAGATCTGCCTGTTATGCTCCCCACTCTCTCTGGTGAACACTCTCACCCCCCAAACCCTCTGCACACACACCCCAGCTATTATATGCATAAATATTTTTTAAAAATAAATAAATGAATACGTTCTATCTTGTGTAGTGCACTAATTGTATTCACTTCATACCTGGCACAGTGATATATACAGAGCAGATCTCTGTATTAGCAGAGATGCTAATATAGTTACTTGAGTTCTAAGGTAATAAGTATGCGATGAGATGGATCTCAAAAGTATGAAAAAGAAAAATATACACAGATGAACACATAAATGTCATGACGTAACTATCCTAAATCTGATAAAGAATATGCCCTTCACTATTTTATGACACTCTCTAAAAAGAATTTGATACACCTCAAGAGAATAGTGAAGTTATCTTATACCATGGAAAAATATTCAGAGCTGAAATGACAATGTAGGATAGAACCATTATATATTTTTATGACTTACTGATCCTCAATATTCTATAACTTGAACTCTAAAACACTCAGTATTGTGTCCATTCATAAAATCTAACCTGTGACCATGACAGTGCGAATGTTGGCTTTATGCAAATCTTCAAGTACTGCAGGGGTTTCTTGCTTTAATTTGTTCTGCATTATAATTAATCCCATAAAATCCATGTTGTTTTCAATGGCATCTCTGAGGAAAAGAAATATGAATATATAATTGCTCAATGAAAACAGGTATTGCTTGCTATCTGCTGATAAAGCAATTTAAAGCGGCCATGAATTTTAAAATAAAACATTATATGCTCAATAAACCATAGGTATGTTTGTGATTTTCGGTATCTAAAAAATTTTAAATATGGAAAAACAATTCCCAAGAAGTAAATTTTGAAAAAAACCTTTATCCTTTGAAACATGGGGTTAGAAGATCATTTGGAAATACATGTCTTTGTCAGACACTAAAAACTTCTAGTAGTTATCTTGTATACCATCCACAAAATGAAAAAGTATAATTGTCTATTCTTTATTGTCCCCAAAACAACATATCCTAATTTATATTTGAAAGGGGAAAAACTACAGAACAATTACTACTGACTAATTATACTCTTATCAAATCTGATAATTTTATAAAACTTGACCCTGGAAGTATGATACAAAACTATTAGCAGCCTGAAAATGAGATCTACTCAGGACCCAAATATTGGTCTTTTAGAATATGTATCAATATTCAATGGTTATCAAGATGATATTCCTTAAAAGAGTGTCATTATATACTATGCACCAAGTACTGTACTAGTAACTAGGAGGTCAAAACAAATTCTCTCATGACAGTTTTGTGGGGAAACAGACATGTAAGCAAAGAGATATATGGAAAAATATGCATCTTCAGCACTCTACTGGAGCTAAAGTCTACTCCATGATACCAAAATTATTAAGAAGTCTCAAGTTACTAAAATATTATCAAATATGTATTTTTTTTCCAACAGAGAAAGAAGGTGTGAGGTTAAGGGCCAAATTTTTTCACTTCCAACAACCAAGTGGCTTTCTACACAAAAATTAAATAAGAAAGGGCCTGACTCATACAGCTACGAAAATTAAACACCTTCAAAATACTAAGCATTACAATGGGTGGTATGGATATTAAAAAATAGTTATGAAACTTAATACAAGTGACTGCTGGTGGAAGAAAAACAAGCCATGAAGTTTGAAAAAGCATCAGACTATACTGATGTGAATCTACTGACTCAGCCCTGTAGTCGTTTTCCTATACGGTACTAATTTCTGCTACGCACTGTTTTCCTAACTCTACAAATGGTAAAAGCATGGCAATCTTACCTTCTAGTGAGAAAAACAACAGTCAACTCAAAAATCTAAGAAATATGTCAAAACCCATTCCTATTAAAACATTAACAAAAGGGCCCTCCCTGGTGGTACAAAAGGTTAGTGAAAACACAGCACTAGGAAGCTATCCACAGCCACTGCAGCATGAGTTCCATTCCAGGCCAGGGAGTTGGCAGACAGACCTCTTCCTTTCTCGCCCACTGCTCCCTTCAGCAGTGTATTCAGTCATTCTGCCTCTTCTGTCCCCAACTCTGTCTCTGGTGAATCCTCTCACCCCCCATAACTCTGGCCTGCAGCCCAGTTCTGTATGCATAAATAAAGAAATCGTTGAAGAAAAAAATAAAAATAACAAAAAAGTCCTATTCCTATAAGTAGAACGAAACACAGAGACAGTCTTGGTTCAAGGATGAAGGAGTAGAGACAGAAAGAAGGAGATAGGGCAGGACAGCATTCTATACAGAAGAAAGTCTACACAAGGCATGAAATGATCTGCATACAACAGGCTCAGAAACTACAGACATTTCAAGAGTTAGTTACACTTTTATTGGAGGGAAATGGGAAAAGATGAAGATCTAGAGAAAAACAACCCAATGTGCCGTGACTTTCATAGGGATTAGGATATAGTATTTCTTTTTTATCTATGGCTCCCAACCATATATATGCATTAGCTTGCTTAGTTACCATTTTTCTTCCAAACTGTTATGTCTAGACCACATCCCCCAAAGATTCTGTGTTTAATAAGAATTCCTAATGTAGTTTCTCCTACATTTTCTTTCAGTTCTTATCCACTTCACTTTAGTTCTCATTCAGGAAAAAAAGAATTATACTAAAATACTACACCCACCCTTCTCACTTAATGTAGCTGGAATAATTAACGAAAGTATTAATAGCATGTAATTTAACCACTGATCTGATGACGAGTACAATGGTACTCATAGTATGGTATTTATACTATGTAAACATGAACCTTATATACATGTAGAAAATTTATTTAGGCTGGATTCCTAGAACTGGACTTAGCTGGGCCAAACTATAAGCAAATTTAAACTGTGATGGATACTATCCACGTTCCTTTATTCAATAATGTAGTAGCACTATGTCTTCAAACTTTTTCAAATCTTTGCTGACGCTTGCTATTATCAATCTTTTATTTTAGCAATCTTAGGAGAACAGCAGTGTGCTGTGATTTTATTTTATAGCTCCCGAGAACTGAAATGTCTGTCATTTTCATGTTTCAGTGGTCATTTGCATGAGGTTTTTGATTTGTATCTGTTTGCATTATGCACCTCACCCCTTTTTAAATAAAGTATGTGTGTGCTGGCTCTGATGTTCCTTTCCTGATGTGTGGCCCTGATTATGAACTCCTAGTAGGAGGCTAGCTTGGGACACACGGTGAGTAAAGACAGAAGAAAAAAGCTGAATTTCTGAACACTTTTATTCAAGGCAGGAGGGAAGGAGAAAGAGGTTATTCGACAGAATTAGCAGGACAACTAATGACTATTCCTGTCTGCTTACAAAATGCTAATTACACCAGAAATATGAAACAAAACTGTTATCCTCAAAGGGTATGTCTGTATCAGTTACAAGTGACAACCTTTACATGTGAAAATCGAGTCTATACATAAATAAATGTAATACTAGCAATAGTATTGCCAGAGGGTGAGGGGGCAGGATTGGTTATATTAATTACTGTGACTTACATACAAATTAGCACTTAGTTCCAACCATTAGTCAAAAGCAATTATATCATCAGGGAAAGATAAACTCCTATAAATTATTTTTACTAAAACCTAATTATGTTCCTAGAGCATGCCTGACACATAGCAAACACTGAATAAATACATAGAAATTATAATTAAAAATAATTCCTAAGAGTTGTACTTTATTTTTACCTCAATCACCTAAAACAAACATCATATTGTATCTATCTGCACACATTCAATATTTAATATATACCCACCTACAATTTATTTTGTCATTTATAGGAAGATAAATGATTATTATTCTAGAAACTGCAGGAAAAGTTTACCACACTTACCTGCTAACATTCTGTACTTTATGCCATGTTAGTTTTGACTCCAATTTTCTGTGTGCAAGAGCAATTACACGGAAGCCCTGTTTAGTATAATCTTCTAAAACTTTTTCAAAATCAACAGGAACTTTTTAAAAAGAAAAAAGTATACATGTCACTGTTAAGACTGCTCATATAAATTATTATATAAATACCAGAATTTTGTTCACAGCTCAATTGACTCCTTACCCGTTTCAGGTTTACAAAGACTGGCAATGACCTCAGGGGCTCCTTTCATGTACGCATCCATTTTCTTATCCCCTAGCACCCTCGCAACCACGCTCATACGTTGCAAGGCAGAAGAAAAGGGGAACTGGCGAACAATTCCTATCTCATAAATAGCCTATACAATGTCAAAAGATGCACAAAATATTTATTTATCACTTAAGAAATGCAACATAGTATGTATAATAAGTAAACATTCTTCACTTACTGGAAGTTCAAACAGCTCCTAAAAAAAAAAGAAACAGTACAGATTAAATCCTTAACATACTCAAAAAATAACTATCCATAAAACATGTGGGAAATAGTAAGGAACTTTGACTATTGCAAGCTAGGTATTAAGATCACATCTCCATCTCCTATTTATTAAAAATACATCTTGAATATTTTCCTGTTAAATCCTAAAGATATTAATGCTCTTAAGTATTTAAATAATCTAAGGGAATGCATTTTAAAATTCACCTGAATGTAACAGTAAAGCCTTTCACAAATTCTTTTTATTAAACTTTTCAAGTATAGATGCCATTTACCAGGATTACTCCCTACGCACTAAACTGCATTATAAATAATAAGAAAAAGTAAAGGGACTATGAAGTAAATCTCAATGTTTTCTTAAAATAAAGTGCCCCAATACAACAGGTTTAGTTTCTTTTAAATGCAGTTAAAATTGCATAAAGGAAACATGATTTCATTTTCTACTAACATTTCACACTAAGGATTAAATGTGAGCAACAGTATTATCTAGCTTAAAGCAACTTCCCACCATTTCTTGGTTTCCTGCAGGTACAGATTCAGGAAGCAGTTGTTTTGGAGGACGAACCACAGTGGGCATAATTCTATTATGAAGTGCTGTTTCTTCTTCAGTTGCTTCTTCCAAAATCTGAAAGGAAAATATTCAACATGGTGTTTATAAAATTCAATTCACTGGTTACATCTTTAAATCAAATACTATGACTATTTTCAGTTAAGTAAAACAAAAGTGGCCGAGGAACAAATGAGCATTACTATGACATTAAAATAAATAGCAGTACAGGGCCCTCCCTGGTGGCGCAACAGGTTAAAGCACAGCACTGTGAAGCTATCTGCAGCCAGTTTGATCCCTGACCAGGGAGCTGATCCTATTGAGGGGGCAGACCTATCCTGACCCACCCACTGCTCCCCTCAGCAGTGCACTTCAGATGCAGTTCAGGTATGGATAACAGAACTACTGTGTTAAGAACACATGTGGGTCCAATGAAGTGTTAATGTTTTAGCCTAACATGCTGTGTTAGATACCATCACTCTAATATACCTCTTAAAAATTATTTTTAAAACTTTTGTGGCGAAAAAATTTCAGAAGAGAAAATGTATTAAGTACATATACATGACAAACAATAAACAAAATTGACTCTAAAATTGGATGAATCACAATGGGGAAATGATGGGGAAAGGAACTGCATCCAAGCAGCCAATTTTACACAACTCTAAATTACAGAACTGTAAAATTCATTTTAACAAGTCTGAAACTGGACTGTATCTTATGGCATCAATTACTTTAAACAGCAGTTACGTGGAAACACTCTGATACTTTTAGGTGAGTTCAAGCATCAAGGCATAGAAAATCTACAAAACATGCTGCCACATAAACTTACTCATTTTTTAAAAATCCACTAACACATCAGGCCTCCCTAGTGGCACAGGGATTAAATCTCAGCACTATCAGCTATCACCAGCCACTGTAGCAGAAGTATTATCCCTGGCCACGGAGGTAACCCACATGGTATAGCAGACCTCTCCCATCTTACCCACTGCTCCCTTCAGCAATGGTTTTCAGTAGATCTGCCTGTTTTGCTCCTCTTTCTGTCTCTGGTGAATCCTCTCACTACCCCCAACACCCACCTCTAGCCTATACCCAAGTTCATATATGCATAGATAAATAAAAATAAATCTTTTTTAAAAATCCACTAGCATAATAATCTACTGAAAATCTATTTCTTTGGAAAGAAACTTTAGAGAAGATCAAAGATGAAATCATCTATTTTTGTTTTTACTCTTTATAAATGAAGAGAGTCTCTTGGGAAATTAAAGTTGATGAATATTTATTGTAAGATTTCAGAAGGTAACAGAGCATGTGTGCACTCACTCATCTCCCTCCCTTTCATAATATTAGCAAAACACCAAAAAAGAAAAGAACCTGTAAAAGTAATTAAAAAGCATGGTGAGAAGTTTTCAAAACAGAAAAGGTAAACTGAAACATAGTGATATGTTAGGGATGGAAAAAGTGGCCTAGAATAAACATAACAGAACACACAGGAAAGATAAATGCATTTCTTCATAGCTGAATTAAGCAAAAAACCAACAAATGAATCAATGAGTCAGTCACTCAGGAAACCAGAATTACCTACCTTAGAGAAGGGCTACTATTATGAGGGCTACTGTTCCAAAGTAAGTCCTGCCTATACAGTATTATGGGAGTGAGAAGAAAGCAACTGGGAGACTAATTGTGCTACTCGAAAACTGAATACTGTTTGATAGTGGATGGCCCATGCTGTCTCCCACTAGCCCCAACACACAAGAAACTCCTTCTAGTTAGCCTTTCCAATCAGAGAGAAATTTCAAGAAAACAGACTGACTTAAATAAGGGAAAGGATGAAATACCTTACTGCAACTAGCCAGAATTATCAAGTCAGACCTTTTTCTTCAACCACCAAATTGTTTAATATATAACGACATGTATAATGTATAACAACTAATGTGAAATGAAAATATATAATAAAAACAAAAAGCAGGAAAAGATTTAAGTGTTGGGGGTTGAGGGGTAAATCCAAATCCAGAAACAATAAAATAGTTCAGAAACCAGAGGGAACCTTATAAACACACTAAATCTATAAAGAACCAAAGTGCTATAACATAGCAATAACAAGATCAAAAGCAAGCACTAAGAAAACAATCAATGGCAAAACAAATAGAAAGGAATTATAAGCAAACCAAAAGCATACATTTGTTTTGTGCACAAGGATACAGTAAGTACAAGATAGGGACAAGATCAATGAAAGAATGAAGGAAGAATTAAGTTTTTTTTTTTTTAAAGATTTATTTGTTCATACAGAACGGGGGTACAGGCCAGAGGCTCAGGGGCTGTGAGAGGCTTCACCAGACAGAGTGGGGAGCAGAACAGGCAGATCTACGAAGTACACTGCTGAGGGGAGCAGCAGGCAGGTCAGGAGAGGTCTGCCGCGCCATGTGGTCACCTCCGGGGCAGGTGGGAATCGAACTCATGCGGAAGTGCCTTCAGCTTCTCAGTGCTGTGCTTTAAATGCTGCGCCACCAGGGATGGCCGGAATTAAGTATCTTTACCTCTGGCCAATCAACTGCACTGCTGAAGAACATCTTACCAATGTGGTCTACAATTGAAGTCACTGATCGTTGGATTTCCTTATAAATTCTTAAGCAGTGACCTGAAAAGGTTCCCCACTATTGAAGGTGTTTAAGTGAGTCAATTTAGCTAAAATACATTTTTTTTACATTTCTAAGTATTTCTCAGTGACGCATCCTTCAAAACTACGGAATTCCTTTATGGTACAAGACTGTCATCAAAATAATTAGCAAAGATAATCCTCCTGCAAGGCAGTTTTTACTATATTTTATTGAAGTTATTTGTATTTAAATATTGAACTTACCCATCCGATGGCTTCAAACATTTTCAGATCAAGTGGATCACCAGAAAGCGCTCCTTCAATTTTTGTAAGTGAATGACAAGTAGCCATACAAGCAACAAACTGAGATTTTACCAACATCTCATTGCAAACATTTTCTTCTGGCAAAAGAAAACTAAATAGACATGCACTGAATTAATTCTTAAATCTAACAATGACTCAAAACAATATTCTAACAACATTCAGGTTTTGTAATTTTTTAAATGGAAATGTTAGTACATAATTTTCACTGTAATTTTTAGCACTTAAAAAACATTTTCTCCTATAAAAGTTGTACAATATTAAAATATAATTATTTCAGTTTTTGATAATTCAGATATAACCATATAAAAAGTATCTAATACTAAATAATAAATGAAATTTCCATCTATGGACATATGGCAGAATAGAATAAGTAACAACTCACTGAGAAACCCACAGAATTTATGTGTGATATGTTCTTTTAAAAAAGCAAAATTAAGAAGCTCATAGGAAAGGGAAATCATGGCCAGAAGTAGAGAAAAGGGGAAACTAGAGGAGAATGAATTTAAGCTGATTCTGTGACCATCTCAGTGAGATGGAAAAAAGTTGAGAGCCATCTCAGTGTTCTAAGCACAAGAGTTTTAACACCCTGACAAGAAGAAGAGTAAAAGGCTGATCACAAATAAGTAGGAAGTGTGAACTAAGAGAATTTCTTTTACCCAAGATAGCCAGTGACTTACACCTCTAGAAAGAGCATTAGAAAAAATTACCCACAGAGCCCTCCCTGGTGGTGTAACGGATTAAAGGGCATCCCTGAGAAGCTAGCTATAGCCACGTCAGCAGAATTTGATACCCAGGCCAGGGAGACACAGCAGACCTCTCCTGCCCTGCCCACTGCTCCCCTCAGCACTGTACTTTGCCAATCTTACTCTGCTACCCACTCTGTCTCTGGTGAATCCTCTCACCTCTCCTGTAACTTTCAGCCTGTACCCCAATTCTGTGTGCATAAATAAATATTTAAAAAAGAAAAAATTACCCACAGATTCAAAAGCATAACTAAGAATGCAATATCTTTTCTTTTTACCCAAAATTCAAGAAGACAATATCTATATAGTATTTATACATTAGGAACTAGTCTAAAAACCTTAAATATATTTGACTCATCTCATGCTCATACCACAGGAAGATTTTTATTATCTCCATTTTATAAATTAAAAAACCGAAGCAGAGCAGTTACATAATTTGCCCAAGTTACACAGTGGATGAACAACAGAATAAAATCTCAAACACCAGTTTCAGGATATAAACTCTGAAACATCACACTACTCAGGATGAAGTTTAAATATATACATATGTCCTAGTCTGGAAACCCTCAAGTTCTGACCACAACATTAAAGCTTGTTTGAAAACATTAATGCCACTTTTGGCTAAAGCCTTGACCAAGCAAGTAAAGCCTCTAGAGAAGAGCTCTTAAAACACAGCCACAAAGGAGTTTAACAGGAGAGTCTTTATAAAGATCAATCCATAAGCACCCTCAGAAATAATTCTCAAAGACAAAATTAGAATCCCATGAATGAGATAACAGAATATAGCTAACTAAAAAGATGCAAAAGAAGGTATTTAATAAATTTAAAACTTAGACAAAGACAGGGCCCTCTCTGGTGGAGCAACAGGTTAAAGCACAGCTCTATGCTAAAGCCACTTCAGCATGTGTTAGATCCCCACCCCAAGGTGACCCACTTGGCGTGGCAGACCTCTCCTGACCTGCCCACTGCTCCCTTCAGCAGTGTGCTTCATCAACCAACCTGTTCTGCTCCTGGACACTCTGTCTCTGGTGAATCCTCTCACTGCCTCTGCACTTCTGACTGTACCCCAGTTCTGCATGTCTAAATAAATACATCTTTAAAAAAAAAAAAAAACTTAGACAAAGACCAAGATACCATGATGATGGGGGGGGGGGGGTTGGTGGCGGGGGAAGAAGAAACAATTGTCTTGTCCAACACATGGTTAGCATTCCTAGGTGGGTAGAAAACAAACAAACAAAACGGGTTTTAAGTCCATAAGAGAAAAAATGCTAAAAACTTTCCAGAATACATGAAAACATGAATTCTTTTTTTTTAAAAAAATTTATTTTTATTTTGCTATAAGAACTAGGGTATAAGCCAGAGGTGCAAGGGGTGAGAGTGGATTCACCAGAGACAGAGTGGGAAGCAGAATAGGCAGATCTTTGAAATATACTCCTGAGGGAAGCAGCCAGTAAGGCAGAGAGGTCTGCTGAGCCATCTGTGGGTCAGTTCCTTGGCTAGGGATGGAACTCAGGTTACAGCGGTAATATCATGATAGCACTGAGACTAACCCCTAGGCCACCAGGGGTTAGTCTTGAAATCAAAAAGTGGTATGAGTCCTATACTAATGAAAAGATCGTGAAAACTGTACACATCAAGGACAAGACTTAAATAGCTATAACAAATCAAGAGAAATTGGAAAAAATTTCAAAATGCTCAAAGAAAACAAATGTCTAACTAGAAATTGATAGTTATACTATCTTTCAAGAATAATAAAAACAAAATTTACTAATCATTATGGAGATGACAATCTAACCCAGAGGAACAGAAAACAAGAAGCAATGGTTAGCAAAGATATTCACAAACCTAGTTAAATCTAAGTATGCATACTGTATACAACCAATGTCAGAATCATAAAATATGTTACATATACATACACACTATAGTCCATGTGGTTCTGACTTAGAAACCAGTAAAGACACCAAGCACTTTAGAATCTACAAATATGGATATTAATAATTTAAGGACAAGTAGTTAAAGATTAAGCAGAAAAACTCTGAGAAAATGTATGTATGAATTAGGGTGAGAGCTGGTAGCAATAATTTCAAATATCTGAAAATCTTTTAACTGTGAGTGCACTGACACAGAAAGACTAAAAAGTAAACAGTTGGAAGGAAAAGCTATCAAGTCAACATCAGGCAAAAGCTGGCGTGTAATTTATAAATACTAGATAAACTAGAATCTAAAGCACAAAAAGAATTTAAAAGCAAACATACATTACTGTGGATAAATAAGGTCATGGTATTTCCAGATTTAACAACTCTGAAATTACCTAAACCAAACAATATACTCATTCAACAAAATACAGATTTTTACACAACAGTAATAAAATTTCCAAGCATCAAAACACAACAAAAACAAAGTGAAAAGATAAAGCAGAGAGGTGGAATGTCTTAATGAAAATGATTACCACCCAGAAATACAAGATTTCTAGCAAATAAGATAAAGAATAACTGCAGAATAGAAAAATTAAGATATAAACTGACAAAATGTTTCAGAATGCTAAATGTCCCTCCTTCCAAAATGTGAAAATATATACAGTTTTGTAAGTAACATGCAAATAAGCACACAATGAAAAACCATTTAATACCCACCCATCTGTAAAAATTAGAAGCTAACAATACCAAGTTTGGCAATTATGTGAAGCAACAGGATCTCTTATCCACTGAGAACACAAGTTAGCATATCACTTACAATCAGGCAATACCTATGAAAGATGATTCCATGTACAAACTAAATTGACCCCGAGTTGATTTTCAAGAAGTTCATTTACTGAAATACAACCAAATGTTCATAGGAAATTGTGGGTAAGGATATATTTGCTTCACTGTTTGCGAAAGTGGAGGGGGGAGAGAAGGAGAGAAACTGAAGCTATCCCTAGGCAGAAAAAGTTACTATGGTTTAACCCATGTAATGGACTACTATTTAACAGCTAAGATTAATAAATTATATCTATATGTTATCAACAGGAATATTGGAAACAAAAAAAGCAAAACATACAATGAATCAGTTGTGTATATTTATTTATAGATAGCTACTGATTAGATATGTATTCAATTAGAATATAAAAACATGTAAAGATAATAACAGACACAATTTCAGAACAATGCTAGAGACAGGGAAGACAGATTTAAGATTTTAGTGGTATCTGTTACTTTAAATCTTTTAAATGAAATCTAAAACAAATACACAAAATGTCAATTACTTAATCTTGGTGGTAGGTACACAAGGTACACATAAATCTGAATTACTTTCTATATTTCTGAGTGTTCATATATCAAAATATTTATTCAAAATCAGCTAACAAATGATCAAATCTGGTTAATACTTACCGTGTATTTTCCACCCGTTGAATCCCCCAAAGATCTAAACCATCTTCAGTAAGAGTTCCGGTCTAAAAATAAAAATCATACATGTACAAAATATTAATTAATGCCTCTGAAAACAAAAATCATGGAAAACCATGTTACATACAAACAATATACTATACAGCTGTGAAAAAAGGAGAGGAAAAGTAATCTCTGTACAGTTCTATGACTTTAAGAGTGAAGAAAAGAGTAAGAACATTAAAGTACAGTTCTCTATGTAAAGAGGATGGGAATTGTATAGGTTTATATGTTTATGTTACTTAACCACTGCAATCTTTACTTAGATTTTGATTAAAAAACAGAATACAGTTGGAGGCATTATTTTTAGAAATGTGAGTAATCTGAATAAATTGGATATTAGATAATGTTAAGGAAATGTTAATTTTGATAAGTGGAACAAGCAGCAATGTTTTTGAAAATATCTTCTAGAAATACATACTGAAGTAGCACAATGTCTGGTGCTGCCACCTTCAAAATGAGGGAATAAATTAAGTACCACTCACAGTATGTTGATAAATGTTAATGCTGGGTAAAGATTCATTATACTAGTAATTTTTTCCTCCACATTAAGTATTTTAATATTTCCAAAAGGACAAATGCAAGTGAAATTTTCCAATAAGACATATATAAAGTATGGTCATGGGATATGACCGATTTTCCTCTTCTTTAATGAAAATGTACAAAAGACAACTTCTTGTATCATTTACCCATTAAGAGTTTGATGGAATATTCTTTTGGTTAAGGTTTAATTCTCAAAATAAAACTTCAGAAAACTAGCTTCAGTTGCTGTGGCGGAAACCAATGTGAGATGCAAAGCATATTTCAAACAGGTATAAGATCTATCACGTTCACATAAAATTTTAAATGACTTCATAATTATAAAACATACTCAATAAAACATAGATCAAAGTATCTACTTAATAACAGTAAAATTTCAGTACATGTGTAATGTATGAAACATATCCTCTTACTACTACCACAAGGCACAATTCTGGATATGAATGATTAAGCAATTGCAGGTTTGGGTAAATAAGCCATAATCAAAGTAACAAAAATTGAGGGAAAAAATGAGGAAAATACTGAAAAATCCTATGTCAATAGTCAAAAAAGAAGTTGAAGGAACATAAAAAATGTGTGCATATTCATTGTTAAAAAAATTACATATTAAAATAGCTACAAAGTAACCTCTGAATAATCTATGAAACTGAACTAACCTTGTCAAAGCAAACAAGATTCAGCTGTCCACAGATATTTATCCTTTGGGGACTAATACAGAAAATACCAATTTTTTTCAGTCTTCTTTGGGCATATACAATACCAGCAGTCATTGCAGCAGGAAGTGCAGGTGGCACAGTAATTGTAATGATATCAAGAGACTCAATAATTATTGACCCAGCTTCTACCTACAATTAACACAAAAATTTATGTAAGACTGTCAGTATTTACTAATTTGAGTATTTTTAGGGAAAAAAAAACTAAAAAACCAACATCTATTAACTAAAGTTTTCTCCCTTTAAAAGTTCTACAGAAAGAAAAGCTCAATGAACAAGTCAATGGAATGCAGAATGATAGCTATTTAAAAGACAACTCTGATGTTACAGCTCTATGTCATCCACTATACATCTCAAAGTTCAACAAACATCTGTCAGATACTGACTCATACACAAGCACTGTACCAGGCCACTCTCTACAGTAAAGAACTTGACGAGATCTCTTAAAAAGAGAGAAAACAAAGCTTTCACTATGAGGCCACCTCTCCCTTTTAGGGACAAGCAAATAATACAAGAGTTATCAAAGGAAATCCCCACTATGATGGAAACATTTTATTTTTACATTTTTTAAAATATTTTTTAATATAATAGTTGCTAGCCTTACATGGCTTTAAATTATTTCAATTATCACTTCTTTAGTCTGACTAGTCACATATCAAATCTTCAGCCACTGGTATCTACAAATCAAGTCCTATTGTGCTCCATGTGCATACCTTATGCAAAATGCTATTGATAATAGTGTAGATAAACCCAATGCCAGCCACTGCCACAAGGCATAGGAGAAACAAGTAGGCATCTCTGTAGAGTTTAAAATCAGTTGGTTTGGGATACAATATGGAACGAACAAGCTGTCCTTTGGAAGTACTAAATCCTGTAAAAAAAAAAATGAAAAGAAGAAAATTATTTTATTTTTATACTAAGAATTATCTTCCAAAATAGAATCTCTTTTTAAAAATTGAGCAGGATAATATATTAAAACATGCAAGAAACAAATATTTTCTACCTGTTCTAACTACTATGGCTTTGACAAGTTCTCCAGTGTAGAAACGAGTCTGAATAACAGTAGTCCCACAAAACAAAGTGTGTCGTTTATGTATTTCTGGACTATATAATTCATCTCCCATTCCTTTTATGTCCACTGAAGGATTTGGCAAATTAGTCTTTGTCACTGGAACACTTTCTCCTTAAAAAAAAAAAAAAAATCACAAAATGAAAGCATAAAAACCAGTATCAAACACACAAATTTTAAATATCCTAAATGTTATCATACTATTTATAGTATTAAGAGTTCACATAGGTGAAAAATAAAGCTTAACTCATTTGCTTTTTGGCTATCCATTTCCTTACTCAATAAACATCAAATCTTGTCTCCCGAGATAATTCCTAAAAGTGATGGACGATTAGAAATGACTGGCTCAAGACCAGGTAGTTGCCATAGTCCCAGCATCTGTTCTCTCGCCCATAAGTGAACTGGAAAGCACTACTCACACTTCCTTACCATTCACTACACCCACACACCCACCACCACCCTACATCATCTTCCTCATCTATCCCCTCCCGCCACCTACAAAATAAAAGGCACCTGAACAGGGGAGATAATGAACAGTATGGGCAGTCTGTCAAACAACACTCAGGTTTTTCCTAATGTTAATTTTTAATTTTCTGTAGGAGTCACATTTCTTGCTTCAAAGGCAGTAAGCAGTAAGCTTGTGGAGATAATTATGTATA
Source organism: Condylura cristata (assembly GCF_000260355.1). NCBI lineage: Eukaryota > Metazoa > Chordata > Mammalia > Eulipotyphla > Talpidae > Condylura > Condylura cristata. The sequence goes on from NW_004567104.1 coordinate 28,091,147, forward strand.
TGAGTTTTAAGACAACTCTTGAAAAAGCATTATACAAGAATCACATTCTTGCCAAACTGGCAATCAAAAAATCATGTGATAAAACATATTAAGCTTTACCTACAGGTTGTGTATTTACAGAGGGAAGTCATTTTACTCCCTACTTCCTAGTTTAAAATATAAAACACTTATTCCTATTTTTTACTCTTCGAAGAGGGAATACCATGCATTTTCTGAGGGCAAAAAACCTTCTTTCCTTTCCCCTTACTATAAAGCATTTCTTCATATGAGAAGTGGCTAGAAGCAAGCCAAGAGATCCAGTGAACAGCTGCATAGTGATTTAATATTCACTGTTGTGTATAATGCAGAATGTGGTCCGCTCACATTCATTACACTGATGAATAAAGGATACAAACCACATAGCTAATTCTGAGGTAGCTTAAACAGTAACAATGCTAGTATCGGTAATACACTACTTCTCTTACCTGTTAACATGCTTTCATTTACAATGCAAGTACCATTAATAAGTACTGCATCACAAGGCATGACTGTCCCATTTAACGGAATCACCATAACATCTCCCGGCACAAGGTCTGTAGAAAAGATCTCTTCTATTTCTGTATTAAAGAAAGAAAAGTCTGTAAAGAATATTCTTTAACTTGAAATAAAAGTTCAGCAAAAAGATCTTAACAAAAAGTTAAGAAGGAAAATTCCAATAAAAGAACTTCAACAAGTATCTTAGACTAACAAAGCATGGTGTTTCAGCATGTCAGCTAATTTGTCCTCTGACAGGAAAGCAACTACTACACAGAGGTGATGTCAAATCCTCACTAACTAAGCAGGTAGGTGGGTTTCAAGGTCAATGACTGACTTTAGTTATCAGACCTTAGAAAACAAGCATGAGTCCACACACAAGACTCCTCTACAACACGTAAATAAAAGGAGACTCCTATAATCTCTGGGAAACAACAGAGTACTGGAAATATACTTTCTTTAATAACATTTCAATACCACTTTTTACATCATTCTTCTTCTGGCTGCCATCATGTATAACCCGTAAGTTATACTGTCTTAACATTCCTAAAAAGCTTAACTAACATTTATGACAATATTAGAAATAAACATTGCAGTTATTTTCTCCAGGGCAAGTGGTTTCATTAGGGCTGCCTCATATTTGCACCTTCATATTTTACCCTTCTGAGGCTTAATTCCATGCTCAGAGGGAATTACACAGAGACAGGTCAGGAGAACCCTATTGTTTGTGGAGTTAGTCTATAGAACAAATGTTCTTTCCTTCCTAAAGACAGGAAATAGTTAGCACTAAGTTATGAGAAAATAATTTTAAAGAAATCTAGTGCTATTTAGTACATAGTAGGTAAAATAATCTTCATTTTTAAATAAAATCCCTATTTAAAAAACTTGACTTTTAAAGCTTCAAGGTCACTACGAAACACAGTATCAATAACCGATTAGACTACATAAATTGGGTAAGGAAGATTCAAGTTATATATCGTCTCGCCTAGCAAGCCCTGAACCTTCAGCAACAGCAGAGAGGAAAGAGGAGTACCACCAACAAGCTACTCGTCTAACGATGCAGCTAGGGGGTGCAGATACTCCCACCCTAAGTAGCAAGTAATAAAGAAGCATAGGGAAACAACCTGCTAAACCAAACTGTGTTTACATGTAGATGAGCCAACACAATGCTCATTAGGGATTAGATATTCTTGATTAACCAAAGCAACTACTGCCTCCAAGGTCAATGATGCTATGCTCTCTATAACTTCCCTTCTTTTATACCTCACTAGACAAATTAGCATGTCTGAAACATTTCCTTTTCCCCTACTATACTGCTTCTCCAGTGTCCCTTATTTAAAAGATCTCAATACCCGACGCCCTGGTCTGACACTGTTTATTTCCTTGCATCCAATAATTACCAAATACTGCTCAATGCTCACATTCAAGTATTATCTTACAACCCATCTCATTTCTCTCCATCTCCACAACCTTCACCTTGATCATTTCATTTTACTCTTCTCAGTTTGAAAATAGCAATCCAATAAAAAATAATATTTTTTTTTCAAAAAGGCAAATATCATCCTATCACTCTCCCGTTTAAATTAAAACCCTTACATGGCTCTACACTGCTTTTTATAATAAGTCTAAATCCTTTAGCAAGCCTTAGAAGACTGCCCATCATCAAGTTGCTGCATCTGCCAAGCTTCATATTTTTCAGTTATTACAATGACCAGATGTTCACTAATCCCTAGGGCTTTGGGCACTTGGATCTCTCCTGTCTCCCTTTCATCCCCATCATACCATCCCCTCACACCATCCCCTCACCTACCTCTGATCTGTTTAACTCAATCACTTAAAAATAGCTCTCCCTGGTGGCACAATAGGTTAAGGCACTGCATTATGAAGCTCTCCAAAGTCACTGCAGCAGGAGTTCAATCGCTGGCCAGGGAGCTGAACCACATGGGGAGCTGAACCACATGGCTCGGCAGACCTCTCCTGACCTGCCCTCTGCTACCCTCAGCAGTGAACTTTGTCAATCTGCCTGTTCTGCTCCCCACTCTGTCTCTGGTGAATCCTCTTACACACCACACCTCTGGCCTGTACCCCAGTTCTGTATGTATAAATAAATAAATCTTTTTTTAAAAAGTACTTTACCAATATAAAATTAAAAAAAAAAAAAACTTTACCAAAGAAGTCATCCCTGATTTGTACAATAAACGAGCTCTAATATCTAAGTTTCCAATCATTTTTTCACAGTTCACAGTTACTGTTCATAATCTCTTTTCAGAAGACTTAAATTCAATGATGGTAAAGAATTTATCCATCCTAGTAACCACTGCATTCCCAGAACCTAGCATGGTATCTTTAAATTGCATATAAGAAAATTACAATAACACATAAATGAATAAATTTGGTAGAGAAGCAAATACAAATCTAAACACTTATTTTTATTTCTTTAGAAATGGCAATTATATGTATAATGCAAAATGCTTAGTACATTGGTTTTTAAAGGGCATCACTTTGGTTTACTTTCCATATATCATCTTAATCACTTACCTTCATTTAATCTGCAAACTGAAACCCTCACAGTACTGTGGGCAGCTACCATATCATGCAACATAATGTATTGCTGAAAGAGAGAAAATAAAATTTGTAAAGAGCTAATATAAACACTCTTAAAGATACTAAAAACAACAACAACAACAACAAAGCAGGTGCTATTAAATAAGGCAAATGAATAAGGCAAAGAAATGCATATCACTCTGTCTTTAAAAATGTCAAGACTAAATGACTCAAAGATCATTCAATGCTTTAGTTCCAGACAAAATAAGCACTTTACTGATACAGTCCTATGAAGATCAGAATCACCTCTCCAGTATTCTCATATACAGTGACAAACAGTTATAGATCCATCCCTAAGCAATTAAGTGGTAGTTTGGCTATAAACAGCACATATTTGTATAACAGCACATATATGGCTATAAACAGCACATATTTATATAACTAAAAGAGTAATTATATTACTTTTTACCAAGTACTATTCTATATACCTTACATATTATCACAAAATACAAATACAGCTGAAAATCATAATTGGACTTACCTTTCTAATGGAATATAGGGAGGTAACAATTGATACTACTGACATGATCACAATAGCTAGAGCATAGTAATAGTACTCATCAGTGCTCCACAATATAACACTGAACAACTGGAAAATGTAAAATGGGTTGAGAACCTAAAAAACAAGGTTTTTAAGTTAAAGTGAATACAACATTTGCAACCACACAAACTTTTCCATCTTGTCAATGAAGTAACCAGTAAAACAGTATAAGTTCTATAGTATCACATGACAACATGTACTTATTACCCAGAGCAGAGCAAGATGTACTTAATATAGTACTTGTTATCATAAAGCTACTAAAATTTGGCCAAAAAGCTTAAATTATCTGTGTCCATTTACATGTATGCCAAACCCAAATTTAGACTCAGCTAGAAAAAGATAATGTTAACTTACATGTTCTGCATTCTACTTTACAAATTAAGTATACTTTAAAAAATTACTGGGCTACTAAAGTATGTAAAATTTTAATCAAATGAAACAAATATTTGCTTTTATGAACTCAAAACACAAATTTACTTTTCACTCAAAGGTTCACTAGAATTTAAGGAAAGACAAATATGAAATGATATTTGATATTAAGATAATCAAAGACTAAAATCTCAATAAAAAATAAAGGAACTCTGACATCTTGTTTACATTTCATGGTCTTTTATCAATTTCATTAATAACCCACTAAGTGTCTTAAAATTATTGCTTCTGCATTTTTCAAATCACTTTCACATATACTGGCCCATTTTACTTTAAAATCAAATGAAATAACTAGACAATATAATTTTATAAGGAACAGCAACGGAAAAGTTTTCTAATGATTAAAACTATTTACTGATAGAACCATGTAACAAGCAAGGTGACTCTAATTCCTATTCACTAATACTCTGCTTTATTCTAAGGCAAAACTTATATGGGTACTCTCAGGAACCCAATACAGTTCAACTTTTGATTTCTGGTCAAAACCCAGAAGGAATACTGGAGTCCCACAGTCAGCTAAGGCAAATTCACTTATTCCATTCTTCACATACCCTGAATCCTTTATTCACACTTCTTCTAGGACACTTAAAACTGAACAGTAAGTAACTACAACTACTGACACATTTTCGTCCTACACTAAGAGCAAATTTCTCAATGTCAATCTCCATGCCACATTTTATTTACCAACTTCTGGTATATAAAATATCTAGTTTCCAATAACAAATCACAAAATAACATTTATGGAAAATATGAAAAGTTGTTTTAAAATAGGGAAAAGGAAAAAGAAGGATCATGGCAAAACTTCCTGCAATTTCCTTTTTAGGAGAGAGGAGACACAATTACAGATAAGAAAAGCAAAATTAAACAAAATAAGAAAGATAATTAATGTCCCAAATTACCTTTCTACCAGGGTTACTACCTATATCTTCCAAGTAAAGAAATAAATAAGTCACAAAAAATTCGTAAACAGAAAATCAAAATTATTATTTAAATCATGGCTCTTTTCAAATTGACAAATATATTAAGCACAGATGTTGAAATAAGCACAATAGTCTTACCTCCTTAATTAGAAGCTTAAAAACAGAAGGCACTTTCACAGTAATTTCATTTACTCCATAAAGCAATTTTCTATAACGGGAAAATATAATAACAATATTACATTGTATTATTTAGCATTAGTACAATTTAGGGAAGGTTCTGCATTAGCCAAAGCTCAAACCATAGACTGCTATTAAATCTGAAATTTAAAATAATCATTTCCTAAGTATTTGTGCTCTACAGTTTAAATTCTCTACTTTCAATATTTAAAACAAAATAGTAAATACTAAATAACTCAGTTATCATCCTCATATTATTTTGTGTGACAAGTTCTCTTCCCTTCCAGTCTACAATAACCATGCCAAAGGTTATTCCTTATCCTTCAAAGTATTAGGTCTCAATAATTTTGAATTGCAATTAATATTTTTGAGACTAAATGGTTTTGAGGAGTACTATTTTCCTAACATTGTACTAAGAATGTGTATTTCAAAACATATACATTTGTTTAAAAAAAAAAAAAGCTAAAGAAAAGCTGCTTAAATTCTTCCACTGAAATACCTAAAATTTAAAAGTACCTTCTATGAGATAAAAAGAATTCTTGCCTTTTTATAAAGTATCAGTCTGAATGAATCTTTTTATAGTCTAACCCTTTGGAAGAACAATCTATAACTGTCAACAAATATTTCTAATTTAACAACGGCATTTATCTTTAAAATATCTAATATGCTGGTATATTTTTATACTTTAGCAAAGAATAACACTATAAAAAGCCCTCTTCCAATTTACAAATTTCCACTGTGGCAAATCTGAGCTCATACTTACAATAATATATTTCAGAAAATCTAAGATGCTATTGATTGTAAGGCATACCACTATTTTATATAGCATCAAGATAAAACTCCTGTCAAATACATGACACTCCACCAACTATATATGACATACCCCCCCGTTAGAGATATTAAAATCTGGGAAAATGTGCATCTTAGAATTGATGAAATATGATATGTTTCATTCATGGATATCAATTTCAAAATATTAACTTCAGTATGCTAAAAATTCTTAAACTGAAAAATGGTTTTACTCAAAGTTATCGATTAAGTTGTCTACTACTATATTTATAATATTCAAATACCTGCTAATATGTACAACTATATGATAAAAGGGTGGACTACATATACTACTTAGGAGTTTTGATAACAGATCTAACTTTAGTTGGATAAAAATTACCTGTAGGCATGCATCCCCTTTGTCAGTCCTGCACTATGCTTTTCATAAATTGACGTACAAGAAACACCTTCATCCAGTCCCCTAAATAAATCCAAAGTTTTTACTTTAAACAAAGTTTAAAATATTCAAATTCCTTAATGCCTCATTTTTCTACATACCTAATTTTAAAGTGTGAAACAGCAACCCTTAACAAAATTGAGATTAAGAAATTTTAAATCTCAAGTCCTTAATATAAAATAATGAAAGCTCTAAGTAAGTTTCAAATGTGGCAAACTTCTAAATTACTCAGTGTTATCTATCACATGGTAATATGTCTCTAAATACTCTAGTTTTGATAATATGACCCTGTAAGGCTGTGCGAAAAGCTATAAGAGGTAACAAACCAGTGAAACTGAAAGTATGACTAAAATAAGAATTTCAAACTAAAGATTTTAAGTTCTTTTACTTGTTATCTATATAGTTTTTGCTCTTAAAATTTTTTTAAAGATTTATTTATTCAGATAGAATGGGGGTGCAAGTCAGAGGTGCAGGGGCAGTTGGAGGCTTCACCAGAGACAAAAGTGGGGAGCAGGACAGGCTGCTGGACAGAGTACACTGCTGAGGGGAGTAGCGGGCAGGTCAGGAGAGGTCTGCCACGCCATGTGGATCACCTCCCTGGCCAGGGATCAAACTCACACTGAAGTGGATGCAGCCAGCTTGCAGGGCTGCATCCTAACCTATTGCACCACCAGGGAGGGGTCCTCTTTAATTTTTTTTTAACTGCAAAGTAAGAAATCCTATGTTTTTCTTCTACAAAAGCATCATCCAAATCTTCCCAATTTAACACATACTGAAGAAAAGTAAAAAATTTGAGTCATTATTACTAAACTCTGTAAATTCTAACTGGGATTAAAGGAGCATTATCTACTTTCCCTCCAAAATGTCTTAATTATGCTTACTTTAACAGAAATACTTATCACAGATTTTTCTAAAGAGATTCTTAATCACTTATTTTAGCCCTTTCCCCTTTTTTTTTTCCAGATAGAAAAACTAAGCTCAATAATTAACTCCTATCATTGGTTAAGAGTTTCCAGTTCTACAAGTTTCTATGGTTGGAATAAGGTCACTGAGGTTGGTGACTTTTCTCAAGAGGTAACAGAGATAAACGTCAAGTCAGTTAACAAAAAAGCAAGGGGGGTGGGAGGGAGGGAGGGAAGCTCATTGACTGCGCTCTAAAAGGCAATGGTTCTAAGTTAGGAATGTTCTTCAGTGTCTGAGAAAAAAAATCCAGGCATGAATATTTTAAATATTCATAAGGTGGATTTTTTTTACTGCTAATATTAAGAACTCTTTTAATGTAATGATACTTAAGAAGTGCTTATAGTAGTAACAATTACTTTAACAATAGAAACAAAAACAGAATCTTTATGTAATGTGAGGTCTTCACAAAAAATACCTCTAAAGGTATTAATCTCATGCTGTCCTACCCAACGCTTATTAACACATTTGGCAACTTCCTCTCCCTAGCACATAACAAAGTTAAGTATCTGTTCCTCTATTAACTCCAGCCCTCATTTCAGCAAAATGGGAAGCGATCAATTCAGACACTCTATAATAGAGTATGAAAAGGTGTACTCAAAATTTACCCTCAACAGGTAAATGAAAAATGAACCTTCAACAATACCTCAAACTGTGTGGAATTTTGGAATCATACCTTACTTTCACATAAATTTTGGCAAGATATTCATTTGCCAGTGGGATTTTTACTCTAAAATAGAGTATTCAAGTAACAGGAGGGACTTGTGCAACAATTCTGCAATAAAAACCTCCTCAACTTTGTGTAATGTGTAGTAATACTAGAATTATTTCTATCTAGAACATCTTCAAGATATCCATAATCCAAACAAGAGAAACACTTACTTTAAGAAATCAAAATTGTGAAGGGCATCATTCCAGAAGTATTTTACACTGTGATGAGTAAAATAACGAATCTGCAGAACACATATCAAAAAAAGAACAATTAAATTTTTTAAATAAGCCTATTACACAAAGACATATTAAAATGATTCACGGATACCATGTAGTACATTTCTTCTAGTAATATTTAAACTGTCCCATTCATGAGAGATACTTTATATACATATAAATTTATCTCCAATAACTGCAAGATTATAGGTTTCCCTAATAGCATAAAATCCAACTGTTTTAGTTTAGAAAAACTTTGATAATAAGATCATAATACCTGTTCTGACTGGGTCTGTGAATATTTACTCATTTCATGTCTATTGTCTTCTGTCAGATTTTCAGGTAAATGAACAGCATGGCCATTTGAAATCTTATTGGTCACAGACTTTGGACTTGAAAATGGGTGGGTTTCCAGAGAAAGAAAGCGAATTTTTGCACAAAACCACATTCTGAATTCATCCTTAGAAGAGATAAAGACTCAATTACATATATTACATAACTGTCTATCTTTTGTTTTCTATTATTTATATATTATTTACTCAACTTTAATCAAGAAAGCAATACATTCTACTCACTAAATGTTAAACCCATTTCATGAAGTGTCATAAATTCAAATGTGAAGTGCTTCCCATTACCAATTTATATGACATACTTAACTGGTACAATATGCAATAAAAGATCATGAGTAATTTCTTAATTTACCCATTTACATACTGAGACTTGATAAAGCCTCATAAAATGTTCCCAATTCAGATTAAACAAAATCTGGGCTGCAATAGCATCACACAGTAGAAAGGCAGCAGTTCTAATGAATGAAATATCTGGGATATAATCCCAACTCTCCAGGGACCTTTGGCAATCAAGCATCCAACTTCTCAGTGTAGCAAGAGCTAGAAAACAAACTGAATTTGATCTTTTAAAACAAAAATTATTTATTTGTGCATACAGAACTGGGGTACAGGCTAGAGGTGTAGGGGCGGTGAGAGGATTCACCAGCGACAGAGTAGGGAGCAGAACAGGCCGAATGATGAAGTATACTGCTGAAGGGAGCAGCTGGAGGGTCAGGAGAGGTCTGCTGTGCCATGTGGGTCACCTCTGGGGCATGCGTAAGTGGCCCCAGCTTCTTAGTGCTGTGTTTTAACCCACTGTGCTGCCAGGGAAGACCCTGAGTTTGATCTTTTTTTTTTTTTCCCAAAGGTTTATTTATGCATACAGAACTGGGGTACAGGTCAGAGGTGCAGGGGCGGCAAGAGGCTTCACCAGAGACAGAGTGGGGAGCAGAACAGGCAGATCCACGAAGTACACTGCTGAGGGGAACAGCGGGCGGGTCAGGAGAGGTCTGCCACGCCATGTGGTCGCCTCCGGGGCAGGCGGGAATCGAACTCATGCGGAAGTGGCTTTAGCTTCTCAGTGTTGTGCTTTAACCCGCTGCGCCACAGGGAGGGCCGAGTTTGATCATTTTTAAGGTTCCTTTAACTCTAATCATTATAGTAGTATTTATTACAAGCAATGATACTTTCAAAATACTAGGACCAGATTTTCTCATTATATCTAACAGAGACATTCTTTTAGATTATGATTTTGAACAAAGAATATACAAAGACATTATTTTACTCCTATCAGCCACAAGTAAATACATGAACTTACAGTAGTCCTCAGCAGCACCACTTCACAGTCTTTAACTGCAGCTCTAATACAAGTGGCCTTCACCCGCCATTCAGGCAACCAATAGAGGAGGAGGAGGAGAAAGCCACCAGTGCAAACCACTCCTAAGGAAACCACAGCAAGCTTCCAGCGACTCAAGTTATAGCCATAAATCTCCTGCAAGGACAGTGATCACATGATTAAAGATATTACATCAAAGATAAACCCAAAGGCTTGTTAATAGGCATCATTACCTTATCACATAAACTGCAAATATCTCCATAACTCATAGTTTACCTTTAAATTTTGTTTCTGTTAAGTTTATTTTTAAAGTCATAATTTTAAGTAGTTAAGCCTATTAATTATTTTACATATTATGATTTCACAATCCATGTTATACTTAGTGAGTACTTTCCATGGAAAGTGTATATTCATAGTTGCCCAGAGCCTTGACAGACAGGACTGTTAGCTAAATTATAAGATGCCCTGTTAAGTTGTGGAGAGATTATGTAGAAGTAGTTTCATTTCTTCATTTATCTTTTAAATTCTTTCAAAATTTATCTTGTAGTTAAGGAGGGTTTTTTTTTTTAGTTTTTAAATTTTGGAATAATTTTAGATTTACAGAAAAGTTACATAAATATTTCAGAGTTCCTACATATGCTTTATCCAGCTTCCCCTAGTATTAAGATGTTGGTACAGTTTTCAAAAATAAAGAGATTAATAATGACACATTATTACTAGCTAAACTGAGCCTTTATTAGAATTTAAAGTTTTCTCCATTGTCATATTTCTGTTCTAGGATATAATCCAGAATATCACACTGCATTTGGATGTAGTAGGTTTTAGCCTTATTTTTCCCCAATGATTTGTTAATTGTCCCAAAACCAGTGACTGATCAATTTGACCTCATTATCCAAACTATTTCAATTACCTTCCACTCCCTTAGTCCCCCAAAAGGCTGCCAGGTTTAGGCAATGAAAACACAAAAAGTCTAAATTTAAACTTCAGATGAAAAACTATTTATTTTGTGTTTGTTCTATGGTATTTGGGACATACTTATCTAAAAATTTATTCCTTGATTATGAGATTACCATCTAACAGGCCATCTTATATTTTAATCTAACAATCCTGTCTTAGTCCACAGACAGGAAAAAGAGTTGAAAGCGGTCACATTTTTTTTTTTGCGGTAGGGCTTACATTATTCATTCTTATAAGTATGGCAGTATTTGAATTTCAGAAAGGATTACAGTAAATGTATAAAGGTCCCTATCATACAGAGCCATCATCACCTCTTACGTCACTGCTCCCCATCTTGCAATGAATTTCACAAGGCATTGATTACAATGATTACCTTAAAATTTACATTTTCTTCCTTGAATTCAGGAACCCATTAGTCCTCCCAACTACAAGATCAGAGAAGGAGAAGCTAAGGAAGGAGAGCTAAACATGGATTTAAAATTCAATACTGAAAAAAATTAATTTTCATTCTAAATTAACAGAATTTTTTTCCAGGTTGCTGGACTTGTGAATACTGCCACCCCAAACCCAGGAAAGTAGACAGAAGGGAAAAAGAACAGCAAAAAGTGATAAAAATGTTTGTGATCCCAGTGCTGTAATATGTATTTAAGTGAAATATGGGGAATACCACTTTACTTATAACATTTTCATTTTTATGCCAACAACAATGTGTTTAAAACCTTCAAAGTGATTTATTTCTGTTAAGATACTTTTATTCTTGAAACCAGTTTCTGGGAGAGAGACAGTTCACCTTCCAAAAGGGTTTCTTTGGATTTTGGCTCTCCAGAAATTTAACGGAAATACTAGGCCATTTAATTTGAAGTATGCATCTACTCCTCCACTAAACTAAAAATTACTGTATGATTTTCATAAAATTTTCCTAATCAGCATTCTCTTGCTTATCATGAGTAGCATAAAAGTTAGACAATAAAGAATTTTAACTAACAGGCAGCCCAAAACAATAAGGAAGGTAGCACAATGATTTTACTATCATTTTTCTTTAAACACACAAATTTCTACTTCAGAATAATAAATTGTGGAGATAAATTCTTCATATTTCACAAGTAAATTATAAAAATACCATTTCATCCTCTTGACCCTGGTTGATAGTCTTCCTTTCTTCTCTGTCCATATCTACAGTGGTATGAAAGGTCTTGTGCTTTAGAACAGTTGAAGATAACTGAAGGAAGAGAGAAGCAAATAGTAGAGAACTACACATTGAGTTTTGCAAAATACATATTGACAATGGTTTAGAAAATGTTTGTCAGTAAAATGTTACTTATAGATAATACATGTTATGTTTTATCAATAGTTTTAATTAAGGTATTTCCTACAACCTTTATAAATAAAACGATTGAGTTCACAATTTTTAAGAATACTGAAGAGTATGAGCCAAAGCACTTAATTAAGAGCTACTGGCTTATAGACGAGGCTGGTCTCTGCAAAACTACTAGGAACATTACGTCTTTAATCCCATATGCCATACTCTATTCATCTATGCAGTGTGTAGCAGGAGCTTGACACAAGTACTAAAAAAAATTCTTCTTGAATAAATGACCTGATGAAATTTGTGCTAAAGCAAAAATAGCTATTTAGGTTTACATGATGTAAATTAATAGCCTAGTAAAAACCAACTACAGGATTTCAACTAATCCCATATATAAGACTACTGAAATTGCTATTTTAAATAAGCAACAAAATTCCAGTTAAAAATACTGTGATCCTAAAAAGGAATCCTTAGCAGTATCTAGCCAACTTCTCCAAAACATGTCACATTATCATTCAAAATACTTTGGGCATTAACAAGTTGGAAATATCATTCGATTTTATCAATTGTCACATTAATAACAAAACAAGTCTCATTACCATTCAAAACATTTTGGACACTATAGTAATAATTCTCAGCATAGGCTAGTGTTAAAACCCTGCAGTATATTCTTGTAAGAGTGGTTCCAACCAAGCTAAGACCAATCTATCAAATCAAATTGAAGTGACAGTCATTCTCACCAATACAGATATAGACTGGGGTGAATGAGCATCAGGGTTCACTCAGGGCCCGGTAAAGAGTGCCAGTTTCCACCAAAAGGTGAAAAGCCTCATGAATCAAGGGAATCTCGGAGAGTATTGAGAAGGGAGGGCTGGCTTCAGTAGTTGGATCAAATTAGCCCTAAACTAAAAGTTATTCCTGTATAGCAAAGCTAAAAGACCTAAAAGAATAAAAATTTCCATGTAACTTCTTCAGAGAACAAATTTCAAGATTTGTAGAAAATAAAAGATCTAGGGCCCTCCCTGGTGGCGCAACAGGTTAAAACACAGCACTATGAAGCTATCACAGCCACTGGATCACAAGTTCGATACCGGCCAGGAAGGTGACCCACATGGTATGGCAGACCTCTCCTGAGCCACCCGCTGCTTCCCTTAGCAGTATACTTCAATCTGCCTGTTCTGCCTTCCCTTCTGTCACTGGTAACCTCTCACACCCCATACCTCTGACCTGTACCCCACTTCTGTATGTATAAGTCTTTTTTTAAAAAAAGATCTAATTCCAATAAGTCACAATGTCTGACATCCAACTAAAATTTATGCAAATAAATTTAAATAAAATGCAAAATGAGAAAAGCAATAGGAAAGGACACAGACAACAGAACTGGAAAACACGACAATAAAACAGTTATCGTTAACTGTAAGTCATGCTCAGGAAGAGGAAAGCCTGAACATGTTTAGCAAGAAAAAGAACCAAATTGTTAGATTTATACAATACATACAATAAAAAGTATTAAATGGAATTAACAACTAAACTGACACCACAGAAGAAAAATCAATGAACTTGATGACCTAGTAATGTAAGTACCCAAATGAAAAAAGAAGGGAAATAAACTAGATTTTTAAAAAGGGGGTGGGGTGGGGGAGAGGGCAGCAGCATCTATCAACAGGTTGTGAGACTTCCAATGTACTTGGGGAAGCAGGAAAAACAAAAAGTATGTAATGGCAATTTCCAAAGTTTTCCTGATTAGATGAAAAGAAACTAAGCCCACAGATCTGACAAGTCCAATTAACACCAAGCATAAAAACATTAAGAACTTAAACTAGGACATGCCCTTATCAAACTGCTTGAACCCAGTAAGGTTCATTCTTGACCTTATCATCTCATTACTTTACTAAGAATTACACCAGAAATTTAGTTTACCAAGTTTACTAAGGCAAAATTCTTAAGGCTTGCCTTAGCAAAGTTAAAGTATTTAAAATTTAAGTTAGATGTTGCTCTAAAAAAAATCACCAATTCCTCTTTAAACAAATTATACTTTCATAGAGAAAGACTTCATCTTTCCCATAAACTTCTAGTAAAAGTCAGTAAGACAATTCCAACAGCTTACAATTAAAACAGATAATTGTAAACATAGATTTAAATTTTTAAGCACATTTAACATATACTGCTAATTGAGATGAAAACATGTTTAAAAGTTACTCTCCAAAATATCTAGTTAGACATTTGAAGTATTTAATAGCAAACTTCTAAAATCTATTAGGTATAGTTTTGGTGATTTGCTAGAGTGCAATGTGTTTTCCTATCAAGTCAATTTCTAGGTCATAGATAACAAGTTAAATCTTCTTACCTGTCGCCTCTTACCATCATTCCTCCCAATTGCTGATATTGGCAGAGCTTTCAGAAGCTGGCTTTTAATAACAAAATTAAACATAGAAACTCATTCAAATAAATTTTCTGCCAAAAATTTGTTTTCATTGTAAACTTCTTTCAAAATGACTAAGACATAAAACTTAAGATTTTATTTCACTGATTTTTATGGCAAAATGGGTTTTCAAAAGTTAAACTCTTTGCCATCGGCCAAGATACAGCTCTCATTTGATTAAATCATATCTGGCTCACTGAAGTCCCAAGTCTAATGCATGTCCGAACCTTGACGTTATCTATTTTAAATAGCAAGGAGCTTATAGGCTATTGTCTGTAACCAAACCCTTCCTTGCATTTACAATGAACTTGGATTTTGTTTGTGTAAGTAAAAACAGAATAGGACAAAGTGAAGTTATTAAGAATAAATCTAAAGATAATTTTTGAAAGCTTGTATGTTAATTTTACATTAGTAATCACTAAAAACCACTCAAAGTATAGTCTCTAATCTGGAGCAGGAGCTAGATCTCATCTCTTAAAACAAGATGAAATGTCCTCAGCACACACAGACCTCTCCCCCAAATCTCTTAGCCATTTTTGCTTCAAACTCATTTCTCATGGGCTGTGTCACAAGAGTATATAATAGAGTATGTGATAAAGACTTAAGAACAGAATTCCAAAGCAGGTGACTCACAGGTGATCTGCAATTCAAGTAAAAGTTCAAGCAAAGTAATTTTGACAATAGATTTTTAATTTAACTTTTTACTTTCAGACCTAAAATAAAAACCAAAAGTGTACTATTCAAAATTCACAAAACTAAGAATAAAAGGAATTTAAGTCTTTTAATGATGTGCATAAGTTTATAACATATACTTCCAGATTTTTTAAATTAAAAAGTAAGATTGTGGGGTCACCTTGTATTGCTGAAATACAAAATGCATCATCTTACTGTTTGTAATTCTAGATTTTTTCCCCTGAGAATTAAACATACCTATGCTAAAGATCTGATAAACCCATCTTAAGGACCACTCCAGCAAAATGTTTTTTGAAAGATCATGAAGTAAACAGCACTCTACTATTATGCCAGCATTCTATTATTTCATATTCAAATCTGTAGCATCCACAGCAACTAAGATGACCTTCTGCAATTCAAAAGCAGTTCTCCCTTGACAACTGAAATAAAACATACCCTTTTACATATAAAATCCTGACTATACTCACTGGACAACCTCAATTTTCACAACCATACATATCTTTGTATAAAAATAAAAGTAAATCTCAATGTCTTAACTACAGTAACCAAATTGTGACAACTCTCTATGAGGGCAAAACTCAACACTTCAAACCAGCTTCTAACAATAAGAATGACATAATATAATTTAATGAATACATGGAAATTTTACAAGGATACCAGTTAAATTTTAACAAAGCTCTACTCAATACCCATTTTATCACTTCCCATCTTGAACTTTCTCTTATAATACATGCTTTTGTTTCTGTGTTTAGGTTTAAGGAAAACCATTGTACCCAACATACACCAAACTAAGACTGTATTTACTTTGTAAAGCACAGTCTTTACATAATTATACTTTTTGTATGTTACCAAACAATGTGAGAGTTATAACTAAATAAATTCTAGATAGGAAAGATAATGTGATTACCTACCTTAGGGTCAATGTTTCTATCACTTTCACTATAAAACTATTTTTAAGAGAGAAATCAACCCTTTATTTAGAGAAACTTAGAGTAAGACAGTCATCATTTCACAAGAGTAGTTTTGACTACTACAATCACCAAGCAATTAATTAATAAAAAGCAAGGAAAAGTGTACCTATGGATTAACAAATGAATCCTGTCTTTTTTTTCTTTTTCCCTTAAAGATTTACTTATTTACACATACAACAACTAAGCTACAGAGGCCAGACATGGGGAGTTGGAGGGTGGTGAGGGGTGTGTAGGAGAGAGGATTCACCAGACAAGTGGGGAGCAGAACAAGCAGATCAACTGAAATACACTGCTGAAGGGAGCAGCAGTAGAGGAGACAGAAGAGGCCTGCTGCACAAGGTGTGCCAGCCCCCTGGATGGGGACTGAACCCTTGCTGCAGTGGCTGCAGGTTGCTTCATAGTGCTGTGTTTTTACCCCTTGCATCACCAGGGAGGCCCATGCTCACTTCATAAAAAAAATGAAATGTTTCAAAATCATTTATTCAGAATGCAATCCAGCAAACCTTTTAAAATGTCTACTTATGTGAGTTTTGCTTTCATTTGTTACTTTGATCTTAAAAGTGTACTACCTCTTAAATCTTCCTTATGTCACTTTTCAAAATTCCATATTCAATGAAAATTTTAAATGTTTCAATTGCTAAAGTGGTTTCTAAATTTTACCATCTATTAAGTAACAGGGTGCAGTAGGTAAGTAAGTGGATAGCACCACTAGCTAAGGCCAGGCCTACAGACTGAATATTCAAAACTAGCAAAACTGAAAAAGACCCAGAAAGAAAACTTGGATCCACTCTTATGCTAACCAAGAGTCAAATACATTTAATAAAATGGTGACAAATCCAACAATGAAAATATGTTGGGATGTGAATGAAGAAGAGGCTTTACTCCTTTTAGAATGCTTTCACCATCTACTTGCAATAATCTGCTTAAAACAGGTAGAGAGAGAAGGCTAAGCATAAGCTTAAAGGTCTAATTCTGTAACATCTGAGCAACTTTGACCTTACTAATTTTATAGGGAAACCTCCAAAACACTTTTTGGTGATCTATCAGAACAGTTCCTTTGCCTAGATCACCAACTCAGTTAAAGTCACTTTACCCCAAGAACGAGATGAAATACTCATTTTTAAGGCTCCTTTAGCAAGCATATTTCTACTAATCTACAGATGACATTTATTTTTATATTTCTTCCACATTTTGGCCCCAATGAGGAAAAGCCTGTGATACAGCAAATTCCAAATGTTTATAAAACTAATTGGGTGAGCATGTAGTCTATGCTCACTACTATCCTAGGAACAATAGGAGATACATAACTTTACCCCAAAATACAAACAAAAACAAAAAATACAGAACTAAGAGTCAGTTTTGACTTGTCCTTAAAAGACAATTCACTCAACAGAAACCATTTTACAAGTTTCCCCACCTTCTTGGTTTCAACTTCTCAACTTCATGAGGTGTAATTCATACGACATATTCCAATCAAAAAAGACTTGATGTTCATTAATTATATAATTTGTACAGTCTGCTGTTTCAGCCTTGACCACTAGGTGACGCTCCAGCTTTGCTAAGGAAAGAGGATGAGTTTCCACAAGCCTTAATGGAGCAGCTGTTAATTAAGAGTGATTAAACAGAAGTTACATGTATTTTCTTAGACCCACTACACACACTAACATAGGAAAAGTAGAAGTTGTTGGTTCATGTGCCTCAATGGAAAAATAAGACATGCAGTTAACAAGCAAATGGGAAAAGGCAGGTACATTAATATTCCCTTTGTAAAGATTACTCCCAGATTCACAACTGTCTGAAACTAGAATTGAGGGGTCTCACAATGTTGTAGAAAAGAGTAGTAACAATTAAAGAGTATATAATTCTAGAGAACAAGATGGCGTAAAGTATAAAAGTATGGGGTAAAACATTACTTGCCCATTAAAATGGAAAAAAAAACACAACCTATATATACACTGCTGCTAAAAGTGAATCTATACGCACTACCTTTTTGGAAAACCAACTGGTATTTATTAAAATTTAAAACCACACATACTTTGATTCAACAAACCTAATTAGAAATCATTTTCTCATATACCTACACATATATGTTCCATTGTGGTTTCTTCAAACTTCTCTGCACTATCAGACTTGTAAAGAGTTAATAAGAGTGTTAGGCTTTTTTATTTTGAGAGTGAAAGTGAGTACTTACAAGCAAAAACAGTTGAAACAGGAATTTTTTTTATATAACAGTTTTACATCATTTTGTACATTTTTTTCCATCTCAATTGTAATCCCCGCGGGTTTCCCACCACCAAGTCACCCGTGTGCCATCACCATAATCCCGTGCACTTCCCCCCCACCACCCCCCGTTTTTGATCCCATTCCCCACTCCACCTCTGCAAAATGTCTCTGGTATATCTGGTATATATATATGGTTGTTCATTATTTCTGATATTTTCTCGCCTGGTCCATTATACTCCTGCTATGAGTGAAACCATCCAGTATTTTTCTTTCTCTTTCTGGCTTATCTCACTAAGCATGATCTTTTCCAGCTCCATCCAAGTTGCTACAAAAGACATGTGTTTCTCTGTTTTGGTTGCTGAGTAATATTCCATTGTATATATGTACCCCATCTTTTTTATACAGTCATCTACTTTTGGGCATTTGGGCTGCTTCCATGTTTTTCCAATTGTAAATAAAGCAGCAATAAACATGGGGGTGCAGGTATCTTTTTCAATCAGTGTTTTTGTGTCTTTTGGGTAGATACCTAGAGTGGGATTGCTGGATCGTAGGGAAGCTGCATGTTTAGCAGTGAAACAGGAATATTTTAAAAACAGCACAAAAGTGGGCCCTCCCTGGTGGCGCAGCAGGTTAAAGCACTGCACTAAGCTTAAGCCACTTCCACATGAGTTCAGATCCCTGCCTACCCGGAGGAGATCCACATGGCACGGCAGACCTTTCCTGACCCGCCCGCTGCTCCCCTCAGCAGTGTATTTCGTGGATCTGCCTGTTCTGTCCCCCACTCTGTCCCTGGTGAATCCTCTCACCCTCCGTATCTCTGGCCTGTACCCCAGTTCTGTATGAATAAATAAATAAATTTTTAAAAAAAGCACAAAAGAAGTCATGTGTCAAGACCATTTAATAAAATTGGAACTGACAAATTAAGAGTTCTAATTAACAGCTTGTATAAGCAAAACATATTGTAAGAGAGCCTAATTCCCCCTCACTAAAAGTTAACACTTTTAAGTTTAGAAGCTAGGCAAGGGTTTTGTTAAGTTAATGAATGCTTCTTCCATTTTAATACAAACTATTTACTATTCTAAACTATGATGCTATTAAGCCAAATCTCTACTAATTTGACATTTCAATCAGCAATTTAAAGATGGTCTTTGAAATCTAAATATTCATTAATTCTAAGGTTAACATGTGTCACAATTTAGTGTAGCCCAGAGGAACCATATTGCTGCGTTCATAGGTGACCGCTGTGATGCACACACTCAAAGGTGGTGGCAACTGCTCCGGTTTACCTGCATCTCAATGGAGTCAAGTGCACTGCTGTTTTTAGTGTAACAAGGCTGTATATTCAAAAAGATTACACTGTAGTTGTATACGAAAACAAAATGTAGCAGAGTCCACAGAAAAGCACCAAAATGCAATAGCAGAGCTGGTGAAGGATGAAAGGGCAAGAAGAAAAAAGTATGAAAGAAAAAAGAACCAAAGTTGCTAGAGGATTCCTGGTTTGAAATCCTGAAGCATGTTAAGGAGTTACACACAGAACCCAGAGTTCATTTTCTCTTATTAACGGTTTAAGAAAAATGATTCTTCTTCATTAATGCAACATAGTATACGTCAGAATTTCTATATTCTGTTTTCAAGAAAGCAAAAATTTAATTCATGATCTATACTATAGCTCTATACTACGGTTCACATTTCATTCTTCCAGACATGAAGACCCTACCACAAAATCAGCACAAAATCACCGAGAAACCATTCTGTACAAAAGAGGTACAACCCTGCAAATTTACAATTATAACTAACAGGCACTTGGAATAGCCTTTTTAAATTAAGCGAACCTCTTTTTGCACTTCACTCATTTTTCCTGATTGAAATCTATCCATGTTGACTTAACATAGAAAAGCAGCAGAAAGTCTTTATATCAACACACAACAACTTATTTCAAAAATCCATCACTTTAAATTGCTGTTGAAAAGAATAATGCTCTTATTCATGGTACAACCATCAAAGAAACATGAACTTCATCATTTCCTATAGTCATTCTCTAGTCTACTATTCAGGATTTTAAAAAATCATTATACTTGGATACTGTGCCAACCATATTAATAGAAAGTGACATCTATACAGGGATTTTGGTTTACAAAACACTTTTAGAGTATCACTCCCTTACGAGTTGTTCATCAATACTGTCTTTAAAACAAGGGGGGAAATAATCATCAGTTAACCAAGATTATCATTTTCCACTTTCCCTATAAAGTTAAGCATTCAGTGAATTTTATCTCAAAAAGTTTAACCAGAAATTAAGAGATGGCATGCAGACATCATCATCATCTTTTAAGGGACAATTTTCCCAAAATTCACTTGAAATCCAGTTATTGTTCCAAAATGTAATATATTCTTTTATAAGGAAAACAGTGACCAGTTTTCCCAAGACTGCCCACAGATGACCTTTTCTACCACCCACAATTCTGCTGAGTGTTACTTAATACTACCACTAACAGGTAGCCAGGTTACCAACCCTCCACTTCCTCTGCCCACTTAGTAATGACTGATATTCTCTAGGCTTTTCTCTAAGTAATATCACCAAGGAATAAGGTGATATTATTCTGCCAGCCCTCTATGGCAGTTATTATCAATCAATATTTTCAGCACTTACTTTTCACAAACTCCAGACCTACAGATTCAAAGATCTTCTACACATGCTTTGCACACAACTAAAATCCATTAGATTCACCTTATCTTTCTTCCAAACCTCTGCCCCATCCCATTACTATTCCTTCTATTCCTTCAAAGAATATGATTTCGTTAAAAGTCATGCCAGAAATTTTAAAGCCAGCCTTGGTGCTTCCTATTCCAGATCTATTTCCAACTGGACTAAATCCTATGCTTCTATTTTTCCCAAATCCATCACCATGCCCTATTCTTCACCGATACTACCTTTAAACTCTGATCTGGTTCCCCTCTCTAATCTCTCTCATTCAAATCAATGCATGATCTAGATAGGATCAATTCTCTCTCTGCCTAATATTTCAATTGCTTCCCATAGTCTGCAAAAGCATTTCCCTAACTGGTAACAGTTCTTCCAAAATAAATGTAAAAAGGCATCCCATACTCATATAAATTAAAGATATAGATTAAATAAACTTCAGCAGTTTTCTTACCAGCAAGATTTTGAAAAGTATTATCCAAAAACCACATTTGTGGAGAATTGGGAGGTGGGGAGGTAGAGGTACAGAGGAGATGAGGCCAATTCATTAGGAGAACAGAAGGAAGGAAGAGGACAAAGTCACAAATAATTTGAAGACTGTCAATACCATCTGCCAATTCACTAATGGCTACCACTCACTCACATCTTATACAAACCTTGCGGTCCATGATTTATGGTACCTTAAAGAAACCTTCAGATTCCTCTCCTTTATAATACTCACTTTGCTCCTCCTGCCAAGAAGGCCCTTCCCTAACTTAGTGTGGCTAAAGAGCTCTTCCTGGTCCTTCCAAAACTGGTCAAGTATCTTCTTGAAGACTGTATAGTCCCTTCCACCTCTAAGCAGAGAAATTCTCCTGCCTTTGCCCCTCCTCTGTACCTGTCAACTCACTTATCCCACAACAGTGGACTGCCGACTAAAACCTTAAAGCTTGGAAACCAGGCTAGCACCCAGCACTGTAGTGAATGAATGAGACAAGCAAGACAAAGAGTATGAGAAAGGAGTAAAACATGTGCTCTTTTTCCAGTCAAAACTGCACAATCATGTAAGTTTTGTCTGTAGCATGCTCATTTCTCTTTCCCATAATCCTTTCCCAGATACCTTAGTGACCTCAACCCCCACCGCAGCACTATGTTCTTCTAAATCAACTACCTCTTCTCTAACCAAAAGTCATTCTGTTCAAAAATAACAAATGAGTTATTGCTTCTCCATGCTAACATACCTAAGCTATAACTCTAACAAAACTTTAAAAGAAGGATGGAGATGTGGGACATGGCTATTGCAGTCCTACCACAGTGGCTGGCCAGAATAAAAGTCTGGGAGTCTTCCTGACTGAGTTTCTATGAAGTATTTCCTCTATCCACTCCTCATGGTAGTAACAATAGCTGCTACTAGCAAAGACAGACACAAAGCTTATGCTATGTCAACTCTATGTATCGCCCATTCTTCTTGGGGTGAAAAGCTGTTTATTTGCTTCAGAGACCAGTTTTGGCCAATTTTTCATTACTATGGACAGAAAGTCTCACCAACATGTTCACCAGTGAATTTAAAGGAGTACCTTTATTCTTGACAGTTTGTAGAAATCATATATATGAATATATATATATAAATAGCCCAAATAGCCTAGCATTTTAATGTTAAGCCTGTAAACATTATATTAGCATTCTAGTAAGAATCATTATCATTTATAAGCATCTGTTTTCGTAAAAAGTCATCTGTTAGAATTTCATAGTCTATATATGTCAAGTACTGTGCAAAATGCTGGAAAATATAAAGATTAATTTCTAACCTCAAGGTGTTACATTAGTGGGTTAGATTGGTAAGCAAGCAAACATACAAAACAAATGGTTGAGTACTGCAATAAAATAAAGGAATAGTGAGGGAGAGGAAGGTAAAGAAAAGACTTAAGAGGAGAACTATCCCTTGATCTAAGACCTCAAGCAAATGAGGAGAAAAACAGAAATATAACAGAAGGACGGAATCCAAGAAGAATTAACACATACAGAATTACTGAGGTGAAAAATCCCAGAAACTGTCAGGAATACAAATTACTTCAACTACTTGGAGCACTGGTGGCTACTAAAGCACTGGAAATGGAGCTTAAAAAAAAAAGATGGCACAGGCTCAGTTTATGATAAAGGGCCTTATATGACATGATAAAAATAAGAACTGACATATAGGTGATGGCGAATTTGGACTTTTTTTTTTAAATGAAAGAAACCCAGAGCCATTCCAGGGAGCCACATTTCCAAAGTATACAGTGTGAATGGCATCCTTTAGACTCACACAATGCAGAACTGTATTCACCTACAAGACTTTATCTCTAAAATGGCAGAACTCATTCATCAATGTATACCCTGCATCTAGACCTGTGCTTGCCACATACAGACACTAAAAAAAGTATTGAATAGTTGATGTGCCAACATAATCCTAATAGCATAACCAAGAAGTCCTAATCAAGCCTTCCTTCCTGATGATAAAAATCGTAAGTTTTATGTGCTACCTATAATTCTAATTGCTACAACTCTTAAGGGAACATGAAGGAGGTCATTCACTACAGGCCACACTAGAGATAAAAAACTATTGGAGCGAGAGGGGATGCGAGTCATTCATGATTTTGAACCTGACTAAATTAAGCAGTTTATTCTATCCTTCTTGCCAAAAAATTAGTTCAAAAATATTCATCAACTCACTCTAGGGCAATGTGATAATAAAAATATATATCTTCTTTTCAAAAGGGCCTGTAATATAAAATCTATTTTAACTAAGAATTTGCTAGGTTTTTCTAGTCTTTCAGATAATCAAGTATTCTTGATTTGTCTGTAACACATTACATTTTACTTAGTAAACTAAATTATTATAATTATCACATAAATAAGGATTACAATTCTTGAACATAGGTAAACATAATGAGAAACTTTAAGAAATCATCGACAAAATTAAGTATAAGGTTAGAAAACTAATGGTTTAAAAAGCTAAGGCATAGTCTAGAGATAAATGAAAATTCTTTTGGTGTATGAAGAATGAGTGCCAAACAGTTAAAGAAACAGACCCAAAAATTATGTGAAAAAAGGAAGATATAATTCACAAATTCAATTTTTAAATGAAATTAAGGCATACAAAATCCTATTAGACACAAAGATTTTTACATTTTATATTGTTACCAGAAACAAAGGGGGAGGGGAGTGGAGAAAGGGAGAGGTATCAACCACCAACACACCCAGAGATATAAAGAAAAGACAAAAATATACATTGTATGTACATTAGACATACATGAGATTAAATATCTTGAAGTTTTAAGGATGGGCTAATTTTGCTATGAAAGTTTGAGTATCGTTCATGTCATTATTGCCTAGTGCTCCAGTTAAAAAATAACACAGCAATCCTCAATTGTGTCCTCTCTACACACATACAACTTGCTTTGAGTATCTTACAGGCTAACAAACTAGTATATAATAATTTGTCATTTACTGAGCCTCTTATTTCACAATTATCTAAGGTAGGCTTTATTACCTCCACTTGGCAAATGAAGAAACTAAAAATGGTTAAATGACGGCACCCAGACCACATAGCTAGTAAGTGATGAGGCTGGAATTCAAAAATCACTTGTCTATGGCTTTGAAGTCTACATCTTAACCAATGTATCAGGCAACATGACTAACTTTAAGGCACTGTCATGTTTAAGGCTGATATTTTCTTACCATGCTACTCCCAGAGCCATGTTTATGTTCACATTATTTTAAATTTCATGGAAAACAGTAACAACTTATAATTTTTTTAAAGATAATGCAGATCTTTGTATAGTAGTAGACATTAACTCTTAAGAACACTAAATATAGCTATCATAGAAAGTATCAACAGTTCCCAAGTTATTTCCCTACTTTATTACTGAGAATTTTAATTAAGCTGGACTCTTTGTGTGGTATAAAATACCCATTACAGCCCTAAGGAATAGCAGATTTTCATAAGTAACTGATTTCTTTCTCCATTATTCACACTAAGGAGTTACATAATATATGCATTTAATTACTATCTATATTGGAGAAAAAAGTGCTTTAAATAATGGTAGCAAGTCACCTGCTACCCCAGAGTAAGCATGCAACAATGCTATAAATTACTGTTGTGCAGTCAGTTTTAGAGTCCATTCATTCATCTGTCAAATGCTATATTACGTAGTCTATTACATTTCCAATCACCAAAAGTGATTTGCTCTAAAGGCTCAAGGAAAAGCTGACTGCATTGAAAGACAATATGTCAGTTAATAAGCAATTTTTACAATGGCGTCTTCCTATAGGACTTTTTTAATGATAATTTTAACTATACAGGATTTTTACCTTAAATGAGAATTTAGGGCTCAATCACCCACATGAAAAATGATTTCACTTCCTCAATTATTTATCCAAAGATCAAGGAGCACTAGGAACCAAAGAAAGTAAGCTGTCTTTGTATCACTGATCATAGCCCCTTTCTCAGGACTGCTGTCAATCTTAGGAATAAAGTATATTCATATTTAAAACCTTATGTTGAAAGATTACAAAACCACTACCATAGAAGTACTGCTTGACTCCGTATTTGGGGTGGGAGAGGGATAGGAATTATTTACTATTATATGCTAAAGAGAATTCTTTCTTTTTATTTGTATCTTCTCAGTTAATCCTTAAGGTTAATTATTAGTATTCTTGTTTGTTAATAATGGGGGAAAAAAGATGATGATGATCAGGAAAATTATGAAACTTACAGTATATGGGACTCTGAAGACAGCCAGAATCCTAGCTCTCTGTTACTGTGTTTGACAAACACAAGTTTGTATTTTTAGGTTTATGAGGTTACCTATAAGTGACTCTGGACAACTAACATCTCTGAACTTGAGTTTCCTCATGTGTAAAACAGGATTTAATGAGGTAATTCATGTTAAATGTGTAATTTAAAATATAATATAGTATTTTTTTTAAAGATTTATTTATGCATACAGAGCTGGTACAGGCCAGAAGTGCAGGGGTGGTGAGAGGACTCACCAGAGACAGAGTGGGCTGACTGACAACTAACTGAAGGGAGCAGCGGATGGGTCAGGAGAAGTCTGCAGTGCCATGTGGATCACCTCGTGGGCAGGGATTGAACTCATGCTGCAGTGGCTTTAGCTTCTTCGTGCTGTGCTTTAACCCACTGCGCCACCAGGGAGGGCCCTAGTATAATATCTTAATAACTAACTCATGTTAAGTGTTTAATTAAAAATACAGTGCAGTATCTTCTATTAACATTGTTCAACCACCAACAGCTTGGTAGTCAGAAATTGAAGTCAGAGCTGAATCCCAAATTCATTCTTAGCACAATGTTGTAACTGCCAACACACTCACCATATAACAATCAATACTTGAAGTATAACACAGATGGGAAACTAATATTACCTAAATAACTATTTAAGGTAAAGTAAACCAACAAAAGAATTTCAGCACTAATATCTTATAAAAGCAGGACGAGGTAGAAAACTCCCAGAAGATACTGCTTAGATATTGAGGCTGATAGGCTTTTCATTTATTACAAAACTACCTACCTACCTATTCAGAAATTTATTCTTCTTTACCACAAATCAGTTGTAAATTAAAATTTTAATTACCAGGGGTATTCTAAATAAAACTACATGGTTAGCTTGGAGAAAGAAATTGGCTGTCCTGCTATATAATTTGAACACTGCCTGTCAGCTTTATTTTCAAAATAAACCACCACTTTATTCATTTATTTCTATAGTACTTATAAACCAAAGCAACCAGACAGTGTTAGCACTATTTCCACTCAATCCCCTAAACAAAAAACAGGCTCTGTCACTAATAACAAATATCACTTAACTCTCACCCTCACCTGATCATTTAATGGTGAATAAAACAAGGTGCAAAAACCAAGGATAGCAGCAAAAAGTAAATTTCCATAACAATTAACAGGCTCACTATTTCAAACAACTTGCAGGAACTGATATGCCTTTTAAAAGGGTTTGCTAAACAAGAATGGGATACCCACATATTCTCATTGTGGCAAGTGTAGCCCATTCAGCAAAGCAACAATCTTCTAGAGAAAAGAAAGACACATACATTCTAGGCAACAAAATACATGTGCCTTCAAAAGACAATCAAATCAAAAGCACAACACCTACATTTTCAGCAACAGTCTTCAAATGATAGTGTCCGCTTTGCAATAATTTCTATGGCTCCCCCATTTCTTAGGTTTGTTTTTTTTTTTAAAGTCCTAACTTCCTGACTTATACACCTAAAACAATCATTACATATATGTGTGTGTGTTCTACTGGTTCAATTCAGAATCAAATGTAGTAAACACAGATTTCTGTTTCTGGGTTTACGACTCCATACCCAGTCATTTTGCACTAATATAACCACTAAATATAATTCTAAGGCACTGATGATTAAAAGTAGTTAAGTGAATGATTCGTACCTCCTATGTCCAGACACCAAGCTCCAAGGATGTTTCTGTCAGATCTACAGGAGAGGAAAGTGTAAACACCTGTCACCAAAGCTTTCCGATAGTGAAGCCGGAACCAGTTGGCTGTCAACCCCACCACCCTCCGAAAAAAAGTCACACACCCACCAGAACCTAACTTTGTGAAGGGAATGGAGAGAAGGAAGGGTCATGAGTCTGACCACAGAGGTACTAGAGGAAAAGGGTCCTGGATTTTTCTAGTCCTGACTATTAACCAGGCAGAATGAGAGGCTTAGGTAAGTCAGAAGTCACTTTTCCCTTGCGGCCTCTCTAGGTTCATCTAAAACACGGGGTGATTGGCAAAGAGCTCTACTGCTCCGTGGCTACCGGAGAACTCCAGATTCCTTTAGGCAATGCTCACACAAACCCATCAAGGGCCCTGCGGATCCCCCCCTCGACCACACCACCTCCTGAATGTCCCAAAGGGGTTAGTCCATCCTCCCACTCCCAAGCCCCAAAACAATCGCCCTCCCCTCGGCAGCGTGGTCAAACCAGGCCTTCACACCCACAACGTGGATCCCTCCTCGCTCCACCTGCCCCGGACATTCCGCGGTCTCAGCGCTCCAATCCCCACCCCACACCCCACACGCCCCTTCCCAGGAAACAGATGCCCAATTCCGGCTCTGGGAGGCCGACCGCAAGCTCACCTGGTACCCGCCATCCCCGGCAATACCACTCGCCTCCTCCAGCCTCCACCATCACCACCCTCTCCATGCCCCGCTCACCTCAGGAAGCCGGAGCCGCTCACCGGCCGCCGCCGCGCCGTCTCCTCGGCGGCCTCCCGGCCCGAGCAGCCGAAGGACCGCGGGGGGCC
>NW_004567104.1:28119923-28145054 GCF_000260355.1 Condylura cristata
CCCGCAGCGGCGGCGTGCAGCCGAGGCAGGGAGAGAACAAGGGAGGGTGGCAAGGGGAGGCGGGCAGGGGAGGGGGGCGGTCTGCACTCGGAAACAGCCTCCTGCCACCAGCTACGTAGCGAACCCCCCTCCCCTCCGCCGTGGCGCCCAGATCGCGCCGCTGGGAGAGCCGGCGAGCGGGCGGGGGAGCGCGCGGCGAGCTCGGGACTCCCGCGCCGGATGTGAGGTCACGTGATTGCCTCATCCCAGCGCCGAGGGCGGAGGGGAGCAGACGGAAGGGCGGGACCTACGGGTTTGGGCGGGGCGAGTGTTGGCTCCGCCCATCCTTCGCCTTCAGCTATGGCCCTTTCCCAACCTGCAAAGAAAGGGGAGTGGAAGGCACTCCGAGAGAGTGGTAAGGGAAGAAACTACTAACTTAAGAGGAGGGCATTTTTTGGCGGGAGGAGGTGGAGTTTGCCATTCACCGTGGAAAAGCAAAATCGTAGTCCACATCCCCATTTTATGAGCAGGGAAACTGAGGACCTGTGAAGATCCATGACTAGAATTCCCCAGAGTCGAGGTCAGGGAGGATGCCTTTGCTAGGATGGAAAAGAAACCAGACCCTGGCTCCCAATCCAGGACTCTTTCATTCCTTAACAGCCTCCCTCTCCCAACCCGCTCCAAAAAACGAAAAAACTAGAATTCACATTTCACAACCGGCTAGGCTCGCCGCGGAGGACTGGGAGGCAGAGACTAGAGAAAACTCCCACGCGCCCGCTCCAATGTCTCCTGCGGGAAGGAGTCTCTTTCGTCAGCGCTGTATGCAAATTAAATACTTCCCTCCGCAGAAGATTTATCTACCGGCCAGCTCCCGGCCGGATATCCAAATCGCGAGTTTGGTTTTCCCTTTGGCGACGGCGACTGACGCGTGTAGAGTGCGCTCGGACACCTGCTGCCTCTGGCTGTAACAGTCTTTCGACCTTGAGTCTACCTCGCCCACGCCTTTACGTCCTGGTATCGCTGTTATTACACCTTGGGGCTAACAGAACAATTAACTGCTGAAGTTTAAGACGCCCTGGCTTGCGCTGCTCCTGGTGCACTGCCCCATTTTGTAGCACATGGCAACACTTAGTGGAAGGCTGTCGTCCCTGGTCCACAACACATAGTGACAACTCAACTGGGGCAACACACCACCCCAAGCCACAGCAGGAGGACACCTGGGTTTTACGGACCTGGAAGGTCTCCTTGCCTTCCTTCACACATGTAATGTAGACATCATACTGCACTGAGGGACCACTATCTTCCCAACCCCTAGGCTCACCTTCAGTTTCAAAGCTCTTAGTATTCTGGTGATTGAGTGAGATAAGGGATGTGGACATGTTGAACAAACTGATAAAAGCTGCCTTGGTGGAGTTGAGCCTTTAAAACCTCCAACCCACCTCTGACATCTCCTGGCCATTTCCCCTCAACCTTGAAACAAGATAGTTTTTCATGTTCTCAAATCAACTCTGTCAAGCCAAGCTTCCGCCCCAAGTACCCTCTCCTGTCAGCTTCCAAGAAGCTGCTTCCCTCCCTTTCATACGACCTATTAACAGTCTATATGACTATCACCACTTCCTCATTTTTCAACACCAAACACTGACTTCTTCTCCTGCAACATCCACCACTCTTCCTCATCCTGTTCAAGCAAGAGTGACCCAAGATCTTCATTACCCCCAATCTGGCATTCTCCAGGCCTTTTTCTTCTGACTCCTACTACATTGGATTCCTCAGCTGAATACCACCTTCTGGAATCTTCATATTACCTTGGTCCCCTGAAAAGCACACTTCTCCAATTCTCTCACTTCTCAGTAAATAAGGCTTCTACTTCCTTTGGTGGTATTGCCAAGGGCTATCATTATGTATCTGTGCCTTAAATGCAAGATGCCAGTAAAAACCCACCAATTTTCCCACTCCACTCACTCTGGAGGATTGCGTCCACGCTCAGTTTTATCTACCAGATCAGCTCTCTCCAATGCAAACCTCTTCCACAATAATCAGATCCAAAAATCCTGGTGTGCCAGGCAACTCTAGCTAGAGATTTCAAGGACACCCGAAGCTCATCATGTCCAAAGCAACTCATCTTCTGCCTCCATAGTGGCGCCTCTCCCTCAGATGTAGGCATCATCATCTAGTCATCAGGAATTAGAAAGTTTGGAATGAGTGAGTCATTCTTGATTCAGCCCTTGAGTGAGTCATTCTTAATTCAGTTCCCTATTTTGTCCCAACACTTAGTCCTATCTAATTCACCTCCTTAATAAACCTGAAATCCTTACCTCTGTTCCCACTGGCATGAATTCAGCTGTTCTTTCCAGACTAAACTGTTACAGCAGCCTTTAAACAGTCTCCTTCAGATAAACTCATCTAACCTCCAGAAGTGAACTACCTAGACTGTGTAAGTTTTTAAAATGCTACAGGGGTACTCCTCATACTTCTTTTGTACTGTGTACCTCAAGGCAGTTCAGCTTTTAAAGACCATGAAGAGTCCCAGATTTCAGGAAGCAGCCAAAATCCTCAAAGTAAGGTAGCACACAGGCAGGCAAGGAAAAATGTTAAGGAGAAACAATTGCAAATAAATGTTTTCTAAAAGCTCCCAGCTACTGATGTTTTGAGTATGGAGAGAAAAGAGTTTGGATATTGACTTAGAGCACATGCTGAGTCACTGGGAAAAGTTTAAGCATGTTTATAGATGAAAGGAAAAAATGGGTCAGAAAGTGAGAAGCCCAAATCTGGAGAGAAAAGGAACTGAGCAAGTCTTGAGAAATTCTAGAAGTCTTGCTGATTCTCAGAACCTTGATGATTCTGGATCCAGGCCCCTGTTTGTGCTGGGCCCAATCTTTGCCTCCTCTGATCCTACTTTTGCTTTAGACCCAACCAGTGGTCACGGTCCCACATAGAGAAGTCTTCCTAGTTAGCGTTGACTTTCCTTTCCACAAAGACTATTTCCCACCAACCTCCTCAAAAGCTCAATCTTTGTCTACCTTCCCCCCTCACCTTGCTTCCTATTTCATTAGCCTCCAGCTGATTTCCCCACTGTCAGACATATCTTCTTCCAACCCATTTTACACAGCAGTCAAGAGCATGACTTGGTGCACAGCTCTCCATGAGGACTTTCAACTGTTTCCCATTTCACCAAAAATAAAATGTGAACTTTTTGACTCACAAGGTCCATTGTTGGATGTGGCCTGCCCATCACTCCTCTTTCACTGGAACTCCTCCTCAGCCTCCTCCTACTCCAAGTATCCTCCCCTAGTTTACTTCATTCCAACTATAGCAGGTCTTTGTTGAGTTCCTCAAATACACCAATCTCTTTCCTGCCTCAGGGAAAGCTGTAAGCTTTCATCACTTTAATCTCTGAACAGGGTGATAACAGAACCTACTTCTTAGGATTGTTCTAAATATTAAATGAGTTGAACATGTAAAGTTTCCCTAATTTCTTTTCCTTTTTCCCTTGCCTGTCAAACCCTTGGTAAGGTCAGCCACTGACTTAAATATGTGTACATCAGTTCCTGAGATAAACCTATCCTGGCTATTCTGTCTGTTCTGCTTTCTAGTGAACTCCTTCTTTTCTTTAAAACCATATTGCATTTTTTATTTCTCAAGAGTTGATGTATACATTTAAAACCTCTTTCTCCCACTATACTTTAAGCTCTGTAAAGATGGAGACCAGTTAGTTACACCTCCAAAATGTTTCTAGAAATCATTTTTGGAAGTTGAAATGAGAGTTTGTCTTGAGATTGTGTTTGCATGGCGCTTTATGCATGGTGCTCCACTTACCACCTTGAATAAGTGTCTATTTAATGTGGCTGTGCTCCACTAGTCAATATTATAACCATGTTTTTGCTTCTACACTTCTGAGTGCTCTCATGTGTTATTTGAGGATCACAATAATGCTACACTAACAGCAGTTATTACCATTAGCTGTATTTTTCATAGAAAAGAAATTAGGAAAACTGTACGTGTATCACCTCATTTAATATTTAGAAAAGTAGGTTCTGTTATCATCCCTGTTGACAGATTAAACTAAGGAAATCTTAAAATCCCATTTTACAGAATAGGAAAAGATGTAAATAATTCACGGAAGGTCATAGAACTAGTAAATAGTGCAGCTAGGATTCAACCCAAACAACTTGGTCTGGGACCAAATTTTTTATCCCTCAAGGAAGCCATCATTCTGCATTCTCTGTATCCAGAGTCTTTGCATTATCTATATTATAATAATGACTCTCTATTCCCCATGAACAAGACCTAATCAAGCCATGTCCAACTCCTCAGCCCTCCCTGGAGGACCCAGCACGTGATGCAGTTCATTATAGTAATAAGTATGCTGAGTAAGAAAAGAATGAGTTATCATTGATTTTCACAGCCACTGTGACAGACCACTGATTAAATGACTGATTCCCATTTTATGGAGAAGAAAACCAAGGCTCACAACTTCATGAGAAGAAGCAGTTCTTCTGACTGGCTTCAGACCGCTTTTGTATTTCCTCTGCTGTTTCAACAAAAGGTTAGAGCACACGTTCTTAGACTGAGAAGACTTTAAGAAAGACTAAAACAACACCCCACACACACTGCCCTTCCTTAAAAAAGTGGACGGTAAAAAAAAGCAATTTAATTATGATGCTTGCCCAGTAAACTCTCTTTCCTTTGGCTCTTCCTAGGTTATTCTGACCTATTCTGTCCCTATTTAACTTGAATAATGCAGACGTGTTTGTGTGTGTGTGAATGTTTGTTGGAATAAGGAGCAGAATAGAGAGTCAGATGCCTGAAATCAGAGTCCAGCACCACTGATATATTTCTGTTGCTAAGCAAAGTGTATAATTTACTTTTTTTTAATCTCTGCCACAAAGCACTGGCTATTAGCTGGGCTTTCTTCTTAGACCATACTGCCCTAGGATATGGTGGGTCACATGCCACTGAATATTGTTTACCAACTCACTATTGGAGGACTGTTCACTCATGGCATAAGACCAGGCATGTGCTAGTTAACTAGTCCTTTAAGAGGAAATAAGCCCTATTGGTAGCACCTGCCAATTTCATGGTGTAAATACTGCCACCACAGCCAATTTTAAGCTACCAACAGTTAAGCAGCTCATGAAATTCCTGAAAATTAGCAATCTGCTCTAATGAGCCAATAGAAATTGGCTCCAGCACACTGCAGCTTATAGTAAGTCTTTGTGTGGGACTGGGAGTGGTAAGACACAAGTAATCCTTTAAAATGATGGTTTTAGGGGCAAGACTTGCCTCCTAGACTTTACAGGGCATTTCCCTTCATTTAAGTGTAATAACTTCATCTCTGGTGAGAAAAGAGCAATTATATTGGAAATGGGAAAACTAGGTTTAAGTCTTAACTTTCTTAACAGAAACATACATACACACACACACACAGAGGATTTCAGTTTTAGTGGGGATTATATAACCCACCTCATAGGATGGCTGATTATCTAACAAACCTTTTCATGTACTTGCTATCTCCTAGGCACTCTTTAAGTACTTTACAAATTTGCTAACTTAACCTAGCACAACAATGTGAGATAAGTATAATTAGCAAAGCACAGAGAAGTTAATAAAGTTCTTGAAGGTCACAAAGCTAGCAAGTAATACAGGATTTGAATTTGGCTTGAGTCCAAGCTTCTGCTCTCTTGGTCCCAGGTCAGTGCCATCTGCCTGTTTTTATAAATAGAGTTTTACTAGCATACAGCTATACTTACATTTACAGATTGCATATAGTTAGTTTTGTGTTACAGTGTCAGGATTTACAGAAAAAGTGGGCTTATCCCTGCTGTCCAGTACTTTGCCTGTTTGTATGGGTGAGACAATGGTGATTATTTGGACACTGGTAGTGTAACAGGGGGTCCCCATGAAAAGGGGAGGTTCCAGGTTCCCCGCCCCACTCTGAGGGAGGGTGGAGCTCAGCAGAGAAAAGAAGAGAAGGAAGCAGGATGGAGAGCCAGAAGGAAGCCACATGGAACAGAGAAACATGTGAAGAAACTTTGCTTGCTTCTGGTCCTGGACTGGGTGGAACAGATGTGAGTGAGAGACCCGTGGGAGGTTGACTATGGTAGTGTTTATATTGATTTTGATTTTGCTCTTTTCCTCCCAGACTTGCCTGGCCATTTCTGACCCTTTTCTGTGGGTCCCGGCCAGAAGGTGCTTTAGGCTTGTGGCAGGCTTTTAGGCCTTGCTTTGGACCAGTCCCTTTGGGGTTGACTTTTGCCCATAAGGGGATGGGTAACTTCAGGTGTTTGACTTAGAAAATATATTCTTTGTCTTCTGTGTTGTATACTCACTGTATTAAAGTCCCTTTTCATTAAAGTCTTATATGTTTTGTCTTGATGCAGCGGATGGCAGAACCTATTTAGAGCCAAGTTTGGGGGTTCAGTGGTGTCCCTCTCTCCCTTCCCTATAACAGTAGTATCTAGGATTAAGCTGGTTCTGAAATTGTGAAATTGTGTTGTGGGCCAATGGGACAGTAAAAAAAATTGATGACTGAGTTGGAACTGTACTTTAACCATTCTGTTATAACAACCGTGTCAGTGAAATAGCACTAAGGTGTAAACTTCAGAGAAAGGGGAAGTGAAAATGTGTATTAATAGAAACACATTTGACTTCACGGGATCCCTACATTTTAGGGTTAGAATGAATTAATCTCAATCTGGACTCTCCTCTTGGAGAGATTGTATTTTTAAAGATTCATTTTTTTAATATATATTTTTTCAAGATTTATTTTATTTATTTATGCATACAAGAGCTGGGGTACAGGCCAGAGGTGGCAAGAGGGTAGGAGGGGAGGGGTTGGGAGGATTCCCCAGAGACAGAATGAGGCGACTCAAGGAAATACACTGCTGAGGGGAGCAGTGGGCGAGACAGGAGAGACCTGCTGTGCCATGTGAGTTAGTTCCCTGGCCAGGGATCTAATTCATGCTGTAGTAGCTGCAGATAGTTTCATAGTGCTGAACCTTAACTCCTTGTGTCACCAGGGAAGTCCCTGTATTGAGTTTTTGAAGTTAAAATGCTACAAATCCCTGTGTGTGATCTTCCCTTAAATCCTGCTCTATGTAGACATGTGCTTTTTGCACAGCAAAGCAAAGACACCTCTTTTATGGGTTCTGGCATCAGGTTGACATCTCCATACCTGTCATTCTGTCTCCTTTCCACATTGCTGTTGCAGATGCCAACCAGAGAAGCGCCTCAATGCCTATCATTCTCTTAACTCCAGCATAGCTGTAAAACTTAGCCTGACCTTTGTAACCACTTCCTTTGAGCCTCTCAGGACTGTTAGACACTTGTGACCTATTTTCAGAGTCTGGCTTCTAGAGCACATGAGGAACAATCCCAGCTACAGGTGGTCAACAATTTCCTTTTGGCTCCTGGCACCAAACAAGAATTGCTCAGTGAAAAGACTGTAGGTCAGACAGACAGGTGTCACACTAAAGCCAGTAGATGTTCATCATGCTATAAACCTAGTCAGTATCTCAAGATTGACAGAGGCTGATAGCTAGCTTATGTTTACTGCAGACTGTTGCTTCCTTATGGAAATGACAAAAAGAACTATTTGCATTTCTTGTTGGATCTTTTTGTTTTTATTCAAAGCAAAAAGGCCTCTCCAGAATTGCAAATTATTGGTAAATGAAGGCAATACTGATTGAGTTCCTGTGTGGTAGTCCCACTGCCAAAGACTTTCATGAACAAAAGGGAGTTGATCTAAAACATGCCTACACTACAAGGTAACCTGGAATCTAATCCAGTCCTGAATCCAAGCTTCTGCAATTTCCACAACTGCAAACAAAAGAAAAGAGGGCAAGGATTTGAGGTGAGGAACACTAGGACTTCTCATTTTTTCCATGTTGTCCTTTCTCATCACTCTCTTAAATACACTCAACAGCTTATATTAACAGCAGAGGCAACCAAAGTGAGATCTCCTGAGGCAATATTAAAAAGTTCCCTTTATAATGTTTTCAGCTCTTGCAGTTTCTTTAGGACTTTAAATAAATGTATGTACTTAGTTTCACTTTAAAAATAAAATTACATACATACATATATATATTTATATACAGATCTGGGGTATAGGTCAGAGGTGTAGGGGTGGTGAGAGGCTTCACCAAAGACAGAGTGGGGAGCAGAACAGGTAGATTGAGGAAGTACACTGCTGAGGGGAGCAGCCCGAGAGGTTTGCCACACCATGAGGGTCACCTCCAGGACCAGGGATCGAACTCACGGTGAAGCGGCTATGCCAGCTTCATGGTGCTGCTCTTTAACCCTTTGTACCACCAGGGAGGGCCCAAAAAATATACACATATTTAAAGGAGACTGGGAACCTTACAGATCTCAAATATTCCTTCAAGAGGTAATTAACAGATCTTTTAGTCCCCAAATACTTGATTTTATCTTTTTATTAGAAATTATGTGTTTCTACAAATAAAAAATTTGCCCAGCTTCACCTTTCTCCATATCAATTCAAGTATTCACAAACTGATGACAATTTCGAGGTGAGAAGATCCACTTCACCTTTTTATTGCCGATGACACGTGACCAAGGGTTATCATCATCAGTATGTAACCTCCATGAAGACAGAAACTTTCTCTCTTTTGTTTGTCCCTCATAGTCCCAACAGTTAGAACAATAACCAAGAGGTTCCAGCTATGCAATAAATATTCAGTAAGTTAGCCTGAAGTATTAGTAAATGTAGGAAGAAGCTTAGAATCCTTAACATTTTTTCAGTAAATTTGACCCTTCTTACAAGAGTAGAGTTCAAAGAAGAATCTATGGGAGACAGAGAATCACTGCTAGGAATTGACTGTGAGTGTTGGCTAGGCAAGGCTGAACTTGGAAGTTTGCTGAAATACTTGGAAAGGGCAATCTGGAGCTTTGAAATGGAATTTCTTCTTCAGAGAAAACTCAGCTTTACTCTTAAGGCCTTTCAAATTATTTGATTAGGCCTACCCACATTATTTAGGATAATCTTCCTTACTTAAACCCAGTTGATTGTGAGATCTAACCACATTTATAAAATGTTCATACCAACAAATAGATTAGTATTTGAATAATTCAGGATATAGCCTCACCAAGCTAACATATTAAAAAAGACCATTATACTCAAATACTCATTTTAGAATTCTGAGGTAACTTCATCCATATATGTATTCATTTTCCTTTTTTATTTTTTATCAGAAGGACTAGTAAAAATATTCCTCTATGTGTCACATTTCATTAGAAATGGCCACATCTTCTAGATATTGCAATTATAGAAACCTATGTTAGTAATAACATAGCCTACACACCTAGGAAGGGAATGACATCTCCACATTTACAGTTATGTGAGTGACTTGTTCAAGGTCACATGGCTGGGTAAGCTGAAAGACCATGGTGTCCCTCCAGAGCTAACTAATACCTGATACTACCTGATTCAAGAATATTAAACAGGAAATGCTTATACTTGGGTATCACTTATAGTGGGGAAAATGGAGGGAAGGAAAACTTATCCTTCTAAATATAGTAAGCAAAATTGGAAAGTAACTTATAACACATCCTCATGATGGAATATTGTGCAAATATTTAATAGTATATTTACAAAGGAAAAAGATTTGAGTGAAAACAAAGTGAATAGAGAATTTTAAAAAGCATTAGAGAAAACTGATGTAACTTAAAATTAATTCTTAGAAAGTATGAACAAAGTGTTCTAAATAGACCTATAGTAGAGACTGAATCCATAATTAAAAAAAAAAAGAAACAAAAAACACTACACACAAAGAAATGCTCAGGACCAGATGAGTTTGCTGATAAGTTCTACATTCAAAAAAGAATGAATATCAATTCTTCATACTCTCTCAAAAAGTAAAAGAGGGAACACTTCCCAACTCATTTTATGAGGCCAGTATTATACCTAATAATGCAAATCAAAGGTAAGTGAAAACTATACACAGATATCCCTTATGAATGTTGACATAAATATTTTTAACAAACAAATTCCAGTGACATAAACAAAGGCTTTTACTCCATGAGCAAGTGGAATTTATGCCAGGAATATAATGGTTAATTTAACATATTTAAAACAGTAAAAATGTAATTGTGAACATCAATAGAATAAAAGACAAATGATCATCTCAATAGATGCAGAAATACTTGATGAAATTTAATGCCCTTTATGATATAAACATACATGCCAAAAGTTTCTAACAGAGTTATTCAGAGTGACCTCTAAATGGAAAGAACCAAAATGGCCATTAATTGATGAATTAATAACACATATCCATATCCATACAATGGAGTATTACTTGGTAGAAAAAATTGATGTATATAACAATATGGGTGAATCTTGAAAACATGTTAAGAAGTCAATCACAAAAGATTACATATTCTATGGTTCAGTTTATATGAAAGGTCCAGGATATGCAAATTTATAGTGACAGAAATTAGACTAGTGTTTGCCAGAGGCCTGGGGGTTGAATAACTATATGCTTTATTATATAGTATGTTATAATTTGTACAGAGTTTCCTTTTGGGGCCATAAAAATAATCTGAAGTTAGACAGTGGTGATAGTCAGAAAACTCTGGGAATATGCTATAAACTATATATTTGGACACTTTAAAAGTACGCTATTTATGGTGGATGACTACTTTCCAATGTAATTGCTATTTTTTAAAAGCAAGTGTTTTAAAATGGTTATTTTAAACAAGAGTAGAGGCCATGATTCAATTTTGTCTTTACTTAAAATTTATATTCATCCAAGTACCATAATTCAATTATTTTTCCACACACTAAGAAACTGTTTTCTCTCTTCTAATGCATATTAAAGGCACACACACATGTTCACATTCAAACACACACTGCAGTTGCTATTGAAAACTTCCCAAGAATTTCCTACCTTTTTCTTTACTTTATAACTTCTACTTCTAATATTAACATTTTCATTTCTGTTTATTTATTTGTTTTACTAGCATCTTTAGGATATTTCCCCCACTTCCATCCCTTGTATCCTCTTTGTATCCATCCCTTTTCCTCCCCTCCCCCTTAATCTCAAGGCCCTCAAGATGTTAATTGACGCTCACTGTTTTGAAAGTGTATTGTCATCCAGTTATCTGCTATATAAATGTCTAGTGTTTGTTTTACTTGTTCTGACTTACCTTATTGCATATAATTCTCTCAGATTCCATTTTGTTGAAAATGGTTGCATTGTATCCTTTCTTATGATTATATAATACTCCATGGTGTAGATATACCACACTTTCTTGATCAGTTGATCCACTGATGGACATTTAGGCTGCTTTCAAGTCCTAAATAATGGTATGAATGTTGTGGAACATGTCGGGGGTCTTGCTGATAATTTCATTTTCTGTGGTTATTTGCCCAAGACAGGGAATGTTTGGTTATATGATATTTCCATTCTTAGTTTTTTAAGGTAAGATTGATACACCAGTTCACATTTCCAACAATAGTGTAATAGCATTCCTTTATCTACACATCCTCCCCAACACTTGATATTGGGGGTCTTTTTAATATGCATCATTCTTATGTGTGTAAGATAATATACTGAAGTTTTCATCTGCATCTTTCTTATTAAATTAATTGTTCATGCCTTTTGACCTTCCTTGTGGATATCCTCTTTGGTGAATTGTCTGTTTATCTCTGCTGCCCATTTATTTGTTTTTTTTTTTTTAAATAGTTGAATTGTATAAGCTTTTTATATATATTGGATATTAATTCCTTGTCTATTATATATAGTTACATGTTGTCTAATATTTTCCCCTATTCAATAGGATGTCTATTTAATTGCCCTGTACTTTATAGAAGTCTTTTAACTAGAAGAAACCCCAGTTGTTTATTTTTGGTTTAAATTCTCTTGGCACGGAGGTTGACTCAGCAAAAGAAAATGTCTCTATTATTGATATCATGGAACATATCACCATTATTTTCTTCTATGTTGTGTTACTGCTGTAGGCCTAAATCCTTAAATCATTTGGAGTTATTTTGTGTATGGTGTTAACAAGTAATCCAACTTCATTCTTTCATGTGTGGCTTTTCAATTTCAAGTTTGCCAGCACCACTTATTAAAGAGACCCTTCCCCCACCTTATGGTCATAGCTGCTTTATCATTGATTAGTTGCTGCTATGTACATTGATTTAATTCTGGGCTTTTGATTCTGTTCCATCAATCCATGTATCTATTTTTGTGCCAATACTATACTTTTTTAAAGATTTATTTATTTATGCATACAGAACTGGGCCAGAGGTGCAGGGGCTGTGAGAGACTGCAACAGAGACAGAGAGGGGAGCAGAACAGGACAAGTGGTGAAGTACACTGCTGAGGGGAGCAGCGGGTGGGTCAGGAGAGGTCTGCCGCACCATATGGATCACCTCCAGGGCTGGAGATGCAACTCATGCTGAGGTGGCTTTAGCTTCTTAGTGCTGTGCTTTAACCCGCTGCAACACCAGGGAGGACCCACGATACTGTTTTTAGTACTTTTCTTTTATAGTCAAGTTTGAAGTCAGATAACTTGATTTCTCCATTTCGCTCCTTTGACTTCAGGATTGCTTTTGCAATTAGAAGCCTTTTGTTATTCCATGTAAATTTCAATATTTTTTGTTCCTTTGTTTTTTTTAAACATGTTGGTATTTTGATGAGATTGCATTAAGTTTGTATATTATTTTAGGAAGGGTAGTCATTTTGATTACATTGATCCTCCCTATCATAGGTCTTTTAGTTCCTCTGCTAGCTTGATTCTGAGGTATTTCTTTGTGAGTTATGTTCTTAGTTTCTTTTGTTTCCTGTTCATTGTTTGAATATAAAAAGACCATGGAATTTTTGCATGGTTGGTTTTATAACCTTACACTTTGCCATATTCATTTATTATTTCTAATAAGTTTTTGATGGTATCCTTAAGATTTTCTATATATAATAGCTGATCATCTGAAATCATCTGTTTCACTGA
Organism: Condylura cristata; assembly: GCF_000260355.1. Classification (NCBI taxonomy): domain Eukaryota; kingdom Metazoa; phylum Chordata; class Mammalia; order Eulipotyphla; family Talpidae; genus Condylura; species Condylura cristata. The sequence continues at coordinate 28,132,872 of NW_004567104.1, forward strand.
CTGTAGTCCCTTTATTTCTTGTGTTTATCTGATAGTGCTGGCCAAAACCGCTAGTTCTAAGTTAAATAGCAGTGGTGACAACGAGCATCTGACCTAAAGAAGAAAACTTTCAGTTATTAACTATTGATTATTATAGTGGCTGTTGGCTTGCAATAGATGGCCTTTATTGAAAGATTCTCTCTTTTCCCATCACATTTAGAGGTTTCTATCATAAATACGTACTAAATCTTGTCAAATTCTTTCTCTGCATCTATTTTAATTAAGCCACCTCAAAACCCAAGTATTTATTTGGAGAATTTTTTTGTCCAGCACTTTGGACTAAGTTTCAATAACATTTAATAATTCATCATCTAACACTTAAATCAAGGTTTCTCTACATCAAAACATTGACATTTTCATTTGAATAATTCTTTGCGGTGAAGGTAGGGGTGCTATTCTATATATTATAGGCTTCCACTTTTAGACACCAGTAACTGCCCCCTAGATTAACAATCAAAAATGTATTCAGACATGGCTAGTTGGTCCATGGAGAGCAAAATTGCACTGATTGAGAACTACTGCTCTTAAGTCTTCAATGAAAAACTGACCTCTGCAGTCTCTTCAGTAACTATTCAGAAGTATCAGGAATTCATCAAAAAGAATGGATGGATGGATGGATGGATGGATGGTGCATATTTACTTAAGATGAATCAATGGTCCCTTTGGATATGGTGTCAGTATTCAAGCAGATCTGCTTCTTTATAGATCTCAATTTATGAGGAAAGCATTTCCTAATCTATTCTTTCATTTAAATCCAACAATCCATTTAAAAGGAAGTGCTACTATTGTAATGTTTATAACAAGAAACTGAGGGCTCAGGAGTAAAAAATTATCAACATCAAGGCTAATCTCCAATTCAGTGTTGTTCCTCTCCCTTCTAGGGAGGGACTGCCTTTCCATCCGTCTCTGTCTGAATATAACCATATATCCCCAAGTGGGACAACACTAGGAGTAAGGGTCTACCAGACTAAAGTCTTCTAATGTGCCAACAACCTAAAATAATCAACACCTAGAAAATAGATTATCCCTTTCCAAATTTAGCTTGTACTTTAATTTGATTCACAAATTTCCATTTCATCTAACTTCCCATTTACAGGAAATGCAGATATAGAGGAATGAGTTAGACACTAGTAGGAAGCAATAAAATCCAGAATTGGGGACATTGTGCATGTCTATAAATATGGACTCTTCCAAAAAGGCAATGTATTGAAAATCAACAATGAAAAACCAAATGATGAAGAAATTATTTTTGAATAAAATAGAACAACAAACATAATAACCCAATGTAATGTATGAGCCTTCAATGGATTCCTAATATGTAAAAGAAGTTCTTAGAATGAAGTGAACTTTGAAGCTCTACTGAATAGAAGATTCTTAGATTTGACAATGGTGTTGTGGTATAATAGGAAATTGTTCTTATTAAGAGATGCATGAAGAAGGGATAAAGTGCCATGATATCTGCAACTTTCAAATAGTCTGAGAACAAAACATAAAAGGTAGCTATATAATAAAGATAGTAATATGTTAACATATAAAATATTTAAATGGAAGATGTGAAGGAATGAATTAATCGTTTGATTTATCTCAATGCCTGGAATAGTTTCATAACAGCAAGATGAAGAAACAATTGCAAGGATTCTTAATGAACTAATCCTTAAAGAGTGGAGTAGGTGGGCCTATAGTTAGGCTTCAGGGACCCCATGAACTCCATACAGCTGTGAGCAGCATTCTATGTACATATGTAGCTCTGCCTTTCTTTTTTGTTTGTTTTTAATTATTATTAAAGATTCATTTACTTATGCATTCAAGAACTGGGGTACAGACCAGAGGTGTGGGCAGTGAGAGGATTCATCAGAGACAGAGTGGGCAGCTGAACAGGCAGATCGACTGAAATACACTGCTGAGGGGAGCAGTGGGCAGGTCAGGAGAGGGTGGCTGCACCATGTGGGTCAGCTCCCTGGCTGGGGATGGAACTTGTGCCACAGTGGCTACGGAGTGTTTCATAGTGTTGTGCTTTAACCAGTTGCACCAACAGCGAGGGCCCATGTAGCTCTACTTTTCTCTGTGAAGAAGCTCTGTAGCATTTGCCTGATCTTTCCTTGGGGTCCTATGACTTAAGAAAGGTTGATGTCTTAAGACTTGCCTGGCAGTGTTAGGTTTGGTGATTGCAGATGTGTGAGGTATTTGGACAGCAAGACTTTTCCCTGCTGTTCAAGATGGTTACTTAAAGTTATAGTATCTTAGAATTAAAAGGAGACTTAAGAATGATCTAATTCTCCCCTCAAGAGGAAGCTCTAAAATAGGTCAACATTAGGCAATTAGCAGTGTTAAAAGGAAAAGCGAATTCTGAGCCTGTCCTGAGTTTCCATTCTGCTTATTCAAAGAACCAGCCTGTTTGTTCAGTCACTTGACCTCTTCTACTTCCTGTATTGACTAGAAAAGCCAACAAACATCTAAGAGAGGGTAAAAAACACTACCTTCCCCCCACCTCCCTCCCTTCTCCCTATTCGCTCCCACTAGGTACCTCACAGGCCCCTCTCACTGGCTGTCATGTGTCCTTGAGGATTCTTCTGACACAGTGCACACAACCATACCGTCTTTGCTCTATGGTTCTTCCCACAGTGCTCTTTTCCCAAACATTTTTCTTGGCTAACTGCCCCTTCTTCAGGTCTGCGCAGGTCTCTGCATGCGATATATTCTGACCCCCCTTTAATACAGCACTTCCCATCACCACTCCCAGCAATACTTGGTCCCCCAAATTGTTAATTTTGCCATATCACCAGTCATCTTCAAACACCTTTTATACTTTTCTTTTTTCGTTATGCTTTCTCCCATTGGAATAGAAGCTCCATAAAGGCAGAAATTCTTGTTTCACCTACTAATATATTTTAAGTGCCCAGGGCAGTGCCTGGCACAGAGAAAGTACTCAATCCTTAAGATTTTTATAGAACAAATAAATAGTCTCTTTCTGCAAATCAGGACTTAGCTTCAACTTAAAAGGGACTAAAATGGGGAAATATTAAGTAGGATAGGTGTGGAATGGGGGTGTGTATGGGTATACTGGATGTTTAACAGTTCTTTAAAAGGTCAGACTTAAGGTTTTGACTTGATGAAGTGTGTGAATGGGCTTATGACCCGTCCCTCAGCTCTGTCTTGCACAACATCGACTATCCTTGTTCAGTACACAAAACAGATTAGCAGCATCTCCTCCTGCCTGAGGGCTTACAATGTTGCAATTCTCCTGTAATAAGTTCCTAAATGTTTAATACTTGAATGACTTTCCAATAGGGTGTCGATTTACTACATTACGGGCATAATTAAGAAGCATCATTTAGGTCTGTTGGGATTAAGTTTAAAGCCTGAAAGCTAAGCTTTCAGAGCCAAGCAAATCAGAAAGCAGCATGTGTGTGATGCAGAACATCTATCCACAAGCTACAACTTGCAGCTGTGTTTTTCTAAACTCTCCACCTTTGCTTCGGGCACACTGGGTTTCACCTTGTTGCTTGTGTAAGGAAACTAAGATGAACCCAGAGTGCTGAGTCTGCTGTGGGGTGCTGGGGTAGGTCCCACAAACAGTCACTCTGCAGTTCTGAAGTTTGGAAGGAAACTCTGACCTAGGATTTTATGGAGACATGTCCCCATTCATCCACAATAATGGTTGTGGAGATTCATTGCTAGAATTCATCAAAAACTGAGGATAAACCACAAAGAAGCACTAGCTTCTAGCAACAACACTGGATATTTTGCTGATAACTATTCATTGCAAACATGCATGTCCTTTATTATTGTTACCTCAGGTTATAGATGAACAAATGACTGAGGTGAGGAATTTTAAAAAGTTCTGAAAATATGTAGCTGTTTTCTTTCTTACTCTCAATATGTTTCATATAGGGTCCTTTCAGAAAGTTTTCCCAGAGCACAAAGTCCTTCTATTCCTTTGTGCCAGGCTCATCTCTTATTTTTAGTTCAAGTTTATTAAGAGTCATTACTGGCCTCCATTCATAACAATAAACCATTGCCTCTGCTCACCTATGTCTGAATTGTAAAACATAAGGAAAATCAGTTAATGAGTTTACTTTTTAAAAAAATCCTTTTTGGTGATTATTGTTTCCATCATTAATTGAAGAATAATTTAGTGAGTTGACCACTGTGTGTTTTGAATCAAAAATAATAATTCAGAAACACTGCTGCCTGGCCCTCCCTGGTGGCGCAGCGGGTTAAAGCACAGCACTAAGAAGATTAAGCCACTTCTGCATGAGTACAATCCCGCCTGCCCCGGAGGGGATCCACATGGCGCAGCAGACCTCTCCTGACCTGTCCTCTGCTCTCCTCAGCAGTGTACTTCATCATTCTGCCTGTTCTGTTCCCCACTCTGTCCCTGGTGAATCCTCTCACCCTCAGCACCTCTGGCCTGTACCCCAGCTCTGTATGAATAAATAAATAAATCTTTTTTAAAAATTAAAAAAAAAACACTGCTCCCATCTCAAGGTTTTTATAGTTTAGTACACAGAGAAATAAGAATACAGGAAATTAAAATGCAGAAAGAGATACACAATGAAAGTGGTAGATTGTTGTGGAGATTTCCTGGGCATGCAAGGAAGACTCTCAATAAGAAGCAGCAGGGCTATGAATTTCTGTAATTGGAAGCAAAAGTAAAAACAGCCTTCATGCCACACTACCTGGATGAGGCACTATAAACATTGTGCATCTTTCCCTTATGCTACTTTTGATTAATTTTAATTTAGTTAAACTCATCCTGAAGGCAGAATCTGTTGCCCTACACTTTTGCCCACATGATATAAGAATATAATCATTTCCCTCATGTTATTAAAAATTGATTGGACAACAAAAGGGACATTACAAAAAACAAACAAATGTCCCACTGATGGGAAAAAATTTTCTCACACAATACTAATGATAAAGGATTGATCACAAAGATATACAAAGAACTGATGAAACTCAACAAAAATAAACAACCCCATCAAAAAATGGGCAGAAGAGCTAAAAAGACACTTCTCCAAAGAGGAAATGCAGATGGCCAACAAGCATATGAAAAATGTTCAACATCACTTGTGATAAGAGAGATGCAAATTAAAACCACAATGAGATACCACCTCACCCCAGTGAGAATGGCACATCTTCAAACAACTAGCAACAACAAATGTTGGCAAGGATGTGGAGAAAAAGGAACTCTCCTGCACTGCTGGTGGGAATGCAAACTAGTACAACCACTATGGAAAACTGTTTGGAGGTTTCGCAAACTGCTTAACATGGAGCTTCCCTAAAACCCTGCAATCCCACTCCTAGGTATCTACACAAAAGACACAAAAACACTGATTCAAAAAGATACCTGCACCCCTATGTTTAAATGTCCAAAAGTAGATGACTGGATAAAAGAGATGTGGCACATATACACAATGGAATATTACTCAGCAATCAAAAAATAAGCTCATGTCTTTGCAGCAACATGGATGGAGCTGGAAGGGATCATGCTTAGTGAAATAAGCCAGAAAGAAAAAAAAAAATATTGGATAGTTTCACTCAGAGCAGGAGCATAAAGGACCAGGAGGAATGATAATAATAATAATGAACAACTATATACCAGACATTTTCCCAGAGTTGAGTGAGGAATGGGTTCAAAAATGGGGGGGGCGCACAGCAGACCTCTCCTTTTTCACCCGCTGCTCCCCTCAGCAGTGTACCTTATCAATCTGCCTGTTCTGCTCCCCACTGTGTCTCTGATGAATCCTCTCACTGCCCCTGTACCTCTGCCCTGCACGCACTTTGGTATGCATAAATAAACAAAATCTTTTTAAAAAAATGGAGGGGGAAGTGCACAGGACTATGGTGATGGCACATGGGTGATTTGGTGATGGGAAGCCCACGGGGATTACAACTGAGATGGAAAAAGGCACAAAATGATGTAAAAGTAAACTACTTACAAAAATCAAAATCAAAAAAATTATTGGAAGCATTATTAGGGCTATATGAGGGTCATGATTTGTGCATCCAGGGCCTCATTGTTGGTCATTTATAGTGCATATTATCTTCATTTGTCATGATGTATTCATTCACTCTGCATTTGTTGAATTCTTGCCTTTAAAGAGTCAGAAACTGAGCTGAGTTGGAGAATATAAAACTGAGTAAGTTCCTCCAGGAACTTAAAAGATGGAAGGAAAATGACTGGAAACAGACTGCTATCATTTCTATAAAATGACAAAAGGAAGTAACCCAAAGAGGAAAGGACTTACAAAGAACCACATACTCAGTGGCTTAAGCAATAGACATTAACTTTCTTATAGTTCCTGGAGGCTGGCAGTCCAAGATTGAGGTACAGATAGGTGTAGTTTCTAGACATCAGTCTTTTGACTTTTAGACAGCCACCTTTTCTCCCTGTGTCCTCAGATGGCATTTCCTCTGTACTTACATCTCTCTGGTGCATCAAAATTTCCTCTTCTTATGACACTAAACAGGCTGGATCCGGGCTCACTAAGGCTTCATTGTAACTTAATCATCACTTTAAATTTGCCCTGTCTCCAAACATGGTCATATTCTGAGGCATTGGGGTCAGGACCTCAACATATGAATTTTTAGAGGACAAATTCAGCCCAAAACATGTAGTGACAAAAAAAAAAAAAAAAAGATTCTGGAAGGAGGTGACACTTAGCTCCTTTTAGAAAGATGGCAAAACATAAAAAATAAAAGATACAAGATGGATGGATGGAAACATGAAAAAGCTATAGCACATCATTTAGGGGAACAAATATTTCGGATGAGTACAAGGAATGGAGGAGAAATTGGGGAGAGCAGAGCAGAGGCAATGATAAGTTGCTGTGGTGAGAATGAGCCTTTGTCCTTAATTCTATTTCACAGAGATTGAATTCATTGGGCTGACTTGGCCAAAAGATGTATTCCCTCCATGCTACCTGGTGCTCCCCACACTCATTCTTGCCCCATGTTTCTGCGTTAAACAATCATTGCAGTCACCTGTGGGTGCTGGTTGAAAAAAGATTTCCTGATGGCTCACTCGAAGATTCCAGCACTGTCTCAGGGCCCAGCACTATTGTCTATCAGCCAGCGATCTCCCAAGGTGCTGGGGGTGTACCTGTCCCACACCATTCATTCCAGTGGCTGCTCCTACTGCCTTTTCAACCTCATTTGAAGACTTGGGTTCCTAAGTCACCAGATTACCCTCAGAGACACAGGACATGTCCTATAAATGAAGCATAAACAAGGAATTAAAATTACGGATTTAATTTTCAGTGACCTCTCTTGAGCCAGATTATCAATTACTTGTTTGTTCATCTACTTTAGTTACCAGAGCCTAGCACTATTGTTTAAAATAAGGGGAGATGATTGGTAAGTCTTTTTGCTTCCCAGGGCCCTAGTTTTCTTATCTGCAAAATGTGGGTCATATTTTGAAAGTTTATAAATCCACCAACCACACTAGCATCTTTGCATAGTGCTTTAAAGTGCATCAAGTTCTTCTGACAAACAAGATATAATTAAATACAAAAATGCCCAATATGTATTTAATGACATGAATGTTAGTGGTAATTCCATGGGAACTGAAAGAAATCTACTTAATGTCAAAGTTTTTCTAATCATTAAGCCTGAGAGACAAATTAAGATTTTTAAAATAACTTTCATCACTATATGCTAGAGTTAATTTTTAATTAGATAAAGTCACAACCTGAGGAAAATGGTCTATGTATATATGCCAACTTTAAAAACCAGGAAGAATGACTGACCCTCTCTGTGTAGTACTGTTCTGCTGTGTGGACTAGGTGGGAAAAAATATCTCTCCTGGTTTTTGCTTCTATCTAGATTGATTGGTAAGCATTTAACATGTTCACTTTGCATTCTTGCTTTTATCTTTCTGTGGTATTTTTTGTGAAACTCTATTTCAGAAGACAGTTCTTAGAAGGTGCTTGTGTATTCTCCTACAAACCATCCTAAATGGAATGTGCACAGCAGACACTGCCTGAGGCACACACTTGGGCAGGTGAAGGTCCATCCCCTCAGGTGTGTGCTTTGGTAAACATAAGCTCTGTTGGCTGCTGTTACCAACAGGGTTCCAATTTCACTGTGACTGTGTCTCTGACGCCAGTGCTAGGGACAGTGAACTTTTAAAAACAATCTTTCCATTCTTCCTTAATCTCATGTTAAAACAAAGCCCAGTTAGGAACCAATCAAGTAGGAGAGAGTATCCCTAAATCAAATAAACACTGAACTTGACGTTCTCTGACACTGTTCCAGAATCGCTTGAGAGGTACAAAGACCTATGGAATGGACTGTTTTATGGACCCTGATTGAGGGAGCTATTCCAGGACCTCAGGTACAACTTTGAAGTGGGAGGAAGAAAAAAGGGGGCTGGGGGTTGGGGTGTTCCTCTTATATTACTGCTTTCCTGCCACCTATTCCTGAATCTCAACAAACCTAAAAGTTAGCACCACTTTCCTTTCCCTATAAGGTGGACCACATGAAACTGGAGATTATCTGAGTGGGGAGAGAATTTTGAGCTCTCAAGTATAAAAGCTTCGTTTTACTCATGGAAAAACAGGCCCAGAGTAGGAAGAGGCTGTCTTGCCAAGGTGACATGCCAGCTGGCAGCAGAGCTGTCAATACAACCCAAGATCCTTATACAGCCACTATGCTTTCCTAAAGTGTGGCCTTGCTCCCTGCCCCCCCCAACCCCAAGAGTTCCTCTACTATTTTTTCTGTTGCTTCCAATGAATGAGTCAGGGGATATGAGAGGCATCATTAACTATTTTACTACATCCTGTATTTGCAGTTAATGAATCCTATTGAGTCTTCAAAATCTTATCTTCTGTTCCACTTGCCATCCCCTTGGGCAGCACTACCGCAGCCCATGCCTCCTGCTGGCCTCCCTGCCTCTGACCTCTTTCAGTCCAGCTAGTAGACAGCTAACATGTTAATAATAGCTAACAGTTGTCATATGCATGCACATCCCCCAGCCCCGTTCCAAGTTCTCTATACTTATTATCCCTTTTATTCCTCATAATACCCTAAAAGCCAGATGCCTTTTTCGGACCCTATTTTATAAATGAGAAAACTGAGAAACAGAGCATTGAACGTATTTAAAATCGGGCGGCTAACAAGTGGCAGGACTGGGATTAAAACAACAACAACAATAACTCAACAGTCTGGTGCCAAAGTACAACTCCACACTCCTACACAATATCGCTTTCTTCTGAAACACATGTATTATCATATCACTCTTCTGCTCAAGAACCTTCAGGGTTCTCCTCTGTCTGGGGAGCTCAAAGTCCTAGTTTATTTATTTATTTTTATTTTTAATAATATAATAGTTTATTTTTACATAATTTTGTGCCTTGTTTATTTTTTAAAGATTTATTTATTCATATAGAACTGGGGTACAGGCCAGAGGTGCAGGGGGGTGAGAGGATTTACCAGAGACAGAGTGGGGAGCAGAACAGGCAGACTGATGAAGTACACTGCTGAAGGGAGCAGCAGGCGGGTCAGGAGAGGTCTGCTATGCCATATGGGTCACCTCTGGGGCCGGGGATCGAACTCGCACTGAAGCGGCTGCAGCTTGCTTGAAGTGCTGCACTGTAACCCTCTGCACCACCAGGGAGGGCCCCAAAGTCCTAGTTTGACTTTCAAGGCACTTGAATAGGTTGGCTCTTGATACTCTTAATAAACTTCATCTCTGTATAAACTTCATCATCTATCCCTGAAGAGGATAATAATAGTAGCTATCTCATGGGGCTGGCATGAGAATAAAGCAGTTTCGCCCAGGTAAGCCTCTATGCTTAGTGCCTGGCACAAAGTGACTCTTGATTAACGTTTGCTACCACTGAGTGACCTTTAGACCTTACTTCTCACAACTTCCTTATAGGATTCCTGTAGCCCAGGATGTGGTTGCAAATAAATAGTACTTGTTGCTGAACTGAGTGCTAGGGAGTTTATCCCCCCTAGAAATGCCCCCCACTCCCATCCCCATAAACTGACATAGTCCAATCCTCCCAGACTTGTCTTCCTCCTTCAGTACCCCCTTCTGACACCCACTGCCAATCTAAATTCCTGGAACACTTATGTTCTACATACTTTTTTCCCCACACCACCAGTTGTTTAAACATTTGCTAAATATTTATCAAGTGCCTACTCTAATAATAACAATAATTGCATCTGACATTAAACTTTTACAAAGGGCTTCATGTCCTAACTATGGTTCTGTAAATTTTTACAAAAGCTGCTCTAGTCCCCAGCACCATGGGGAGCAGGGTGATGACATGGATGGGACCCTTTGGGACACTGGCAGTCTTGTATGCAAAGCAAGGTCTCTCCTCATATGGAGACAATGCAGAGAAAACCGTGGCAAGGTCTGGCAGAGCTGATAAGAAAGGGTGTCATCACCTCTCAGGCACAAGCGTGGCTTCCAATGGAGCCAATGTACACTGCTTCCAGATAACACCTGTGGAGATGCGAACACGCTCTTACTGCAGGGAAACATTTAGACAGCTGAGAGCTTTCAGGGACTTCTCAAAACCTTGGTGCCATCAGAAACTAAAGGAGCAGCTCTGAGGGAAATGTGGACTGCCGTCTACCCACCTAAGGGAGTGACCAGCTCTGCCCTGTGTTGTCCTCTCCAAATGTAGCCCTGCAAACCCCATGCACCACCTCCTGATCTCAAGTTAATGTCCTGAAGGGCAGCACTGAATGAACTCCACAGTGACACACTGCTACCATAGCTCAGGCAAATCAGCTTTAACATACTCACACCTTCCTTTCAGGGAGGCAGGCTGTGACAACAGAAGCAGTGGGCTCAGGGGAGTAAATGGGAACCCTGTCTTGGAGTGGCAGAGACATGGGAAGCACCCTAATCTCAGCAGCACTGGAACAAACTGCTAAAGGACAAACCTAAGGGCAAAGAAAAGGGATGATCAGGTTTGAGTCCTCACCAGCATGCTTAAGAATACAAGGCAAGACCCAAAAGCAGATTTACACTGGGAATGAGAAAAGGGAGACTTACTACAGAAGGAAGTGGACTGATCTGCGAACCCACTGTCATGCCTGCAGCTCCCACTAGCTGAGCCGAAACTTGGGTGCAAGAGGAAGCTGAAAGAGATCCTCACCTGTATTCAGAGCTTTAAAGGTCAATGTAGTCACTCTGGGAACTGTTCCTAGTTTCCAGCAGCCTCCATTTTGGAAGTCAGGGAGTTATGCTTGAAAAGCTCCACATTTTACCATGGAATTGGCTATGAGAATCACCTGCCGGGTCAGAGGTTATTCCTCTCACAAACCACTCAGTCAAGGTGGCTCCTTCTGCAGATGTCAGCCCTTCAGGAAACTCTCTGTTCTCTTCCCATCACAATTATCTCTTTACTCTTAAAAACCAGTTCCTGGGTAAGGTGGCAATATCTTTCAGTCTTACATAAAAATTTACCCTTCTACACAGGCATTCCACTGTTGGAATCCATCCTAAAACCAAATGGTCAAAAATTCAAAAAGTGGGCCCTCCCTGGTAGCGCAACAAGTTAAAGCACAGCACTACGAAGCTATCGCAGCCACTGCAGCAGGAGTTTGATCCCCAGCCAGGGAGCTGACCCACATTGCTTGGCAGACCTCTTCTGACCCACCCGCTGCTCCCCTCAGCAGTGTATCTCAGTATATCTGCCTGTTCTGCTCCCCACTCTGTCCCTGGTGAATCCTCTTACACCCTGCACCTCTGGCCTGTACCCCAGCTCTGTATGTATAAATAATAAATATTTTTTTTAATTTAAAAAGTAAGTATATATTACACAGAGCTATTCATTGCAACACTATAGAAGTAACAAAAGCCTGGAATCACCTAATGTGTGCATCAGCAGACAGGATAAATAAATGAGGACCCCGGGAAAGAAATGAATATTTGTATGTTGCTATGGAGTGATGGCCATGATGCATCATTATGTGTAAAAAGTCAAGAGGAGAAAATTATTACAGTATCCTATAATTGAGAAGGAGCTATGAATATATTATATGTTCTTATTTACTAATAGCAAAAAAAAAAAAAAGACAAACCATACAAGAGAGACCATCCAAAAATTTTGTTTCTTTTGTCAGACAGGTAATGCACTGATGCTGTAACAACTTTGAAGAAGACACATCTTACAACAA
>NW_004567104.1:28145404-28176897 GCF_000260355.1 Condylura cristata
CCACCACCAAGGCAAGGCACCCATAGTCCTCTGCCATAGTCCATGGTCCCCCTCACACCTCCGCACCCCCTCCCCTTTAGTGACCTCAATCCGACAGTCAGATTTCTAAATTTTATTAATTGCTTTGGTTTTGTCTGATCATCTGATCCTTTGTTTTCTTTCTGTTTCACAGAAACCACCTGGTATTTGTCCTTCTGACTTACTTCACTTAGCATTATCTTCTCCAGTTCCATCCACGCTATTGACAAATGGCAAGAGTGCACCTTTTTTAAAAATAGCTGAGTGGTATTCCAATGCATAGCTATACCGCATCTTCCTGATCTGCTCTTGTGTCCTTGGGCACTCAGGTTGCCTCCAGGACTTGCTACTGTAAATAGTGCTTCACTGAGCAGAAGACTACATCTGTCCCTTTCATTTAGTGGTGTCTGCATTTTGTGAAGCCATTTTTAAATGGGAGGGAGACATTTTAGAAAATTGTATCACTTGTGTCTCTTTCATTGGACCGAAGACCTTTGGACTGGGCCAAAAACAAATGTTTTAAGAAATCACTAAGCAAACAATTGTTTGTTTGAGAACTGATGATTGTGGACTTTTTTAGCCTGAGGATAGATCAGTCCATTTACTTTATATCCTCTTTAGAGAAGCAGTAAGGAATTATGTAGAGCCAGAAACAGTTTAAGCCTGCTCATACTTACCACCTCTTGATTTTTTTACCTCATTTATCTCATTTTCTTTTTCTTCAATGAAAAACTCTAGACTTTGTCCCTCCTGGGGCAGTTTTAGATTTTTTTCTTCCTGAATCTATGTACCCAGAATCACAGCATTTTTATTCCAAATAAAAGCACTGTGCCTTTTTAATTGCTTCCTGAATTTTTAGGTTGATAGTATAAATATCTAATTATCAAAGTTATGAACCATAAGAGAAAAATAAGCATTTTTTAAAAGTTTATATGTAGGGAGAGAAAAGAAACAAAATGATAAAACAAGGATGGATCCTAGCCTTTTCTAAACTTTTGCAGATTTAATTCAGAAGTTTGTAAATATATTAGAAAATGATAAAGCAAAATTTTTATTTGACAAATTAAAACCAATTTATCAAATTGGTGGAAAACTGCACAGTGAAGAAGTATTTCAAATGACCCCCAAACTCAGAAATTTAACTACATATCCTTGCCAGGATATCCCCAAGATCAGATGGAAGGATATCCTTGCCAGGATATCCCCAAGATCAGCTCTAGAAGAACCAATCTTAAATGTTTTTAGTAATAAAATGCGAAATGTTGTTTTGGTGCTGTTAATCTAAGACTGTGTTTTGTTTGTTTATTGTTAGAAAATAATGAACAATTATGCTGAATTTGAATTTTGATCATCTATGGCTATCAAAATGTTTTGATATTACATATACTCTACGTATCTCCTAATACCGTATCAGTTGTGAAGTAATCTTGCCAAAATTACAAGCCTATATTTGTCCATTTCTATGCAGCTGCTAGTTAAGAGTAAATGCTATGAAAGATGTATGTTGCAATAAATAATACCACTGGGCAATCATCAAAATTGTGATGCTTCATGTGACAAAGGACCCAGCTTGGTCAGCAAATACATTACAAAGAGAAGGAATCAATCTCTGGAGTAGAAGGGATTTAAAGTTGTACTGAAATCTTTATGGAAGACAAAAATATGATGATATGATCTGTTTCAGAATACCCCAGGGAAGGCAGAGATAAAAGAAAGTTAACCACCAGTTACTAATTGTTGAAGCTAACTGATAAGATCAAAGGGGCTTGTTATACCTGTTTAAAAAAAAAGAAACAACACCCCAAAATGAAGTTGCTTGTGACAAGCCTCACTAAGACTTAATACTTATGACAGTTTAACTTCTCCCAAAGTGGAAAGTTAAGCTAAATGATCTGGAGTTTTCTGGTCAGCTCTAGTGAGATAATCCATTTGATGAGATAACCTCCCTTCCCCGAAGGATGGTGGCTTTTTCCTCCTACTTGTATGTCCAATGTTAACTTGTTTCTTTGTCCAGCCTCAGAAGAACCCAGAAAAGCTATGTGAGAATTTTCTCCTATGGTCCAACCCTACTGTCCTCTAATGAGCTATAACACCAAGAACAGGGTCTACTCCTCAGTAACCACTAGATAAATACACTTGAGCTTGAGGTGCAGCTTTAGTTGAAGAATGGCATTTCTCCAGTGTTTGGGAGGCCTTCTGCACTCCAGGTTCTGACTGGTTATATGGCAGTGTCACAGGGCAACCACAAAGGAAAATGAGATGGCCTGAGTATGAGTCCTCACCCTCAACTTAAGAAAAACTCAGAACAAGATAGATAAATGGTTTCTACAAGGGGGATGAAAAGGAGCACAGAGAGTGAGAGAGCAATATGGAGAGCTTACTTGGTCAGTACATCCTACTGTTAGAAGGGCAACCCACCGTGAACTGGGTTACCTGTCTGTGGGTCCTCACCTACACACTTAAGATTCAATTGTACTGTAGGCACACACAAAAAAAAGGTCAATAATTGGGTTTATTTACAAAGGGGAAGGGAAGGAACAACCTAGGGAAGAGAGAGAAAAAGAGAGATACAACTAGAGTGTCCTACCAGTTCCACTGACTTGGACCCCAACAGCACACTGAAAGCTCATCAAGAGCCAAATGACCAGCCACCAGCCATGAAGTCAAGCAAGATAGAGAGAGAAAGAGAGTACCTAACATGGCTCCTATATATATATATATTCCCAAAATGGTTGCTTAGCTTTGCCCTTGTGTCCCCACTGTTCTCCCCTTGGTATTGCTGGGAGTTGTAGTTTCAGTGGCTGGAGTAGGGGGTGGAGTTGTAGCTTCAACAACTGGAGCAGGGAGTGGAGTCCACAAAACCTATTGTCTGCAGAGTTCGTTCAAGACATCCTTTCCCTCTAACACTACCAGTATCATTTCCTGAGCTGGGAACCCACGTGCATGCTGAAGGCTAGAAAAACCAAGTTCCCTTCCTGGCCCACATGTGTTCAGTTAAGCGTGGCTGCTTAACTCCACCCTTAGTTCCCAGAAATCCCCTTTTCAAGAAGTCAAGACTCAAGGCCCATCCTGGCATGATGGGATTTGCAATCTTCCACACTTGGGCTCTCTGGGAGAGAGGTGGGGCTGGAGTCCACAAAACACCAGAGGGTGGAGTTCATTCAAAACCTACTACTGTTCCACCCTCAGCAGTAGCAAGAAGCAGTTCATTCTGCAGAACAGGCACTGCCTTTCTAGCAGCTATCCTTGCTTGGAAGTTTAGTCTTTTGTTCTTTTCTTTACCTGTGTTATATGTCTGCTGTGTGTTTATGTTTGCATTGTTAAATTCAACCTAAATTAATATAGTGAATTGGTTTTATTACATGATTCAAGAATAAGGTCAGCATCCCATCTAACATGTAGAAAGGCACTCCAAAAAGTACAAATGGAAGGCTTTTATAGTGAGAAAGAGGGTGAGACAAGGTTATCAGCAAAAGAAAGATTATTTCAAACAAAACCACTTTCCTTTGGAGGAAAGCAAGGGGACTTGTGCAGATGATCTCACTAGTGCTGATCAGGAAATTCTAGATAGATTGGTTTAAAATGCCAGTTCTGGGAGAGGTTGAAACTACAATTAGGTTAGATATTATGTCTTGGTGGAGCTTGGTACCGATGACTCCATTTTGGTCCTGATGTTTCTCATCTAACAAAGTGCACCACACAGAGCATAAGGTCTTAATACCTGCCCAAAGCAGCCATGTGATCCAGAAGAAAGAAAGTAGATTTGGGGCTCTCCCTGGTGGTACAGAGGTTAAAACACAGCACTACAAAGATAAAGCCACTTCAGCATGAGTTCAATCCCTGGCCCCAGGGGTGACCCACATGGCTCAGCAGACCTCTCTTGCCTAGCCAGCTGCTCCCCTCAGCAGTGTACTTCAGCAATTGTCCTGTTCTGCTCCCTGCTCTGGTGAATCCACTCACGGCCCCTGCACCTCTGGCCTGCACCCCAGGTCTGTATACATAAAAAATAAATCTTAAAAAAAAGAAAGATTTTAAATTGGACAGACTCAGCTTCAGGGCTGACTTAGACACTTTCCAGCAGCATGGCATGGCAAATCCCGGCTCCCATCGGTCTCTTCATAAAATGGTGATAGTGCTCACCGCCATTTTGTTATCAGAATTAAAGATAACAGACAGAAACACTTGGCAGAGCTCCTCGCACATGTTAACCACTCTACTTATGGCTGGAGAGAAGGCTGTATGTACTTTGGCCTTTTCTCTCCTTGAAATAGCTGGTACAAAGCCCAGTGATGTGACTAATGCAGCCCTATAAAGGAACCCAGCAATTCTGCTGTGCCTAAAGGGGGAAAAAAGAAACCTTCCCCTGAACAAACTTGCCAATCTTTAGAGCTCTTTTCAAGTTCACCTCCTAGAAAAATTAATACCACCTCCTTTCTCCACAGCTTGTCCACAGGTTTATTTCAACACATCATTGTCAGGATATCACTTAATAAGATCAGAACCAAGTCCCCACCCCTTGCCCAGTAAGAAGGCCTGAACCCGGAAAGGGAATTGATAAGATTGCTATGGGAACCAGGCTGCAAAACAGATCACTTTTTGCCATGAAGTAGGGCCAGGACACATTCAATGTCCAAGATCAATGCCCCATATCAGACATCCCAGCACTAACTGGTGCAAACCAACTCTCCGGTCATGAAAAGCCTATGAGATAGTTTATAAAGGGAGCCCCAAATCCTTCTTCACAAGCAGAACTCTCATCTTACACACTGGTTCTCTTAGCAGTATATTTCAATAAATCTGCCTTTTCTGTTGTTCACTATGTCTGGTTATTCTTCTACACCCACCCCCTCACCTCCAGCCTACACTCCAATTCTTCCCTACAAGATCATTAGTTCCTTTGTGTGATCTTTTTTTTAAAGACTTAATTATTCTGCTTCCATCTTCCCCTCTCCCAGGACAACAGGCTTCACAATCTTGCCAAACCCAAGTGTCTGGTTCAGCATCTGGTATATTGTAAACCCACAAAAAAGTGCTCACTGCCTCAAAAACCTGTGTCAACAAGTGTCAACTGTGGATGACCTGAAGAAGGAGGAAGACCAATGTCTCTCACTGTAAGCTCTCTGCATGTCATGTGCCCAAATGATGGTCAAATCCCTTAAATTTATGTAGTATTCTTAGTATATTTGTACAGAGCTTTTTGCTGTTATTATTCATCTCAACATTTATACCTTTCAAAAGTTTATTAAAATCCCTTACTGAAATTTCCTATCTTCTTCCATTAATATTATAGCAGCAATGACATTTTGCTCAATTTTCTAAGACCTTCAAACAGCATTTGACTGTTAGACACACCAGGATAGGGATTCATAATCTGAAGACTACATGTTGTAGTTGTCCATGAACTCCTTGTGTTGCATGCAAAATTACACATTTCTGAATGCAAGTGTGTGTTTTTGGATAAGGTGATCATGGTTTTTGAGTCAGTTCTCATATGGGTCCCTAAAACTGCTGCATTAGGAAGAAAAGATAAAACAGTAAGAAACACTAAATGTTCCCTGGGAACTCTTCAGTTGTACAAGATGGCATGAGTAGTGTTCAGTTCCTTTTTCCGGTTAGTAAGGGCAATTTGTGATATGGTGATATAGTAAGAAGTAAATATGTTTGGTCTTCATCCCTGATTCCTGATACAGACTTCTAAAATATTTATAATTTTTTGAGTGATAGGTGTGAAAAATACCATTCACAATAAGCCCCTTTCAGCCATATCTAAGTTTGTTCTAATGGCCCCCCAGGTGACTTCTACAAGGGCAAGAGGGGGGTGCTGGTTACCACAGGAACCAACCCAGTGAGTAGAGGGTTAGAATTTTCAGGACTTCGAGGGCCTCCCTGGTGGTGCAAAGGGTTAAGTACAGCACTATTAAGCTATCCACAGCCACTGCAGCACAAGTTTGATCCCAGGCTGACCCATATGGGGAAGCAGACCTCTCCTGTCTCACCCACTGCTCCCCTCAGCAGTGTACTTCATTAATCTGCCTGTTCTGCTCCCTACTCTTTCTCTGGTGAATCTTCTCACACCCCATCCCCCATCTCTGGCCTGCACCCCAATTCTTGTATGCATGAATAAAATCTTTCCAAAAATAAAAAAATTTTTAGAACTTCCAGTTCTGGAGAGGAGAGAAGTGCTGGAGATTGAGTTAATCACTAATGGCAATGTTTTAATCAGTTATGCTTATGTAATAAA
This sequence comes from Condylura cristata, assembly GCF_000260355.1. Taxonomy (NCBI): domain Eukaryota; kingdom Metazoa; phylum Chordata; class Mammalia; order Eulipotyphla; family Talpidae; genus Condylura; species Condylura cristata. The sequence continues at coordinate 28,151,664 of NW_004567104.1, forward strand.
ACTTCCATAAAACATAGGGGTCAGGCCCTCCCTGGTGGCGCAGCGGGTTAAAGCACAGCACTGAGAATCTAAAGCCACTTCCACATGAGTTTGATTCCCGCCTGCCCTGGAGGTGACCACATGGCTCAGCAGACCTCTCCTGACCCGCCCGCTGCTCCCCTCAGTAGTGTATTTCAATGGATCTGCCTGTTCTGCTCCGCACTCTGTCTCTGGTGAAGCCTCTCACCGCCCCAGAGCCTCTGGCCTGCACCCCAGTTCTGTATGCACAAATAAATAAATCTTTAAAAAAAATAGGGGTCAGAGAGCTTGCAAGTTAGCAAACACATCCACCTGTGCCAGGGTGTATATTCCAACTCCACAGGGACAGGAGCTCCTGTGTTCACGGTCCTTTTGGACCTCACATTACATGGCTCATCATCTAGCAGGCAGCCCCCGGGAGAAGGACCTGAGTGGGACCACACAGGTGTACTTAAGAGCCCAGGCCTGGGGAAGGAGGGGGGGGAGTGGAAGGAGGGGGGGGTGCGGGGGGAGAAGGAGGAGGAAGACGGATGCATGGCTACTTAACTCTATCCTTAGTTCCCAACAATCCTTCTGTTCAGGAAGTCAGCTTCATAACATGCTGGGATTTGTAATCCTTGGTCCCTGAGGTTGCTTCAGTGTGGAGATGGGGTGGAGCCTGAGAAAACATCAGGGTTGCAGTTCATTCAGGATATCATTCATAGGCTCAGAATTTGCTTTTATTCCAACAGCTGTTCATTTGTATCCTCTATAGTACCTCAGTGACAATAAGCAAAATGTTTTCCCGAGTTCTGTCAGCCATTCAAACAAATTGCCAAACCTGAAGTGGGGGGCATTGTGGCCCAGCGGGGGGCAATTTTTGTTGCCAAGTTGAATAGAAGTATGGATACCCTGAGAACCCTTTATATTAAATTATCTTGTGAGACTGAGTCCTTACACCAAAGGTATCTGTCACTAAATCTGGGTAATTAGTATTGGTGTCTGGAGAGTTGGAAAATGGGTTCTTGGTATAGGGAAAGCACATATTTGTATTAGAAGTGTTAAGAGTCAAAACAATTCAAAGGAAGGAAACACCCATAAATCATTTTAAAGTATCTTATTACTGTACCAAAGATGATTCAGTAATGAACATCAAGTAAGAAACCAAGCAGAGGGGAGAATGTACATGCGCATAGTGATAGATTTCAATATGGAAACTTGAGTACATGTTGCTAAAAGACATTTATACTATGCCATTGATTCTGTTTTCAGAAAAAAGAATCTTTAAGGCTTTGAAGGTAGCCTCATATAAGAAGAAAAGAGAATGTATGCCATGGTAAGGAAAATACTAACCTCACAAAAGATCTAATAATTAATTCCTCCCTCTAATCTTCCCTCTCACCTCTTCATTACAGGCAACCTTATTCAGAACTTTGATATGAGCATGAGCAATTAACCTTCTAAAGTATCTCCTTAACTTGTGTTAAAAATAGAAAAAAGGCCCTCCCTGGTGGCGCAGCGGGTTAAAGCACAGCACTCAGAGTCTGAGGCCACTTCCGCATGAGTTCGATTCCCGCCTGCCCCGGAGGAGACCACATGGCGAGCCAGACCTCTCCTGGCCCGCCCGCTGCTCCCCTCAGCAGTGTATTTTAGTAGATCTCTCCTGTTCTGTGCCCCACTCTATCCCTGGTGAATCCTCTCACCCTCCGCATCTCTGGCCTGTACCCCAGTTCTATATAAATAAAAAAATAAATCTTTTTTTTATTGATTATTTATTTATTTAGTAGCATGCCACTAGTTTTTATTTCCAACATTTTTTTTTAAGATTTTATTTATTTGTGCATACAGAACTGGGGTACAGGCCAGAGGCTCAAGGGCGGCGAGAGGCTTCACCAGAGACAGAGCGGGGAACAGAACAGGCAGATCGACGAAGTACACTGCTGAGGGGAGCAGTGGGCGGGTCAGGAGAGGTCTGCCACGCCATGTGGTCACCTCCGGGGCAGGCAGGAATCAAACTCATGCGGAAGCGGCTTTAGATTCTCAGTGCTGTGCTTTAACCCGCTGCGCCACCAGGGAGGGCCAAAATAAATCTTTTTTTTAAAAAAGGTAAAAAAGAAAAAAAAGAGTCCTTCATGCTGGACCCCAACCCAGATTTAACAGCTATTGCAATTTCAATCTTTCCCAAAATTGTAATCTTAAACCAGTGATCAAGAGTTTCCTAACTGCATTTGTGACGCATTCTAAGACTCTCCTGCCTTCCCCTAAGGGAAGGTACCTGAAGTAATGTCTTCTCTAAGGACCTGTCCATCCTCTTTTTTGTCTATGAATACCCTCCATTTTGTGTAAGCCCTTGCATTACCTAGATGCAGGATGCTGCCTGATCCATGAACAATGTAATAAGGCCAATTAGGTCTCTAAAATGTGATTTTGTTTTGTAATGGTTTGTTATTTCTTTCCTTCCACAGTAATCCTCTAATAGTCAAACTTAATCTAGTTTTCCATGCTGAAAAAGGTGGAACGCACTTCTTTGCTTACAGAGATTTAAATTCAATTTCCTTAGCCATGCATATGGGGCCCTTCAAATTTGACACAATGTACCTCTATATGGTTCTCTCATATTCCCTGCACATACCCACACTTTGGCCAGGCTGACTTGCTTGTTTTCTTCCAAACATCTCTAATAGATTCTGATTACTTATACTTGGACTGTACTAACTAGAGTGAGATCATCTTATCACCTTCCCAAATAGTCCCATCCTTCAATGTTCCATTCCATGAGCCCTTCTGACGATCCCTAACTTCCAGGTCTTTCTCTCCTATAAATTCCAACATGTTATGTTTATTACATTTACAATTATGTGACCCTTAACATAGATCATCTCTTCGATTTGCTCATGTTTCATTTGTATAGGCACATGACCAAAAGAATCAGAAACTCCAAATTATTAAGAATGAATACTCTAAAAATTTGGAGTCCGGCCATTTGTATGAGCAAAGGCAAAGAAAATAGACTTCCATCCTGGAATGGAAGGACAAATTCAAAAACCAAAATGTACCCTACAATCCATCATGAGATCTAGGTAACAGCTGCCATTGTTTCTGCTGAGAACAAAGAACAGCCTCCCCACGTATATTTCTCATCTACATGTCTCTTTCAAGTGTCTTTACATGTTCCTCCTCCAATGTCTCCTTCATTCAACCTCTATGCATATATTTCCCTTATTTCTTCCCAGCAGCTTTCTCTCAGGAGTCCAGTTCATGGCATGCTGTGCATTGTAATCCAGGTACTTGAGATCTCATCTGACTGAAGAGTGGGGTGGAGTGGTGGAGTTTGCTCCAGATTGTTCAGGGGCTCAGAGTTTGTTCCCTGTTTTGCCTCCACCACTTTGCAGCAGGTGTGTGAGCTTTGTGAAGGCTGAGATCATGCTCAATACGTCATTGTCCCTAGCCAGGAATTGCCTGGACTGTTGATATTTTCTTTATCATTGGTTGATTTTATATTCAAATAAAGTTTAAACTCTTTAATGTAGCCTCTAACTTCCTCTTTGGCTTGATTTGTGGCTCCATTCCCATAATACTTTATAACTAGCCGTGCTGGTACCAGTTACTTCTCTATTATGAACTATAGGACAGTAAGATAGGGAAGTCGAATGTTGTGCGTGTATTTATAAGAGTGTTTAGTTAAGAGAGAAAGAGAAACATTCCTATTTAACCATTCATGAGATATTTTCAATTTGTTTTTGTGCCATCTTCCAGTCCTATTTTTGGAGTCAGTCATAGGACCCCCAAATCTTTGCTTTCTTATGCCTTGGTGCTTTTGTTCACATTTTTCACTGTGTAAATGTCACTTGTACTTACACCTACCTGGATGCTGCAGCTTACTACATATCGAGGCTCTTTGAAGGGACCACCACTGAATCTGTGGTCCACTGTTGACCAAAATATCATTAAGTGACACATTTTTCTGATACATTTAGCTCTTAAAAAATATTATTTATGCATGTAAGAACTGGGATGCAGGCCAGAGGTATGGGTGGGGCATGTGTGAGAGGATTCACCAGAGACAGAGTGGGGAACAGAACAGGCAGATCTACTGAAATACACTGCTGAGGGAAGCAATGGGAGAGACAGGAGAGGTCTGCTGGCCATGTGGGTCAGCTCCCTGGCCAGGGGTGGAGCTCATGCCACAGTGGCTGGCAATAGCTTGATAGCACTGAGACTTTAACCCCTATGCCACACAGGGAGGTCCCTAAACATTTGGCTCTTGATGAATATTTAAGTTATTTCCAGTTTTTAACTAATAGTCAATTACATATCGTTGCATATTTGAGTGTTTTTATTGAGTGGACTCCTAAAAGTATATTAGTTGGTCAAAATTATATACACTTATAATCTTAGTAAAAAGTACCAAATTGCCCTACAAAATAAAGGTTGTTTGCTTATACACTCACCAAAAGTGAATTAAAAATCCTGTAGTTGTTTTTAAAGCATTCTTCTTAAGCTTATTTACTTGTTCCTTTCCCACAGCTTTTTTATCTAGTTGATGTTTTCCTTTCACAACTCCTGCAGGATTTCTGTAATTCTAGGCTTTGATTGTTGATGCTTTTTTAGGGCTTTTAGAATGGCCTAGTTATCTGATTATTCAATCAACAAGAAATTCATACACTAGTGGTAAGACAGACATGAAAAGCAAGTTATATAACCTGAGATCTGTATATAAATATCGCACACCTGATAACAAAGATGGGAGAGAAGATGATCTTAGTGTTTGTGATAATAACAGATTAAAATGGAGCACTTAACAGGGCATGGTGATATATTGGGTTATCGGAGAAGTCATGATGTATTTTTCACTTTTCAATAAGCCAATAATATATACATATTACAATATATATACACATACACATACAATACACATATATATCTTGTGTGTGTGTGTGTGTAGAATGAAACATTTATATTTCTAAGGAGTTTGTCAAACTGCATGGTCAGAAAGAATAGTCTCCTCAGAATGCCCTCACTTTGGACACCAACTGCAGATCTGGAGAGTTTTTGAAACAACCCTCAGGTTTAATATATCAGTAGAATGACTTACATAACTCAGGAAAGCTTTCTACATTCAGTTTCATTACAGTGAATGCAGCCCAATTAGAACCATCCAAGAAAGAGACAGATAGGAAAAGTCTGAAAGGATTCCAAACACAAAATTGCTACCATCCTCATGGATGTGTGGCCCTATGGCACTGCTGTGTGTCACATAGAATAACACACTGAATATTACCAACCAGGGGGATTCGTGTCCAACACCTTTATCATATAGGTATCATATCATTTATGACTGATTGAATCACTGTTCATGTAGATGAGCTCAACCTGTAGCCATCTCTTCCTTGGGGACTGAACTGACAGCATGTGACATGAAGTCTCAACTCTCTAACTGTATGGTCTTAACTGCATGGCCAGCCCCTGTAATACCCATAAAATAGCAGGTATTACAGTAGCAGGAGCCCTTGATGAATAAAAAATATACCACTATTATTCAGGAACTTCCCAGATTTTAGAGATTGCTTTCCAGGAGTTGAGACAAAAATGAGACCTCTTTGGAAGCCACACTGCAACTACAAAACATTTTCATCAGAAGTAAATATAAGGGGGCCCTCCCTAGTGGCACAACAGGTTAAAGCACAGCACTATGGAGCTATCGCAGCCACTGCAGCACATGGCAGACCTCTCCTGACCCACCCGCCCCCTCAACAGTGTGTTTCAATGCGTCTGCATGTTCTGCTCCTCACTCTGTCTCTGGTGAATCCTCTTTCCCCCTACCCTACCCCGCACCTCAGGCCAGTACCCCATTTCTGTATGCATAAATAAATAATAAACATATGTCTCTCCCTGGTGGCACAATAGGTCAAAGTGCAGCACTATGAAGCAATGTGCAGCCACTGCAGTGCAAGTTCGATTCCCACCAGGAGGTGACCCACATGGTGTGGGAGAACTCTTCTGTCTCACCCACTGCTCCCTTCAACATTGTATTTCAGTCGATCTGCCTGTTCTGCACCTTACTCTGTATCTGATGAATCCTCTCACCACCACCTCCCTCTACCTGGCACCTCTGGCCTGTACCTCAGTTCTTTTATGCATAAATAAATAAATGTACACCGTGGTGGTTTATATATGAAACTCTAAGCTACATATGTATGGGTGCATTTCTGGACTCTATTCTGTCTTATAATCAAGTAGATGGGACTATAGAAACATTTTACTTTCTATGTAGGGTATTTTCATAATATTTAATTTGTAAAAATATATATATATATACATGCAGTACTTTTGTAGTCAGGAAAAAACATGCAAGGTATCTAGGAAAAGAAAGGTGTTTGCCTACATTAAATTAAGAAAAATACAATGGTTTCAATATAACATTGAGGAAACGGCAAAGGGACAAAGAGACAGGAGAGGAAAGGTAAGAAAGTAGAGCACTAGTTTCAAAGGCCTTATATCTCAAAAACAGTGTTTCCAGAAAGAGAAAAAATGGGGAGGAAATGGCCAATGGTATAATTCAGGAGTAGATAAACGACCAGATTGAAGGACCATAAGTAATCAGTAGCATTTTAGGAGCCTAGCGATTTTACTGTTTCCAGAGAGGATAAAAAGTGGGTCATACGCAAAGTTTAGGGATTATAATGGTCAGTATTCTCATCAGTATCCGTAGAAGCCAAAATACAACAAAATATTTTAAAGTTTGAATAATGCCACTTCCAGACTAGAATTCTGTATTCCACTATATTATCAGTTGACTATGATTATGAAAAAAATATTTTCAGGTATGTAAGGGCACAACATTTTTATATATAATTCACCCTTTCTCAAAAAGCTATACGCGCACACACACACTCTTCTGTAAATGTGATATACTTTATGGTTTAAAAAGCAGGGGAGATAACTAAAGAACATTGTTTCCTTCCTTTGGTGGGATCAGAGGGAAGCAGCCAGCGAACATACACAGAGTCATTGTCACGTTGTCATGAGCAAGTTAAGGACAAAAGGAAACAATGCTTTTCTAACAGTCTAATAAATCTGAGCATGGTTCGGAGGAAAGTGGTTACTGCAGTAAAATCCCCTGCGAGTGCAGGGAAGGGGCAAAATCCTGCTGACTGTTTCAGCCCTCCTGGTAGAATGGCATCTTGCTTGAGCCAAATTATGTTAAGTATCTGATCCTCAGTTTTGTCTTCCAGGGACTTGGTTTTAGATGCTCCCGCTGGGCCACCTACATTGGAGGAACCTCTTCTTAATAAGCAGGCCCTTGTGGAGGCTTGAGAACAGGGATGGTGTTTTATCCATCTCTGAATTCCCAGAAGTTGAGTTCTACCTATAACAATGGGGTTAACAGATTTTTCTGGCTACCTGAATATTCCAGACAAAACATCCCTTCCTGCTGTGAAGGAATAGGACCTTGTGGTTTTGACCCTTAGGGTTAACCCAGATGCTGGGGGATCCCCCACTGAGGATGGAAACCCCCTACTTTATTTACTACAAGCCTCCCTCTCTTGCACGGTGGCCTGGTCTGGATCCACCTCCCTGGAAGGGCTCTTAGAAAGGGCTGGCAGATTTGGGAGAGATAATGAAACAGCGCAGGCCTCAGGCAGCTTGCTTTGTGGCCTCTGCCTTATCTCCACTTATTTAAATAATCCCCTAGGCAAGTCTAGAAATAGGTCCAAACAAGTTTCTTCGAAATGTCTTTCAGAACCAGTATTTTTTTTTTAAAGATTTATTTATTTATGCATACAGAACTGGGGTACAGGCCAGAAGTATGGGGTGGGAGGATTCACCAGAGAGAGAGTTGAGAGCAGAACAAGCAGATTGACAAAGCAGTGAGGTGTGCTGTGCCATATGTGTCACTCCCTGGCCAGTGATCAAACCTGTGGTGAAGAGGCTGGGGTTATAGTTTCTCAGTGCTGTGCTTCAATCCGCTGCACCACCAGGGAGGACCCTCAGAGCCAAACTTGCTCAGCTATTAGAAAGTGCTGATGAGGGCCCTCCCTGGTGTTGCTAGGGGTTGGAGAGCAACACTATGAAGCTCTCCGCAGCCACTGAAGCACAGGTTCAATCCCTGGCCAGAGAGGGGACCCACATGGTGCAGCAGGCCTCTCCCATCCCACCCACTGTTCCCCTCTTCAGTGTGTTTCAGTAGATCCACCTGTTCTACTCCCCACTCTGTTTCTGGTGAATCCCCTCACCCCCTGCACCTCTGGCCTGTACCCCAGTTCTTGCATGCGAACATAAATAAATCTTTTTTTTTTTTTTTAAAGAAAGCACTGGTGAACATTTCGTGCTACTAAGCTAGACATTTACCCTGCATTGGAGCAGCCCTCAGCATTACAACCCTGCGCCCTTGAGAGTCACACAGGAGTGATTTGCCCCATAGACCTAGCTCCTCTCCTATCTGCTGCTTGCCCTCAGGATGAACAGCTGGTTGCTGTGTCTGGGGTATCACTAAAGCTGCATAAGGGCTCGTCCACCATCAGACATAGTTTAAATTCCAAAAGTTCTTGATGTGTCAGAGCAGCCAGAATGCTTCAACAAAAAGCACGGTCCTCTATGTTTAATAATCAGATGAAGAGGGAGAAAAAGAAAATGTCAAAAAAGAAAATGATAACAACACACATAAATAAACATAATAAAGCAGAATTTAATTGGAGAAAAGAGGGAAAATTAGGCTAAGGAGAGTGAGAAGAGGCCAGACAGAAATCGAGGTGGTGGGTATATGGAAACCAAAAAAACAGATTCCTTCAGGACTGGGGAAGTGTCCACTGTGACTGATGCTCTGCTGAGGAGTCAGCGAGGAGGAGGAGGCGGGAGAGGCCTCAGATAACAGAAGTGCCTGGGCCCCAGCTAATGCAGCTGTGGTGCAATGGGAGTCCTTTAAGAAACTGAAACCCAGAAGGACATAGTTCAGAGAGATAGTGACAGCACCAAATCTAGAACAGGGTCTCCTAGTGGCCACCCTGTACATTTTCTACATCTCTGAGCCCACCCTTGGCGTACTCGAACGTCATGGGCATGACACCCATCACAGTGTTAGTGTGTGACTGCGGGGAACTCAGGGATCCAAACGGGTAAGGGGTGTACATGCTTCCAAGGGTCCAGCCATCCGTGAACACACAGGCAAAGGAAGTAGACTCTTGGTGTGAAATGTTATTTTAACTATATTACTTATTTATTTATTTTTATATCATTGTTCATTTTTGTACAATGTTTGCTTTCTTTTCTCTGGTGTAGTCCACATAGAATTCCCACCACCAATTCACCACTGCACCATCACCATAGTCCCCTGCTCTTCTCTCCCTCCCTTTGACTCTTCCCTCACTCTCCTGCAGGATGACCCAGCAATTGTACTCTTAGGGATCTACCCAAAGGACACAAAATCCTCAATACAAAAGAATACATGCACCCCTATGTGTATGACTGTTTAAAATAGGTAAGATGTGGAATCAACCCAAATACCCAAAAATAGATGGCTGGATCAAGATACATACATACACACACATATATATTTATGTACACAATGGAATACTACTCAGTAATCAAAAAAGATAACCAACGCCATCACAGTATCATGGATGGAGCTAGAAGGGATTATTCTCAGTGAAGTAAGTCGAAGAAAAATAATGGATGGTTTCACTTATAGGAGGAATGTAGAGGATCTAAGAAAAAAACAAAAAGTAAACAGACCACTATATATCTTAGTGTGAATTTTTTTTAATAGAATTGGTATGCGTGGAGAGAGAGAAAAAGGGATTTCAAATACTAGTTTCCCAATAAAAGCCAAAAACTTCTCATCCCCTCATAGGCAAATGCTCACCCACACAGGTTTGTTCGTAAGTGGGGCTGCTGAGACCCAAAAGTTTGCCTATGTTCTGGGAAGGAACCACACATCTAGGCTACATTCTGGGGAGGAACCATAATTTGGGGTTAGGCAGGTCCCAGAGAGGTAGGACAGAAAGAAAAGATTAAAAGTCAAAAGACACCACATGACAGCAGCTGCCACTGTCACTGCCAAAGTCCAGGGGCAGCGCCCCATGTATCCCTCACCCACGTGGCTCTCCCAAGTATTTCTTCCAAGTCTCTCTATTACATATCTCTCCTCCGGGGTCTCTACCCACATCTCTGCTTCCGGCAGTCCCAGGCACAAGTATGACCCCCACTTTACTCTGCCCCTAGTTCTTGGCAGCCATGTATATCTTTTCTCCACAGAATTGCCTTCTTACTATTTTTTAATGCATATTATACAGAAGAAGAAAAGTTAAGGAACTTCCTTTGGTATCACACAGCAAGTAACTGGCAGATTAAATCCCACTCAGACTGCCTGTTTATGGACTTCCACTCTCACACAGGGCTCTCTGCTGCTTCTCTATAGAAGGGGGCATGAGCCCCTCTATGTATAAATGAAAAACACATGTTATAAAAATAAACAGGCCATGAGAAGCAAGTCAAAATTAGCCACAATTCTATTACTGCTAAAATTTTCACATATACCCTTCCAGCCTTTTTCTTCTATATATATGTAGCTGCACTAGGTTTATGTAACAAAAAATTGGGTTAAAATATATTCAGCTTTGCAACCTGAATCTTTTTCACTGAACGATTCATCATAGACCCTTCCCATGCCAACAAACATTAACTTTCTGACACAATTTTTATTGAATGTACAGTATACCTTCACCCAGATTTACCTCCAAATTTCAACCTATCCCTTCTAGCGGAAATGTAATTTCTAAACAGAAACAAAAGAATCTTTTTCAGCATACAGAATTATTCCTTAGGATAAATTCCTAGCAAGAGAATGGTGGCGGTCAAAGGAGGAGGTACCCTCCAAGCCTGCGCTCAGGTAGCTTTCTCAATCAAATGTCTAGTTAGTTACCAGCTGGAACCATGTGTGATCGGAGGGCATTTGATATGACCATACCCCAGCCCATGTGCCAGTTCTTCATTTCTGAAGATGTCCACTTTCATCTTTTCAGGGGTCTCATGTAGGAAATGGGGAGAAATGGTGACAGGAGCTGCTAACCGAGTGCCACTTGGAATGAACAAAATCCTCTCTACTTTGATCTGTGAAAGCACGGGAGCCCCCTGCCTTATGACTATCACAAGCATTAAGTTGCCCTCACAATGCCCCCCAATGGTGGGGGGAGGTAGAGGACCAGGACCACACAGAGCTAGTTTGAGTGCCATATAGACTGTGGCATGTTGTACTATGTTTCTGACAGCCCAGAGAACAGGCTCACTCAGGATTTGGGCAGATGGAACTGAGGAACAAGTGACAAGGGAAAACTTGGACAAAGCCTAGAGATGCAGAAAGATTCTGGGGTAAAGCCCTTGTGGCCATAGTGAAGTGAATGTTAGTGAATGTTAGTGTGTGTGTATGTAAGAGGATATGATTTACTGTGTTGGCAATGGTGTGAAACTTTGAATGAGAGACAAGTTTAGTGCCCATGTTCCAGGCAACAGAAAACTAGGGAAGAACTTCTAAAAATAGTATGTAGCTGGGCCCTCCCTGGTGGCACAGCAGGTTAAAGCACAGCATCAAGAAGCTGAAGCCACTTCAACATGAGTGTGATCCCCGCCTGGAGGTGACCCATATGGTGCGTCAGCCCTCTCCTGACCCGCCTGCTGCTCCCCTCAGCAGTGTACTTCATCAGTCAGCCTATTCTGCTCCCCACTCTGTCTCTGTTGAAGCCTCTCACAGCCCCTGCACCTTTGGCCTGTACCCCAGTTCTGCATGCATAAATAAATAAATCTTTTTAAAAATAATATGTAGCCTTATTAAACATACACACATACAATAATATATATAGGCTGAGTAAGGTAACTCAGCCAGGAACAAAAACACACTTTCTTAAGGCCTCCTAGAGATCTCAATGCTATTCTCATCTCCTCCCCCCTTGGGTGATTAAGAACAGAGCTAGGGAGATGAAAGTGCAGTTCCTCAGCTGACAAATGCCTGAGGTATGTTCAATATACACATTATTACATGTGACTCACATGGAGTCTGCTGGGTGGTGAGCCTCCATATTGAGTCTTACAACTCCAAGCCAGTGGTAATGATTTCAGGAATCTGGAGCTTAAAGGGCAAGAGGTTTGAAAGAGAGGGTGAAGGCCCAGGGCACAGTTCCTGGAATGCAGGGGGTCCCAACTTGAGTGCCCAGAGATTCACAATGGAGTCATGGAATTTGTTGCTAGGAGGAGGAAAGAGGACAATGGTGGTGGGGGCAGTTTAGGAAGTTTTCCTGGGGTGTAGAAATTGCTAGTTCCTTTTGTGGCTGCTCCTAATATAGCAGTCTGTTGCTCACCCTTCTAATCTCACTTGGCCACTGTGACCTTCCCACTGCTGCTGCATCCAAATGGTTGATATAAACTACAGTGGAAATCCAGCACGGACAGGACACACCCTGGAACATTCATACACTTTGCTTGCACTCCTTTCTTAGGAGGACAGGTTTTAATAAGTCAGTGTTTGCATTTATTCTCTCCAACTTAAAATTTTTTTCTGCTCTAGAACATTTGTCCTGAGGCCTCAGAAATCACTGGAAAGGCAAGTTGCTGAGTGTTTCAACACAAGGCTGTCCTCTCTTGCCTTCACAGAAAGAAAGAAAAAAAGAATTCTTTGGAGACCTCAGGACTTGGCACTGCAATTACACTTTGAAATGCAGATGACACTGACTGGAGCAGAGTAAGGGAAATCCAGGCTGCAGGATCCCTACACAGCACAGGGGCTCTGGGGGAAGTCTTGGGGGTTAATTTCTTCCAGTCTGAATAGACTGCTGAATGCAAATAAGCTCTAATTCATCCACTTTTTCCACAACACTGGGAAAGTGGAAGAAACTTAATCAATACGTATTTCCATTGAACCTGCCAGTAAACCTCTACCCACCTTTGTACAAGTTTATATTGCTGTCGTAATCAGGAATGATCTTTTTAGCAATGATTGGTAGAAGAGTTATATCAAGTATTTCAAAACAGCAGCCACATTTTTTCAGATTTTCCTCTTTTCACGTAGTAACCTTTTCAAAAAAGTGTCACAGAACCAAAAATGTTGCTGGTTCGTTCTTACCTCCTGAGCCTCTGTATTTTGGAAGACCCCAAGAATCAGTCCCAACGCCTGTTCTTACCTTGTGTCTACTCACCCCAGCTCATCCCATCCAGTGGGGGTTTCCTGTCTCATCACCTGCTGATCACTCCCCAACACCTCTGTGAAGATCCAGGTCTTCAAATGCCTGACATCTCTTGCCTGTGGGTGCTCAGTAAACATCTACCATCTCACACTCCACGTGGGCCTCAAACCCAGAACACACCCTATTCTTCTTTCACCTTCACTTTATATATAAACTATCAGCAAATTTATTGGCTCTACCTTTAAAATATGTTCAGAGTCCCGCTTACCTCCTCTCTCTTTACCCTCTTAGAGTAGGATACCCCATCTCACTTCTAAAGTCATCTAGCAGCCTCCTAATTAACCTCTTACAGCCTGTAGGGATCACTTACAACATGATTCAGATAAGGTCAAACTCTTCCACAAACTTCTTCTGCTCTGGCCCATTCCCCTCTTTCTGACCTGCTCTCTTACCCTTACCCCTGGCTCACTCTGGTCTAGACACACTGGCCTGGTCCTTGAACCAGGGACACCCTCAATCTCGGTAGCATCCACAGCCCCCACCTGCCCCAGCCATCTGTGACGCTTGATCCCTTCAAAGTTTCTACCGAAATAGCCCCTTATCAGAGACACCCACCCCACCCCAGCCCTTTCATCTAAAAGGGCACTGCCACCACTGTGTCCTCTAAGTCTTCATCCTGCTTTGTTTTTCTTCATTGAACTTATCACCCATCAGCACTATCCCATTCCATCCTCCCCTGTGAGGCATTTTATTTGCATGTATCTATTCCACGTCTAGAAAAAGAATACCAGGCTTTTTCCTCTGTGAGTTTTCATCTTGTTTCTTCATAGCCCTAGAGGTCAGCTTACCTTGTTAGTAGCATGAAACCCAAGAGATAGGGTGGGAGCAGGTTATTCTGCCATTTTTCTAGATATGTAAGGTGAACATCCACTCTGGGACTAGTCACCTCATCTGCCTTGAGGTTTACTGTAATGGTCCCAGTTCTGTGATCCCAAGTGATTTCAAATTTGCCAACATAAGCATGTTAGGAAGTGGTGTTTGCCTCTCTTCCCGACAGTGTTGTGTTGATGCGCCTGATGTATCAGCCAGGACACTCGGGCGCCATATGGCAGCCTGGAGAAGTGGTGGGAAGAGGATGGGAGGGGTGAGCAAAAGGCCATACGTAGCCTCTCTAGTTTAGGGGTTCCTTTGTTTATTGTCTGCGATGCTCTCCACCATATCAGCTCAGTGAGGGCAAGATCTTTGCTGCCTGGCACCTAGTCAGGTTCAATAATTAGGTGTTATCTCCGGGTGCTGGAAAACTCTTCGGCGTCATTCAGTTCAAATGTATCACTTTACACATGAAGATGCCAAAGCCAGAGAGGACAACTGTCTAGAAGAGGCCACACAGAAGATTAATAGCTGTGCTGAAACAAGTGTGCTACAGGCAGAACTGATGCCGGCCAACTATGGCCCCCCACCCATCCTCCTCCCAGCCTTCCACCTCAGCAGGCAGCACCCACAGTCCCTGTGCCCATGACCCAGCGCTTACCCTCACTACCTGCAAAACACTCTATTCCAATCTTTGGTTTTAATTCTATTTCACTTTTAGGAAGATGCCAATGACACTTAAGTCAATTAAGGGTTTATTAGTGGGTTGGGACTGACAATTTGAAAACAGTGCATTATACTACAGGGTAAAAAATATCTTCTGATCTTCTTCCTTTTTTAATTATTATTAAAAAGCCTGGCCCAAATGCACAAACACATTTGTCCTAAAACTTTTAAACATGCCAGAGGAAAGTAATGCGTTGACAGTAAGCCATCCAGAGAAATACAAGAAATAGTGACGGTCTTGTTTCCTGGCCCTCGTAACTCATGCACATTAATCTCAAAACATCACCTCACTCCTGATTTCATCCCTGTCTCCCTGTTGGCTTTTCTGAATGTCATGCTATGCCATGTCATTTTCGTTTTCTGGTTTTGTGTCTTGTTTTCTGCACCAACCCATGCTTATAAATTGCTGCTTTGTGCTTGCAGTCAGAACAGTGCATTCCCAAAGGAGGCAGGAAGAAGGGTGAGTATTTTCACATAGCTGACTTTGTTTTGACAGTGATGGGATCTGTTGGAGTGGGAACTGATTACAACCCAACACCCAGTCTCACTGTACACACCAACTACTCATAGCTAGGGGGCAAGGGACAGAAGCTGGTCAAGCTGAGGACAGCAGCTATGCGGTTATGCAAGGCACAGAGGTCAAGGTCATGTTAAAAATCAAGTATTTAAAATATTGGCTCTGGTGCAACCACTCTCTGGTCTAAATTTACCCCACTCTCCCAACTCTCACAAGACCAGCAGAGCAGCTAGTGTTACCACTCAGGAGGAAGGCTGGACAGGGTCCAGACCTGTATCTAAAAAGAAATCTTAAATGAGAGATGCAGAGAATCTGACCTGGTTCTTTCAGATGCTGTGAAAGATACTCCCCGTAACAGGATGTTGTTGCAGGAGAACATGGTTATATAAACAAGATAATGTCACCATCTTCATCATTGTCCTTCGGAGTGGTAATTTCACCGGGAGACTGCCACCAGGCCATTCAAACTTTTCTTACAGAAATGGGAAAAAGGGCAATGAGACCAGAAATCCTGTCTTGGTTATTCTCCCTGTGCCTCACCTTCCATTCTGGTCCCGCTCAGTGGCCCCTGAATTGTCTACAATGGCGCTACCCAGTGTTCCTCTGGTTTCCTGCTGGATTTAACCAATGGGGTGGGGGTGGGGAGCAAGAGGTTCCAGGTTAACACATACATTCCTTTTCCCTCCCACCCAGCTGCCCTGCCTTGCTCCTGCTTTACTTCTACTCGGGCTCTGATGGAAAGGCCTCTGTTCAAGGACACGAGCTTTCAAAGCCCCCACTATATCTTTTCCTCCCCTGTTCTTCAAGTCTGATCCTAGTCCCTGGAGGCCTCATCGTTCTGGTGACGCCTTTGTAAACAGCTCCTTTAGTAAGCTTTTTTTTTTAATGTATTTTTTAAAAAGGTTTATTTATTTATGCACACAGAACTGGTGTACAGGCCAGAAATGCAGGGGTGAGAGGATTCACTAGAGCCAGAGTGGGGAGCAGAACAGCAGATGTATTGAAATACACTGCTGAGGGGAGCAGCAGGCGGGTCAGGAGAGGCTGCTGTGCCATGTGGGTCACTCCCCTTGTCAGAGATCAAACTCAAGCTGCAGTGGCTGCAGATAGTTCATAGTGCTCCACTTTAACCCTTTATGAAACTTTTACTCTTCCTCCTCTCTCCACTTTTTGAAGCTGCATCGGTTGCCTGCCTGGTATGGACCTACCTCCTGGTCTGACATCGGTGGCTGTTCCAGATTTGCTCATGCCCTGGATTTCAGAGAGGTCCAGGGTGATAGGACACTATTGCTTTGAAATCTGACTTCTGGCTCTGGCACAGGCTCTTGGGCCTCTCCCCGTACCCATTCAGGTCTTATTCTTTTTTTTCTTTTTGCATTGCTGCCAGTTACTGAATGCCAGCAGCTGGTGACTGAAGGGGTCTTAGAGTTTGTTATGCAATTTGGGGCAAGATGAGGCAGAGCCAGAGCTCACAGCGGTAACTTCAGGATTTGGGGGCTCCTCCCTTTCCAAGTGCTCAAGAAAGGCAGGCATGCATTGGAACAAACTGGACCCTAGAAAGAAGTATACTCTCAGGCCTGGACAGAACATTAAAGGTCTTTTGGGCCAACCCTCTCCCTTTGCAGCAAGGGAACTAAGGTGTAGGAAGAAGGAGGCTCTCCTGGTATCAAAGGGTGAGGTATTGCTGATAGAAACAGGGTAAAAATCCAAAATTCCTGAATAGTCATCATCAAGTATTGATGAAAGGAACATAAACATTTGTAGAACCTGACCACAAAGTACAGGCTCTGTCATTCACAGGGAGGGTTGCCAGTCCCAGTGGTCCCTGGTGACCTCCAAAACTCCCCCTAACCTAGGAAAGACTATGATGTGGGGTGAGGAGGCACCATGAGAAAGTCACCTCTACTTAGGGTCACCAACAGCTCCCCACCCCTAACAAGGCAAGCTTCCTGCCAGCAGCTGGCCTGCTGCACAGGCACACAAGGTGTGGGCAGAGTGGCCTGTAAAGCTCTGTGGCAGAGTGTTGGCTGAGGGCCCAGCCTGGCGTGCTTCGCAGGCCCACAGCTATAAGAGATTTCCCAGTCCCTGAGCCTAGATGGGCTCACGTGACTAATTCTCACCAACAAAAGCAAGAGAAAGTTATAGTTCACTTTCAGTTCATGGTGGTAAAGAAAACACTTCACTGTCTCTCTCGCCATCTGACTGGAAGCAAAGGATTCCAAGATGCCAAGGGCCCAGCCAGGGTGCTACTGTCTCCAGGAGACAGGGGTGCAGGAGGGCTACCCCATCTGCCAACCCACACCACTGTGCATGAGAAATAAACACGCCTTTGTTGTGCTAAATACTGAGAGGAGGGGTGAAGGATGGTGTGTGGCAGCTTGTTAACACGGGATTTAAGTTAATGTAGATGTCGAGTCTTTTTCTGTGTAACCCACAATCCCTTTCACCTCTCAGGTTTGATCCATTAGAGGCATCTTCAAGTCCTTCTTTCTGCCCTGTCATGGAAGACTAACTGCACAGTGTCACCAGTCTACTCTTCCCTTCCCTCACCACTGCCCCTGCTATCTGTCACCTAAACAGTTCCAGTAACCTCGAGAGAGTGGGCTTTCCCTGCCTGGATAAGTTCTTCCTACACAGAATCATTTCTTTCCGGCCTTCCTCTCCCTTTCTGATGTAATACTGATTTATAACATGATAAAGGTGCTAAGTATAGAGCCATTTAAATCAGCATAAGTAGACACTGTGTTAGGTTGGCCAGAAGTCTAGCTTCCATCCATCATTATACAGTTAATCACAAAGTTACCTGACAGCTACTTCTGGCTACCACTATTTTGTTCTTATAATGTAAAAGTTTGTTGTTGTTTTTGTTTGTTTAGTTCATTTACCTGTTTATCTCCCACATGTGAGTGCAATCAGTGTTGGTCTTTGTCTTTCTCCATCTGACCTATTTCGCTTATCATAATAATCTTTGCTTCCATCCATGCAGGTTTAATTTATTTTTTATGACTAGTAGTATTTTTATGAGTAGAATTCCACTGTGTATGTATAACACATCTTCCTTTATCCTATCAACTGTTGATGAGGAACCATTTCTTTGAAGAGTCCTCTGTTCTTCTACAGCCCTCAAACATCACACCTCATCCTGCTTCTGAACTGCCTGGGCCACTTTCCTTAAGCAAAGTTGCTGGCAAATAGCAACATTCTCTTTGGATTTACAAATGCACACAGAAGTACGTTATCTCCTTTATTGTTTTAAGAGGACAATAATTTAAGAGTACTATTTACAAGTTTTTGATAGCAACAACAATAATAGCAATGACAGAGATGATAACCCCACCTCCTTTTTCCATTGTAGAACTTCCAGCCATTCACCCTATCAATCTCTTAAAATAGAGTCCTTCCTATCTTGACTCTTCCCTTTTGGGGCATGACCTGTGTTTCTAAGTCTAATAGCCAAGATCCTGGGGTGGTGCCCACATAGAGGTTTTTATTTTTTTTTTAAAGAAAATTGTTTCAGGCTATAGGGGATTTTTTTCTGTTGAGAAGACAATGCAATTTGTGCTTTTTCCCACCCTTTGTGGAGGAAGAAACATTTCAGGGGGCACCACACCTAAACATCCTGGGCATTCCCAGCAAATCTCAGCAGATAAGATGGGTTGGTGGGAGCAGAAACTAATGCAGTTGAAGCCTACATTACTTAGGTTAGGGCTTTTTGTTTGTTTGCTTTTATCCCTATCACTGCTCCCCCTGCTTGCACACTTAAGCCATGGTGATCTCATTCCTCTTCCATGCTTGCTTCCGGGCCTTTGCAAGGCTGCTCCTCAGCCCCCAACTCTTGATAGACTGCATTGCCCCCGGTTTTTATATAGCTTGGTCTTTGTTCAAATGTCTCCTTATCAGAAAGACTCTCCCCTGATCACTCTATAAATTTCACTCTCCACCTCTACACTATTATTCAACAAACACTTACCCTGCTTCATTTTCATCCATAGCAATACTCCCATTTAAATCTTGCATGTAGGTTTTTACAGTTAGCATTTTTTGGTGGCGTGTTTCTTTTGATTATTGTGTATATTTGTGTGCATTTTGTATACAGTGTGTACATTATATTGCATGTATTTGGTTTTATGTCTGTCTATTGCTTTTTCTCTCGCTAGAATATGAGTATCATATAAAAAGGAATTTTATTCGTTGTGCTCACTGTCATTTCCCTAAGACCTGAACAGCACCCAACTATCATTTATTCAGTACGTGAATAAATGAATCGAGAAGTGAGCTACAGGGATTGGCTATTTGAAAGGGCCTATGGTAGCAATGCACCTCTCTGGACCCTCTCTAAGAGAATGTCTGGGTTCACTTTAGTCATGAGCAGCTTCTGTACTTGACTAACCTGACTTTCCTTGTGTCCATTGCTACATGAGAGGTGCATATGACCCAAGGGAGGAGAGGACACATCTGTCACCATTCAGATAAACTGCCTAACTCTCCTGGCTGCCCTGAGCCTTTGCTAGGCTTCGGATTGTGGTTTGCGCCTCATAATGATTTCCCACTGTGAGAAAGAACAATCTGGTTAGGCTGAATCCAAATGCCTGTTTCACCTGGCATTTATCCATCTTATTATCAATGGATCATTTGGCATTCTGCGTTAACCCCTCCAATCTCCAGTGAATAAGTCAGCTTAACGTTGGGACACGATGGTATCAAGTCTCTGAACCTTCAAGGCCAGAGCCTCAGTGGCTGCTTCTATTATATGTTGCTACTCTGGGAAGGTTCTCAGCATTTAACCAGCTGGCCCTTCCCAGGCAATGCACAGCCAGATTTGCTTAGCACGTTTTCACACACTTAGCAAATTCATGCTTGAAGATGAAGTTATAGTGAGATTATTGACTAAATACATGAAGACATGTTATCATATGTATAAAGGTGTTCATTAGGGCTTTGTTTCTACCTTTTTCCTAAGATGTAGGTGGTGTTGGTGTGTTGTGTGTTGTGCTGTCCCAGAGCATGAGTGGATGCTAGAGCTGCCCCCATGGGAATTAATTGATAGTGGTATCTCCCACTATGTTATGAGAAGAAGTGCTATGACGAGGTTTGGGCATCTGTACCCGAAGCCAAGAAGTAAAGGAAGGTTTGGCTTCATTTTGTCACAGAGGAATTGGGCAGCTACATCTCTTGCTTTAGACACATCCTGATCAGAGGGCAGCAGCTGGCCTGGGGGAGCTGAGTTCTAGGTCAGGGAATGGGCTGGTCCTCAACTCTGGCTATTGCTGTGGGGGCTGGAGAGCTGGGTTTGCAAGCTGACATGGAAGTCAGCCAAGGTCAGATGGGCTCCAGTCACCAACCTATCCTTGTGACCTCCCCCTGGAGAGTGGCAGCTTCTCCAGAAATCCAAGTGCCCTTTTATACACTCTCCTGCCGACCTACCCACTAGAGCTCCAGGGAGACTCAGCCTCACAATCACCCTCCTGTCACTTTGGAGGAAGTAAGTTTCTTTTCTTTTCCAGAGATGATTCACCTCCCAGAGTGATCAAGATGACCTCTCTCTCTTCAGCAGGAAATAACTCCCCCAGTTAGTAAAACTCTGGGAACAGTTAATCCGTCAGCCAGGGTCTGGCTCACGTATTGAAGCTTATTCATGTAGCATATTAAAGTTCAATTTAATACAGCATCAAAGTTTATTTTGTGCAACATTAAATAAAATGTAGATTTATAGACACAGTTAGGTGAAAGAAAGCTGCACTTATATCCTGGTCCTAATTTTGCTCAATTGTAGATGTACAGATATGAACATAAGGGCATGGAGAAATAACTGAACATCATTCATCAAAATATTAGCAATGGTTTTCTCAGGGCATGAGATTCTGGCATTTTTTTACAATGAGCATGTTTATTTTATAATTAGGAAAGACCCTAAAGCTAAGCTTGGAAAAAAAATCTCCCATTCAGTTTGTTAGCAAAATGCAGAAGTCATGGCGGGTGCTATGTACCAGAACAACAGTGTTGAGAGGGACATTAACCCCACTCAATTTTTGCAGGATCAGCGGGCTCTGGACCAGATGACCTCTATGCTAGGTCTTCCTATTTCCAGCACCTATGATTTGAAGACGCCAAACATATCTCTAGATCAAAACTATTTATAAGAATCATTTCCTTCATAATGAGTTGGAACTTCCACTAACTGCTGGTGTGTTTAGATGACATCATCTCTGAGATTTATGTGAAATGACTCCTTTTCCTTGATGTTATCAAAGAGTTTCAGCAGTTGAGTTCCTTATATTTCTTTGTGTTTAAGTGATATCTGAAGAAGCTGTCATTTGTCAAAGTTTAATTGTTCCCATTATTTTTTTTCCTGGCAGGTTTCCAAATATTGCTGGGCAGATTTAATAATGAGATCAACAAAGATGTTGAGAGCTGTAACTTGCCTACAAGTAGCAGGTTCTAGCCCAGATCCTTCACTTTTTTTTTGGTCTTTTTTTTTTTTAATTTACATAAAAGGGGAGGAGAAGGAGGTTAGATAAGATGATTTTAAAGATCCTATCCAGTCATGATCTTCTATGATGAGTTTTCACTCTGAGATTATAGTAGAGTATATCATAATCCTGGCTCAAATGTTCTAAGTTATCTCAGCATCTAAGAGGTCCAGTAACAATACAGTTGCATTATTGAACAGGCCACAGAGTCCACTGCTGGAATCCTTTTCCCACCACCCCTGCTAGGTGATTACCCTGTGTCCACTAACAGCTACAGGGACAAGAAACCTCACTGCTTCCCAGAAGTCTACTTTCTTTTAGATGGAAAGAGCACTTAAAAGGTGTTGCTCAGAGCAACCGAAATCTGTCACCCTGTAGCTTCTGTCCAGTGTTCTACTCTGGGTTACTTTGAGAAGGGCTTGCAAAAGGGACTTTTCTTTGTTCCGTTCACTGCCCCCTTAGCAGCCTCAGTGAAAGTGTTTTCAATTTCTGAAACTGACTTTGGAGGGAGGTGTCTCCCCCTTCCTATTTTAGACCAAGGACTTGAGCAATAGTGGGCAGTTCTTTACTCAAAGCTCCTTTTATTTTGTCTCTCTGCCTTCTCAATCATACTGTTATGTGCTTATTTATTCAATTATTTGAGAACAGGGTGCCTGCATGTTCCTGCCTGATTCTTGGGGTTTCCACTGGATAGGAAGGTAAAAAACAGGACGGGCTTTAGTGAGAGGGGTTTTATTTTTTAAAAAGACCGATGACTTCTTTTATAGACCAGTATTTTGACATAATAGCTCACATCAATTTTAAATACTATTGTAGAATGGCCTCTATAAAAAAGACTAGAAACAAGTATTGGCCAGGATGTAGAGAAAAAGGAACTCTCGTAGGAATAGGAACTGGTACAGCCTCTATGGAAAATGGGGTGGGGAGCCCTTAAAAAACTGAAATTAGAAATATCATATAACCCAGCATATCACTCGTAGGAATGTATTCAAAGAATATGTAGCCATTAATCCAAAAAGATACACACACCTCTATGTTCATAGCAATGTTATTCACAAAAGGGCAAGAAAATAACCTGAGTGCACATGGATGGATGATTGCATAGAGAAGCTGTGGTAGATACATTCAGTGGAATACTATTCAGCTATTTAAGTGGTGAAATGTTGTCTTTTGTCACAATAGAGATGACCTTGAGGTGATTATGCTAAGCAAAGTTAGTCAGATGGTATTTCTCATATGTGGAATATAAATAACTAAAGTAAGTAAGCTAACAAAACACAACAAAAATACTTCCTGGCGGTGGGAAAAACATGGTGATTGCCAGAGGAGTAGTAGCCAGGGTGAAGGCAAGGACAGACGTCAATTTGACAGTGAGACTAACATTAATACTTTGGCGGTAGGTGTGACAGGACAGAGATACACAGAGAACAGTGAATTTTTTTTTAAAGATTTATTTATTTATGCTTACAGAACTGGGGTACAGGCCAGAGGTGTGGTGGGTGAGAGGTTTCACCAGAGAAGTGGGGAGCAGAGCAGGCAGATGGACTGAAATCCACTGCCGAGGGGAGAAGCGGGCGGGTCAGGAGAGGTCTGCCGCGCCCTGTGGGTCAGCTCCCTGGCAGAGTATCAAACTCATGCTGCGGTGGCTTGGGCTTCGGAAAGCTTCACAGTGTGGTGCTTTAACCAATTGTGCCACCAAGGCAAGCCCTGGAGCAGTGAAGTTTTAACCCCCAAATTAAAATGTTTTCCTAAACCAATGTTAAATCAATAAAATTGCACTAAAATTAAATAAATCTATTATGTGAGGTGTGGGAGAGAAAAAAAAAGTTGCTTTAAAATTAGAAAACTCACAGTAAAATGTGCCAAGGTCCTCCCTGGTGGCATAAGAGTTAAGACTCAGCACTACCATCACTATGTCCTGGGTTCAATCCGTGACCCACATGGTATGGCAGACCTCTCTGACCCACCTGCTGCTCCCCTCAACAGTGTATTTCAGTCAATTTGCCTGTTCTGCTCTCCACCCTGTCTCTGGTGAATCCTTTCACCTCCTGCACCTCTGGCCTGCACCCCAGTGCTTCTATGCATAAATAAATAAAATATTTTCTTTAAAAAACATTAAAACCAGGGCCCTCCCTAGTGGCGCAGCGGGTTAATGCACAGCATTAAGAAGCTAAAGCCACTCCAGCATGAGTTCCATCCCCGCCTGCCCTGGAGGTGACCCACATGGCACGGCAGACCTCTCCTGACCCACCCGCTGCTCCCCTCAGCAGTAATCTGGCTGTTCTGCTCCTCACTCTGTCTTTGATGAATTCTGTCACCACCCCTGTACCTCTGGCCTATACCCCAGTTCTGTATGTACAAATAAATCTTAAAAAAAAAAAAAATTAAAACCATATGATAAATTAAAATAAATAAAATGTACCAAAAAAGGGTCTCTAATGTCTTTATCAATCACAATGTGACTAGAGAACAAGGAAATATATAGTAATATAAATTTCATTGCAAGGAATTGGCTTTTGCAGCTGTAGCAGCTGGCTACCCAAGTTGGAGTCCATGGGGTGGGACATCTGAAGGTAGACTGGGACTCATAGGCAGATTTCTTGTATAGGAAAGTCTCAGCTTTACTTTTTAAGCCCTTTCAGTAGAATAAATTAACTCATTATCTAGAAGACTCTTCCTCACTTAAAGTCAACTAATTAAAGTCAACTTATTGGTCACTTATACAAAATACTGTCACAGTAACATCGAGTTTAACTGAATAGCTAGGGCCTATTGTCAAGTATACCCATTAAAAATAACTATCACATTCCTCAAATTCCAATACTTTAGAAGTGATTCATTCCACTTACATGTCTATTGCTTTTCTCCATTTTTTTTTTTTTAACCACAAGAACTGGTAAAATGTGTCTTTGTTTCAAGTTTCTTTAAAAATATTCTCATCTTTTGCTCAGGACAAGAACCCCCTTCTCTGCCTTTTTGTTAACAAAGAGGCACAAGGAGCTAGCTGGGTGGCAGTCTTAACTTCCAATCAGTGCAATCATTGTTGCATTTCCTGGTGGCAGCCTTTTTATCCCTGTGTAACTAACACCTCTAGGCCAGTGGAGCTTAACTAAGTTTACAAGGAATGGAAGCAGAAATTTTGTCAGGATCATTAAGAGCACTAGTGACTGGAATCGTGCCTATTCTTACCCCTTGATTCTGGAACACATATAAATCCGGGTTGTGGGACAAACAGCACCCTATCAAACACCAACTTAGAGAGCACACAGCTCCTGATGACATTCATCCAGCCCCATGAAGCACTACCTCCCAGCTATAACTGCATCTTGAAAATGCCATCCCACCATTCTATCAAGCCTACTGCTCCAGAATGTCAGGGAACATAGTAAAACTAATTAGGTCCATAATATAGGCCCAGTGCTTCCTATATGAGCTATAAAATGACTTCTTCGATCAGAAACACCTCTGTGTGTAATAACATG
>NW_004567104.1:28176997-28191179 GCF_000260355.1 Condylura cristata
ATGTGAGGTGTGGGAGAGAAAAAAAAAGTTGCTTTAAAATTAGAAAACTCACAGTAAAATGTGCCAAGGTCCTCCCTGGTGGCATAAGAGTTAAGACTCAGCACTACCATCACTATGTCCTGGGTTCAATCCGTGACCCACATGGTATGGCAGACCTCTCTGACCCACCTGCTGCTCCCCTCAACAGTGTATTTCAGTCAATTTGCCTGTTCTGCTCTCCACCCTGTCTCTGGTGAATCCTTTCACCTCCTGCACCTCTGGCCTGCACCCCAGTGCTTCTATGCATAAATAAATAAAATATTTTCTTTAAAAAACATTAAAACCAGGGCCCTCCCTAGTGGCGCAGCGGGTTAATGCACAGCATTAAGAAGCTAAAGCCACTCCAGCATGAGTTCCATCCCCGCCTGCCCTGGAGGTGACCCACATGGCACGGCAGACCTCTCCTGACCCACCCGCTGCTCCCCTCAGCAGTAATCTGGCTGTTCTGCTCCTCACTCTGTCTTTGATGAATTCTGTCACCACCCCTGTACCTCTGGCCTATACCCCAGTTCTGTATGTACAAATAAATCTTAAAAAAAAAAAAAATTAAAACCATATGATAAATTAAAATAAATAAAATGTACCAAAAAAGGGTCTCTAATGTCTTTATCAATCACAATGTGACTAGAGAACAAGGAAATATATAGTAATATAAATTTCATTGCAAGGAATTGGCTTTTGCAGCTGTAGCAGCTGGCTACCCAAGTTGGAGTCCATGGGGTGGGACATCTGAAGGTAGACTGGGACTCATAGGCAGATTTCTTGTATAGGAAAGTCTCAGCTTTACTTTTTAAGCCCTTTCAGTAGAATAAATTAACTCATTATCTAGAAGACTCTTCCTCACTTAAAGTCAACTAATTAAAGTCAACTTATTGGTCACTTATACAAAATACTGTCACAGTAACATCGAGTTTAACTGAATAGCTAGGGCCTATTGTCAAGTATACCCATTAAAAATAACTATCACATTCCTCAAATTCCAATACTTTAGAAGTGATTCATTCCACTTACATGTCTATTGCTTTTCTCCATTTTTTTTTTTTTAACCACAAGAACTGGTAAAATGTGTCTTTGTTTCAAGTTTCTTTAAAAATATTCTCATCTTTTGCTCAGGACAAGAACCCCCTTCTCTGCCTTTTTGTTAACAAAGAGGCACAAGGAGCTAGCTGGGTGGCAGTCTTAACTTCCAATCAGTGCAATCATTGTTGCATTTCCTGGTGGCAGCCTTTTTATCCCTGTGTAACTAACACCTCTAGGCCAGTGGAGCTTAACTAAGTTTACAAGGAATGGAAGCAGAAATTTTGTCAGGATCATTAAGAGCACTAGTGACTGGAATCGTGCCTATTCTTACCCCTTGATTCTGGAACACATATAAATCCGGGTTGTGGGACAAACAGCACCCTATCAAACACCAACTTAGAGAGCACACAGCTCCTGATGACATTCATCCAGCCCCATGAAGCACTACCTCCCAGCTATAACTGCATCTTGAAAATGCCATCCCACCATTCTATCAAGCCTACTGCTCCAGAATGTCAGGGAATATAGTAAAACTAATTAGGTCCATAATATAGGCCCAGTGCTTCCTATATGAGCTATAAAATGACTTCTTCGATCAGAAACACCTCTGTGTGTAATAACATGGTGGTGGATATGTGAAGATGTTAGTCCACATCTGGTAGTTTTGTCAGAATCATTATATGTAGGAAGGCAAATCCATATCCAGATGAAGTCACTATTCTTGAACAAAGTGCTACTGGCCCTTCCATGATGAAAATGGTCCAGTGTTGTCAGTCATTACCAGGTTGCTAGCTCATCACCAAAGCTTCATATACTGAGTGCTGTCTCCACTGCTAGCACATGGGCACTCAGCAGTGGCCAGGTCAGCACTGGTGAGTGGAAGTTCATGTTTTTGAAAGTTCCCACTGTCTATAACCCTGTAGGCAATGACAGGACTGACTGAAGAAAGAAGCTGACATGGTATTCAAAGGATAGATCATCCCATCCACTTAATTATTAAATTTTCCTTCTGCTGAGATTAGCCTTTGGTGAGCATTCAAGTGGAACTTTTGCAGGCCTCCATGGTTTTTCTTTGGAGACCCCACCAGGGAGATAATTCTAGAGAATGAGTTCATTCATTCCACTGAAAAGCCTTAAGAGTAGAGCTGAAACTTGCTTATACAGGAAATCTACCTATGAGTCTGAGTCTACTTGCTTGATGGTCTTCCTTGTGGATGTCAGACTTACTAAGCCAGCTGCCCTACCTGCAGAAGGCAGTTCCGTGCAAGTGAAGAGATCCTTAGCTGAGCTAAGAAAGTCAGAAGGATGAGTAGCTTCGGAGAGAAGACAGTGCATATGATTTAGCCAACCTCAATTAGAGACACATAGAAAACATTCAGGGCAGATGTATATGTTCCCTGGAGGAAACATGGAAAACAGTAGGAATCATTTTAGAGGAGAGATGATCACATAGATCTTGTCCAGCTTTGACAATCTATGATGAGTTTGAATTCTGGGGTTTCAGTAATTGCAATTCCAAATATTCTTAAAGTTACCTTAGTATCTAAGTTTTTCAATAATTATAGATTTATATGGTTGAAGAGCATCTCTGAAACCACTGCTGGACTCCCTCCCACACCAGACCTGCTAAGTGGCTCCTTTGTATCAATTACACCTACCAAGGCAACTGCTTCTCATGGCGAAGTCTATGTCTCTACTCAAAAAGAGAAAAAAATAAATAAACCTGATTTTTGCAAGAAGTCCAAAATGAAAAGAAAAGTGGGGGGTGGGGGTAAAATTTGCCAGTAAAATAGAGGAAGGAATAGGTGGAGCAAAGAGGAACAACGGGAGATCGGTATCAGGGAAATCACAGGAGGACCAGAAGTAGAACCTACGCTCCTGGAGCTTGAGATGAAAGAACTCTGATGGTTGAAGCAAGGAGGTTCTAAGAAGAGGTAGAGAAAACAGATTCCCAGTGGCAAAGACAAATTTAGCGGGAGAAGTAGAGGGTGATGGCTGCTTGTTCAAGCACGAGCTCCATCTGAACGCGTATGGCCCCTCCCTCAGCAAGGCACTGTGAAGCCTTCCCTGGAATTGCAGCTGGATGTCCCATATCTATTATGAATAGTCAAGAACACGCTCATGCAATTTAAAAGGTAGGTATAGAAGAATCTGGGCTTGATGGTTGCTTTATGAAGTAGGGTGGGCTTTGTGGATACAATTTTGTGATAGCTCTTATCCATATACATGCAATTAGACAGGAGTCAGGTACTGCTGCATTGCAAATAACCTCTACAATTGTTGGCGGAAAACAGCAATAATGACTGGTTAGTATGGCATTATTTCTACGGATCAGGAATTCAGAGAGGACATAGCTTGTGCCTGTTCCACATCTAGGGCCTCAGCTGAGGGCTTTAGCTGGGACTGGAGGATCTGCTTCCAGACAGAACTCACATGCCCACCAAGATCATGCTGGAAATTGCCCTCCCCAGATGGTCTTGTTGAATGTCCTCATCACATGGCAGCTGGCTTGCCAGAGGGAGCAATGGTCCCAAGGTGGAAACTGTAAATTTTGTTCATGATCTTTTCTGGGAAGTCACACACCATGAGGTATGCAACATGGCCGCTTGGATCAGCCTTCTTTTTGTTATGCGAGGGGACTATGCAGGCTGTGAGTCTCTCACATGAGAATCATCAACAGTAGGCTGCCACATCTGTTGTGACAGAAATCAGTTAAAACCAGATGGGGTAGCACCAGTACCGGCAGGAGGCTAGGGGCAGGCAACCAGGGGACTGACTGAGGGCTTCAATGTGCAATCACAAAGTCTACAGGTAGTGTTCTTGATTTATCTTATTTTTCATCAGCTCAAAGCATACAGTTTTCCAAAAGGGACATATCAGCTGGGACGTTCAAAACAAAGCTACAGAAAGCTCCTGAGCTGGACTGAACCAACTCCTGGTTCATTCCATGTCTGTGGGGTGTGCAGTTTTTCCATACACATTGTCTGTGTCTGCTAATGAATTCTGAGCTGAGCGAGAAGGGATAGTGAAGCCACAGAGGGCTTGGCGATGACCCTCCACACAGCAAAGTAAAAAGAAATCTACGACATAGAGGATGTGGATGAAAGTAGTCTTTTCCCCGTTTGTAAACAGAAAGCATGCATTTGTATGTGTGGCAATGGCTGCTTTGGAAGCGCTTGCGGGAGGGATTTCCACTTTGGCAGCTCTAGTTCCTACAGAGGACGGAAGACTGCACTGCAGCAGCTGCTCGGCTGAGCCACAGGGCAGCTGAAAGC
Source organism: Condylura cristata (assembly GCF_000260355.1). Lineage (NCBI taxonomy): Eukaryota > Metazoa > Chordata > Mammalia > Eulipotyphla > Talpidae > Condylura > Condylura cristata. Next base: position 28,181,332 of record NW_004567104.1, read on the forward strand.
CTGGCATTTTTCCTTCTCATCGCCTCCCACCCCCGTTGGGAGATTTCCTGTCACTTTGCCTTTCCAGACGGAATGACGTGGCTGGGGATACCTGAGATAGCTAAGGTGCCTGAGCAGAAGGGCTGGGAAACCCGGTAGGCACGATGTGCAAGGGCTTGGTAAACATGTGATAGATAGCCAGGTGCCGAAAGCGCAGCTGTCCCCACCAGGGAAGTGTCACCCAGAATGTGCTCTTTCTGGGCATGGGAAGGGCACAGGCACCTCAGCCCAGCAGCCGTTCCCCTCTCCCCAACAGGCCTAACTGAAGCAGAGCCAGCTGCTTCTGAATAGCGAAGTCACGGTGAACAGGAGGGGGGTTTCCTCCAGGAAAACAGGGGCTTCTGTCTCCATTCCACAGTCCCTGCTGTTGTGCCGTGTGACCAGGACAGGTCTCTTTTATTTTTTCACTTGTAGTTTCTTCATCTGTGGATAATTATAACCTACCTCCCTGGGACTTGGACACATAGTTATTAAGTGCAGAAGGAAGAAGTAAACAGTCATCAAATTCCAAACTTCAAAGTACCACTAGGGGAAAGGCTGGCCAGGGGGACTTTGGGCAAAAGCGTGTTTTGCTCTCCAGTCATTCCTGGCTTACCGTGTGACATTAGGTCAGAGTTGCTGGCATGTGGGCTGGAAGCCCAGACACCTGTTCGTCCCGCCTTGCTGTGGGCCGCCTGTCTGAGGCCTCTGCGTTGCACTCTGTGTGCTGACCTTTCATGGCCTTGAGTCCACATGCTGGAGTGTCGGCGTTGTGGAATGCAGATCACATGGACACCTGGGTCCTCGCCCAGCTCTTCAGGAAAGCTCATGGCTTAACCCATCTTGTTTCTCCCCCATGACTATACACCAACTCACCTGCGAGCTTGGAAAAAACACCACACCATTGCCTTTCCTAGACCAGTTGGATAAAAATCTTAGGATGGTGTCCCTGCTTAGATTCTGTTTTAAAGTTCCCCCTAGTGATTCAAAAGACTCAAGGCTGAAGTGGCAACCTCAAGGCTTGTGAACCTCAACCCTTGAAAAGTACCTTACTGTTCTGCTCCCCACTGTCTCTAGTGATTCCTTTCCTCCTTTTTCCCCTTGCTATCCTGCAACTCTGGCCTATACCCCATCCTTTTATGTAAATAAGTAAATAAGCAAATAAATTAAGCACCTTATATTAGTTTCTGAAAGACTCTGTTGTCTCCATCTGTAGAAACTGAGGTTTTTGTCAATAAAAATTGTTCTCTAGGCCCTCCCTGGTGGCGCAGTGGGTTAAAGCACAGCACTAAGGAGCTGGAGCCACTTCAGCATGAATTCCATCCCCACCCCAGAGGTGACCACATGGCGAGGCAGACCCACCTGCTGCTCCCCTTAGCAGTGTACTTCGTCAGTCAGCCTGTTCTGCTCCCCACTATGTCTCTGGTGAATCCTCTCACCGCCCCTGCACCTCTGGCCTGTACCCCAGTTCTGTATGTATGAATAAATAAATATTTTTAAAAAAATTGTTCTGTAGCCTAAAGGTAGCAATGAAGAGACATCTCCACACAGGAGGGCAGATGGGTGGCACACTAGCTCTTATTTTTCTGAATCATGTTCCTCTAGGTCAGCTTGCTAATCACAAGTGCTACTACCAAGTAAGTACACTTTGCTAGAAGTTGAGGGACAATGGATGGAAAGCAGTCACAGAAAGTTGCATCTACCAAGAAAAAAATCTGTGACTTTCATGCCTTTGAGCAGAATTCTGATGCCTCTGAGCTTCATGCCTCTGAGCTTAAAGACCTCAGCTTTAAAATGGAGACTGTACCCTGCCTCCTCTCAGGGTAGTGTAATGGACCTGAAAGATCTCGGAAGCTGTAAGGACTTCTTGGGTGAGGGTCTTTTTTAATTAGGAAATTAAGGCTAAGATAGGAAGGCAAATTCTCAAAAGGAAATTAAAATATACATCCCACACTGCTTTAAAATTGGAAAGAAATCCCAGGGCTCCTTGCCCAGGCCTTCTGGGGAGCATCCCCATACGTATGGACCACCTGAGGGCATACAACGGGGGACCCAGAGGGACACCTCTGCACAGAGCTGTCCTCCCCTGGCTGGCAAATGCTGTCCCAGAGCCAAGACCTCCTACATGCACCTGTGCGTTGCCACGCAACTATGACGATCATCATGCTACTGTGTGTTGTGGTTGCTATCTAGAAGATGCCCATAAAGATTTGCTGAATGAATTGATTCCAATATAAAGTGAAGCCCATGCTAACCCCACATTTTCTTGAGATCTATAACTTGTCATGGTAGAAGAGATATTTCTGAGGGTTAATTTAATTGGGTGAAGGAAAGAAATAACCAAACTCACTTCTCCAATTATAGGACAATACATATATAGTCCTTGCAGCTAAAGGGTAGATATAGTAGGCACTAATCGTACATATACAACATAAAGAATAAAGAGCGCACCTCAGTTTCATACTTCCTAGTATGACTGTTATCACTAAGTAAGCACAGTCAAGCTGGGCATCGCTGTAGGCAGGGTATGTAGAAAGATCCATTCAGGGTGTTATAACTGAGACGAAAGATTGGGTGGTGAATGCAGATATCAGGAAAGATTTGAGAAAGAGCTGGCATTTGAAGCCAGCAAAAGAGGGAAATTAGGAGAACATTCCAAGGAGGGAATCATGTGAGAAATGGAAACCTTAGGCATATTATGATTAAGGGACAACAGTTACTGCCTGCTGAGCATTGACTGCAGGCACTGTATGGAAAGTTGGACTTACTCTTCCTCATTTGCTCCTCATGTTAACAGGAGGTTGATATATTAAATTCCCATTCTACATATGAAGAAACTGGAGTTCAGATGGCCCCAAATTAGTAAATGTCAGGGACCCAATTCAGACACTAGCCCTTGCTCTTACATAGACAAGCATAGGTATAATTAATTCCTCATGGAAAAGTAAAATGAAAGAAAAACTAGAAGACAAATTATGGAACATCTTGACTATAGATCCTGGGCACTTGGATTTAACCTGGAATCCGGGGGAACAGAGAAGACTTTAAGGAGGGGGAGAAAGTGATCAGAATCGTGCACTGAGGTCTCTTGATAGCCAGAGGTGGGTTAGGCTGTGGACTTGCTGCAGGCGTAGGATAAGAATCACTGCTGGCCATCAAGCTCTGTGGCTTCAAAGGTGTGGTCCATAGCTCAGCAGCCTCTGCATCACCTTGAGCTTGTCAGAAATGCACTCTTGTGCCTCACCCAGATCTGAGTCAGAATCTGCATCTCAACATGAACCTCACAGATCCTAATGCACGCTGAAATTTAACCAGCATTGTCCCATCTCCTTGGAGGGATGGGAGTTACTCGTAGAGGTGCACAACATTTTCAATCTCAGATCTCTTTGAGAATGAGAGGAAAGTCAAGGACCTACATCCGTGGAGAAAGCACAGTTTCCAACCTGAGCCCTCAAGAGCAAGGCACTACTGTGGGTCTATAAGGAATTCCCAGTTCTCAACTCATCAATAATTTAATTGCGGAGGAGCAGAAAGGAGTTTGCAGTTAAAAGAAATTCAAATTAGAAGTCGCAGGCTATCAGTTTGGAGAACTCTTCAGAGCCTGGCAAGGTTTTGGTGGTGGCCACCGATCAGGAACTCTGTTCCCTTCCCCCCTGCCCTCATGTATTGTTCTCCAAATCCCCTGGAGATCTATGCAGATACTCTGGAGACCAAAGTAGGCCCACCCTGGTTTCCTTGAGCTGGACGGGGCTTGCCTGTCTGTTTTGCTTTAGTCCCACAAAAGCCCAAATTAGCCTCACTTGTGTGTTTTTTTTCTCAGGAGGCTCTACATTGTATCTCAGGAAAGGATTATTGTGCTCTGGGGACCCTATCTTATCGTGCCATGTGGGGGCAGGCGATGAGTGAAAGGAAAATGGTCTTTGACAAATTGGTTCAATTCGGACAATCACATGACTTTCCAGTAATTGCCCACCACTGCTTCAGTAAGGCTATTGTTTCAGCTCCCAAATATTTAGCCAAGTAGGAGGCTGGGGAAGGTTGAGGACCGGTCAGAGGTTTGAGAGCATGATAATGTGGGGAAGGGATGTTTTGTAATCCTCTGACATTATGTTGGGAATGATGATACCCCCAAGTCTCCGGACCCATGACGTGGGTTTCTTATCATTAATTGAAGGAATGGGAGCATTTGGGGAGTAAGGAGACACTTTAGGGTCACTCTTGGAATGCAGTGGGGTGGAAAGGACTCCTGAGGTGTGGGTTGAGAAGGGGTCAGTAGACTTGAGCCTAGTTTGATTCAGTAACTTTCTTCTTGACTGGACTCCTTGCTGACTCCTCTGGGAGATATGGAAATCTTTTTTTGAGGCTCACAATGAAAGCTTCTCAAAACACACACACACACACACACACACACACACACAAAACAAAACCACATACAGTGAGCCCGGGGCAAAAGTGAGTAGAGCTGTCGGAGCTATATTTCACACAAAGAATTCAAGACATGACCAAGCATTGCCCTTAGGCAGCTTTTCAAAAATTCCTGCCTCTCCAGGGACACAGCTCCCTCTTGCTCAACCTAACATCATGGGACTTTTGGAAGATGAGACGGGCAGGGCCAGTGGCACGTGAGCATGTGTGTTATCGATGGGGAACACTTTTCCCCTGTGCTGCTCATGTGGTCATCTGTCTGATATGCCTGTGGGTGGAGGTGGGCAGAGAGGAAGGGAGTGGCCAGGCACCGGCGACAGAAAAGAGCCATGAGGTCATTGGAACCCAGTGCTTTCCTTGCTGGCCATTGGCAGCAATTGTCTTGCTGGCTTGCATTCCCAGGGGTTCATCTCCGCTCCCATGGAAGGTCTGATATCGGGATTCCTTCTTAGAACATACATTCCCCTCACCCCCTTCCATCTGCAAATTATGCCATGACAGCCAGATAAGGGATATATTACTAGGTAAGAAGTTTGAGATTTAACTGTTTCCAACTTCTGATGCCATCTCCCTCAGGTCTGGTCCCAACTGCAACACCACCCCATCTCATAACTCCCTGTCCAGGCATCATAGGTCTTTCTGTAGCATCTCAGTAAGACTTGAGGTTTCTTTCCCCTCATCCACTACCAGGCCTACAGAAGCAGCAAGAACTAAGCATCTGTTGATAAGCAGATCAGCCTGGAGTTTCTGCTGCACACAGAGATAGGGAATTGTTGAGCCAGCTGATCCTTAAGGACAGATTTAGCACTAATATTCTAGAATCTGAGCAACGGCAGCCTGTAGGTAATACCTACACAGCCTCCCACTTGTACAGGTGAATTTTAATAACCGTGAGGTCTAGGCCTTCTTATTTGTGATACTCCATCTCGACTGATATTAGAATCATGTGTGGGTTTTAAAAATTACACATAATGCAGTTTCCAAGGAGAGGTTAGATATGGGGGGGGGGCAGAGGGGAGGTTTGCCTCTTCTCAAAGAAGCAAAAACCACTCTGGAATCTGGAGATTGCAGTGATCTGGTGATCTCTTGGGGGAATATCCCTAATGAGGATCAGTCACTTGGAACCAGGGAAGACAAACAGCCTTCTGAACAAAGTAGGGGCGTGGAGCACCAGGACTTACCTTGGTAATTTTAAAAGTGCAGCCCATGGGGTCTCAGCACTATGAAGCTATCCGCAGCCACTGTAGCACAGTTTGATCCCTGAACAGGGAGGTGAGACCCACATGGTGCAGCAGGCCTCTCCTGTCTTTCCTGCTGCTCCCCTCAGCAGTGTATTTCAGTCCATCTGTCTATTCTACTCCCCACTCTGTCTCTCACCACCCCCACTCCCACCCTTCTGGCCTACACCCCAGCTCTTGTACGCATAAGTAATCTTTTTTTAAAAAGTGCAGCCCAATGGATTATGGGACCCAATGGACTATGATGGGGGATATGGCTGCTCGGGTGGTGGGTGTAGTGTGATAACATACATCTAAGGTGTGAAATTATACCCCTAAATCATCTATGGTGTTGTAAACCATTACTGCAATAAAAAATAATACACACACAAGTTAAAAAAAAAATGCAGCCTCCCTGCCCAGGGGGAGGGATATACTCAGATCCCTTAGGCTCTAGATAGAGCTCTGTGAACACAGCACTATGGAGATCCTGGCTCTGTAGCTGGTGTTCCTGGAACTGAGTCTGACTCAGGGTCTGGGTCCAGCCGGTGCCCCAGGAGGAGGCTGTATAGGTCAACTGCTATATTAGGAGATGAGGTTGGGGAGCCCTGGGCCAAGGTGAGCACAGGGGAAGATGGAAATCCTTACTAGAAGGGCCACCAGCTGAGCCTGAAAGTGGCTAGGAGAGGCTGTCAGGCAGCAGCTGAGACTGGAGTAGGACAAGTGTCCAACAGTGACACCACGAGGCAGTGAGAAGTCACAGCACAAGTAAGGATAACTGCTAGCATTCCTCAAGATTATCCCTCCAGCGTTAATCTTAAAAGCCTTAATTTGTTTACTTGATAGCAATTAAGTAATTAGTAACAATTCTGTAAAGGAGTCATTATTATTCCCATTGGACAGAGAAGGAAGCTGAGCAGAGATGTTAAATAATTAGAGTGGCTGCCAGCTACCGACCAAGTTTGGGGGCTCCAGAGCCCTTACCCCTGACTGCTAGTCAGGTCTTGCTGCCTACACAACATAGCCCTCTTCAACGGAGGCCTCACTAAGTGCTCTTGTGTCCTCTGACTTCTTCCAGTCCTCACCACAATCATGTGAGGTAAGAACGTCTTTTATTTTCATTTCACAAACATGGAAGGAAAGTGAGGCACCTGGAAGATGAGTAGCGGACCCTCGTCACCCATTCTCTATGCTTGGGAGTGCAAATAGGCTGATCCCCCACTGCTCCTTCACTGTTTGCAACTTCTGAGTCTCTATTGAGGGTTCTTTGAAAACTGAAGTTTCAGTGGGACTTTCACCAGGGGATCCTGGGCTTAAGAGGAACTAAAATCCTAAGATGAGGAGGCAATATTTCTGCCTCCCAATTTCTGAAAGCTGCTCATATTCATTTCAGGGATACTATCCCAGATTTCTGAGTCAAAGACTCGAAGGGTGGGCCAGGCCATCTAAATTAAAAGTAAACCAAAACGAAAACACAGTTGATCCCAGCACCTAGCCAGGGCTGAGAATTATTGACTTTATTTCATCGTCATATTTCACCATCTGCAAGGAGTAGGCAGCAGTGCTTCCAGGGGCTGTTTCTAGTTTTCAAATCCTCTGGTTTGAAGGAAGCCTCATGAGGCTGTTGGCCTGAGGGAAGGAGCTGGACAAGGGCTGAGCAGAGAAGCCAAACCCTGGGGCCCACGACCTATCGCCAAGTGGTCTGGGGCCTGCCCTTCCCTGGGCTCCTCTCCTCGGGTCATGATATGTTCTTGGTGAACATTTCGCTGGTCTCACTTCCCCTCCTCCAGCCTCGGCCCACCAAAGCACTGCCAAGGTGCTAGCCCACAACACGAACCTCTCCAGAGCCCTGCCTACCTCATCCCTTCTGCAGTCCCCTCTTCCACCAGGCAGACACACCTGCAGGACTGGGTGTTAATTCTGTCCACCTGCCCAGGCCCAGCAGGGTGCCTGGGACAGGAAGCACAAGCTGATGAGTATAGGATGAGGAAGATGGCAAGAGTAAAGAGAATGGGTACAAAACACAAAAAAGGGCCGAGGGGTGACCACAGGCCAAGGATGATCAGTGCAATCTTAGTGCTGACCCCGTGAGCACACGTGACCTTTGCACTCACTCAAGAGATAGAGAGCCTGTTCTGCACTCACCTGAACCCCCTGGACAGTGAACACAAGGTACTGAGAGAGAGGTGAGGGCATTTGTAACAATGGAAATCATGTCTTGGTCCCTGTTAACACAACATAACCCCTGACGTAGGTAGGCTAGATGCTAATGATCTCACTTCACAGCTGAGCAAACAAGGGCTCAGAAAGCTCACAAACCTGGCTATAGTCACAGAGCTGGCAAACAGGGCACGGGCTCATGCAAATTCATTCCTAGGCAAAAGCAGCTCAGATTCTTAAGGTTGAAATAGCCCTGACCTACTCCAACAATCTGGTCAGTGGTTCCCACCCTTCAAAATGTCATAGAGGAGGGTGATGGAGCTGTGCTGAAAGAAGTCTGCATTGGAGGTTCCTGCAACCACTGCAGCTTGAACAGGGCCAAACAGAAATTGCTTCTTACACTGAAAGGCAGCCCATTGCACAAACACACTAGCTCCGTGCTCTCCTGCAGTCGAAACACAGCTTCCCTTTCTACTCTTGGCTCTCTTGTACCACCTCAGAGATGCCAGAGCCAGCACCCTGAACTGAGTGCAGTCCTGCTTCCCCTTCCTCACAGGTCTTACTTAGGGCAGAGTGTGCAGCTGAGAGATGACTCACTTGGTGAGTCACCCTTTGCCTACAGGGATCTATCTCCTTGTTAAAGTGAATCAAAGGGGAGCATCCTCTGCCTCTCTCCTCTTGCTCAGGAGAAAGTGGAGCATTTCAAAGTATCGCAAAGTCTATCTCCTGGGAAGTTGAAAGGGATTTACTCACACAACCTCATACTGAAAATGTACTGAGGTCCTAGAAGACTCTTAAGAAGGGAGAAAGCTATAGAATGAATTGCTTCATGCCTAGGAAATAATGATTAAAAACTGCTATCTCCATGGCCTTTAGGAGTTGAAAAGGCCGTTTGAGTCCAGCTTTTGCTGCCCATCCAGGCAGGTAGGAAAGGAGTAAAGATGTATGTGTGTATGTACAAGAGAAACAGTTATCAGGGTTTCACAGCTGGTGAGTGGCAGGATCAGGACTTGCTCCCAGGCCTCCTGGGTCAGGGGTCAATGACTCTGCCCACAAGTGGCTGACAAGAACAGGCCTTCTGGAGACCACCCAGGTGCTGACAGCGCCAGGCACTTGGTGTTTCAGCCAGGGCAGAGGGCTGGCTTCCCTCCCATCTGGGACTACAGGCAGCACTTCAGAGCCTGGCGCTTTATTGTATTCTATCTTATCTCAATAGGAAAAGGCAATTCAGGGGAAGAATTTCCTTGTCACGGTGCTCAGGCTTTCCATTGTCCAGCTCCCTGGGCCCTGGTTCATCTCCTGGCTCTGACCATTACTCACATCCATGAAGGCGCCTTATCAGGGGTGTCGAAGATATGGGGCTGATTTTTTTCCAGTACCAGACAAAATGGAATGTGTCCATCCTTTGTGTCTGACATCATCCCACAATAAGCCAGCTCAGAGTCCAGCCTTGCTGGGTGGGAAGCTGCTTGAAAAGCAGTCCCTAGAACTCAGGGGTTTCCTTCACAAAGCCCTAGGATTTCAGACTCCTTTACTGACAACTGTGACAGAGTCATCTCATGCTCAGGATAGCTGACTGTGCGAGTCCCCGCTCCTCCAACTTCTACCTATGAAAAACTTAACCCAACAGGAAAGTTGAGAGAATAATGCAAAGAACAAACTTACATTATTCACCTGGATTCTCCGGTTGTTCCCATTTTGTCACATTTGTTTTATCTTTTTCTCTCCATATACATATATACCTGAAAAACATATTTTCCCCATCAGATCATTTAGACATGGGCACATGGGGAAATCCTTTGGGTTTTCCTAGGTTACTGAGTAATCAAAACAGAAACAGACAGGTTGGCAAAGGAAAACCAATTTAATAACACAAAAATGGGGGGAACGCCCATGTTTATTGCTGCTTTATTTACAATTGGAAAAACATGGAAGCAGCCCAAATGGCCAAAAGTAGATGACTGGATTAGAAAGATGTGGTACATATATACAATGGAATATTACTCAGCAACCAAAAAAGAGAAACAC
>NW_004567104.1:28191559-28210339 GCF_000260355.1 Condylura cristata
ATAACAGTTATGCTGGTCCCACTTTTCATTAGGTAGAAAGAGGTTTAAGAGAATGAGCTAAGGAGGTGTGGAACACTGAAGAGAAAATAGAGGCCCTCACATGGTGGTGGAGGCGGGGACATCATCTTTACTCTTAAAGGAAAGATGTGTTTCTCAGCCAGAGAAGACACTGATTAATCTGTATCTTGATGACACCCCAAACTGTATTTTTCTGGGTCATTAAAGGGAACAGAGGTCAGTTCTGCAATTAGGGGTAAGACAAAAGGACTGGGGGAAGGCAAGAGCTTCTCCTTAGCCTCCAGGAAATTTGCTGTTTTCTATTCGAAATAATCTGCATGCCAGAGCAGGAGTCTTGAGACCAATCTAATGATGGGATAGTCTAATTTGAGCACCTTCAAAAGTATGTTACCAAATCATACTTTGAAATTGTTCAGCATGTATATGTTAAGCATTGGGGATTCCTCTACACAGCCATCATGGCATTGACACTCTCAGGAACAGAAACATGTTAGTTACCTTACTCTGCATAGCCAAATTCCCCCAACAGTCCCAATAGTCCCAGATAGCTTCTCACCCCTGCACTTTATATTCCTCAACTAGAATAATTCTCTACTCTTTGTTTTTCAAGATACTGCCATTAAAAAAAAAATCCAAAGTGCTGTTTTATAGACTAGCCAGGCTTTATGACTGATTGTTTCCTGAAAAATAGATTTCAATCAAAATATTTTGGCAAGAATATGTGACAGTAGTTGTAGCTTGTGAGGGATCACAGCAGGAGGCTCATGCTGTTAGCATCTCCCATTTGGAAATGTGAATTTCATTACTTGGTTAAGGTGGTATCATCCACCTTTCACTACTGTAAAGAAAGCCATTTCCATTTGTAATTAGTAAACTAATCTGTGGGTAGATACTTTGAGACCAGGTGAATATCCTAGTCCCAATAATTTTCCAACACTTTTGACAACTATTAAGTCCTTACCTGTCAATTACTATTACGGTGAATTGCCTTTTCAGTTTGTTTTAATCTAATTTTAAAAGTAATATATACTCGGCCCTCCCTGGTGGCGCAGCGGGTTAAAGCACAGCACTAAGAAGCTTAAGCCACTTCCACATGAGTTCAATCCCCGCCTGCCCCAGAGGGGACCACATGGCGTGGCAGACCTCTCCTGACCCGCCCGCTGCTCCCCTCAGCAGTGTTCTTCGTGGATCTGCCTGTTCTGCTCCCCACTCTGTCCCTGGTGAATCCTCTCACCCTCCGCATCTCTGGCCTGTACCCCAGTTCTGTATGAATAAATAAATAAATCTTAAAAAAAAAAGTAATATATACTCACCACAGAAAAGATGTTAATTACTAAAAGGCATAAAGGAAATATGTTTTTCATACACATTGCTTATGAAAAAAAATACAAGTATCAATACATAGCACAGTTACTTATAAGATTCCCTTTTTCTAATGGATTTTATTTGGGGAAGGACATACGTATTTTTATCTTTAATTTGTTTTGTCTTTATGATAAATAAATACTAAAAGAAAAAAAATTATAAGGTATTAAAAAGCATTATAAAGGGTGAAATTATAAATATATCCAGTACATTTCCTTTTTTATATGCCTCTTATTCATACTAAGACCTCTCTGGGAAAAAAAAAAAACTGTCCTTTTTTTTTTTTAAATTTTCTTGCCCTACTTTGAAATAGCAACTCAGCTGTCATGTTTTCCTAGGAGCATTATCCTGCCTGTTTCCCTGGATGGGAGTAGTTCCTATCTGACCTCCTATTATCTTTCTCTGGTCTTATGGGATATGACTGGCAATGAGCCAGAACTATAGCAGTTGCTTGAACCAAGGGATTTCTCCTGGGTAATAGGTGTTAATGCTCCAAACTTTAAAGGGAAGAACATTTAGGGGAGATATTTCTTAATTGGGAGGAAAATGTTACCAGCATCGAGAAACCACTACTATAAGAATTCATGGTCCATTCATAATGGACTAAAATGACTTTTAAGACTTTTCTGACCTTATTAGTAAACAATTAAAAACAATTGCTAATGGTAGTAGGCATGCTCTTGTGTTCCACTATTGTTTCTTGGCATGGCCCTTTGTAGATTTTTTTTATTTTTACTGTGTTAAAACTGGGACTTCATGCTGTGAGAATGAGCAAGTCACCCAAGCATCAAATTACATGTTAAGGTAATTCAGGCCTGTTCTTCAGACTTTGTTTCTATAATCATTTAGGTGTAAAGATGAAATATCATTGCTTCATTAAAATATAATTTTTTGATTATTTATTATTTATGCATACAAGAGCTGGGGTGTAGGCCAGAGATGCAGGGAGTTGAAAGGATTCACCAGAGACACTAGGGAATAGAACAGGCAGATAGATTTACTGAAAAGTACTGCGGAGGGGACCAACAGGCAATGCAGGAGAGGCCTAAATGCTGGCCGGCTGGGTTGCTGGCGATTGCTTGATAGTGCTGTCTTTAACCCCTGCGCCACCAGGGAGACCCTTAAATATAATGTTTACTCTTTCTCAACAGTAGGGCTTTGGAGTTTATCTCGTTTCCCTGTTTTGAACAGTTTTGAGAATATCTCATCCAAATAGATAGGATGTGAAGTGATTTCCTTAGAGTAGTCTTCCTCAAAGAGTGGTCTTGGATCTTTTGAAATAGTCACTTGAGGAACTTGCTAAAGATTTCTAGGCCTAGGAAATCACCAGAGTTGGAGTCTACGAACCTAAATCTGAACAGGTATCAGATAAATCAGAGCTTTAGGACAGACACATTCCCCAAAGTGCAACTGCTAGTCAGAAGGCCTAAGAAACTGAATTTTCTTACAAGGCCAGGGTGTCCTTGCAAGACTACAGAGGAAGCTATGGTGGGTGTGGGGCCTTTGTTCTTTCTAGACTGTGTTGTGGGTTCAGGAAATCCCTCAGACTCGCACTGGAGGGGCATAGAAGGAGAGATAAAGGATAAAGGGCCAGGGCAAGGAGTGGAGAGGAGTGGAACTTGCCAGGCTGCCCTGAAGGCAGGTTTGAAGTGGATCAGTCTGGACCCAGAAGGGAGGTTTACTGTAGCTCAGGAATATGGCAGAGCCAAGGAATGTTGGCACCAAGGTGGCACAGGAACCTACTGGATGTGAAGATAGTTCTTAATACAGTTCTCAATACCAGTGGCCCTGTCCTAGCTGCTGTGTCTCATCTTAGCTGGACATAATCTGATAAGAAAAAAAGGATAATCTTATATAACTCTATAGTTGGAAAACATATTTCAAATCAGGCCTAATGAAGAAAAGTTACAAGAACAATTAAAACCAGTCAAAACACACACATACACACACACACACACACAGACAAGTGACTACTGGTGACAGCTAGGAGGGTACATTGACTTTCTTCATAAGCCTTTTGGAGCAAACCGCTTCTTTTAAAAATCATGTGCCTAATCTATCTTTTCTTTTTTTGAAAGATTTATTTATTTCTGCTTACAGAATTGGAGTATAGGCCAGAGGTGCAGGGGTGTTGAGACGATTCACAAGACAGGGTGGGGAGCAGAACAGGCAGATTGACAAGTACACTGCTGAGGGGAGCAGCAGGTGGGTCAGGAGAGGCCTGCAAAGCTATGTGGTTCACTCCCCTGGCCAGGGATCAAACTTGTGCTCCAGTTTTTGTGGCTAGCTTCATAGTAATGTGCTTTGCACCACTAGGCAGGGCCCTAAACTATCTTTTCTTTCTAGGCAAAAAGCTTTATGAACCTTCATTTCAAACATTATTCCAAGCTTAATTAGCTGCAAAGAATTAACTGTGCTGTGGTATCCAAGGGTCTCAAGTTTGAAAACAATAGACATTTAGGCCCTCAGTGGGTTAGGGCGCAGCAATGCAAGCCAGTTGCAGCCACTTCAGTGTAAGTTGGATCCCCAGCCCTGGAAGTGACCCATAAGGTGAGGCTGACCTTTCCTTACCCATCCACTGCTCCCCTCAGCAGTGTACTTCCTCTATTTGCCTGTTCTGTTTCTGGTGAATCCTCTCACCCCCCTGCACCTCTGGCCTGTACCCCGGTTCAGTATGCATAAATAAGTATATCTTCAAAACAATTAGAGATCTAGATTTTATAAGGCCCATCGGCAAAATTTTAAAGAGCCATCATAATACAAAGTAGCAGCTTCCAATAACTTCAAATTCTATCTTCTTCCAAAGTTGACTCAATTCAGTTTGCTTCATTCTTGGAAATTGTCCTCAAGACCTGGAACTTCATTATCATCATTCTTTCCAGTAGCAAGAGGTGCTTATCTAATAGCAAGTGGTGCTTATCTATCCATGGGTTGGTGGACAAAGTCAGTCTCAAACGAGTTAGACTGCCTACACTCATGAAGCTGCTTTATTTAAGACTCGGCTTTGTTTCAACATGGCCTGTAATGGTGAAAGTGTTCGCGCCAGAGATGCCTGAACTTGACGGTTGCCAAGTGGATCGCAGTTTCTTGGTTTGTGAACATACTGAGCTCTTCCATAACAGAGACAGTTTAGCTCTACCTTCTTTAAGAATTTAGGTTTTAACCATCTGCTGTTGCTGCTCAACCAGACACCTTCTTTCTGAGAACAGTTAACTTTCCTAACAATGCACCCTTGTGCCGTTTCGTTTCTCCAGCTCCAAGATCGTTTTCACCTAGCTGGTTAGGCAAAGGGTCTGCGTGCAGACAGACACACACACACACACATGCAACATGGCAGCAAGAGTCTGAACTACCTCGATTAAATGTTTGTGAACTTACAGAACGATCTACTTGCACCACAAAGGATGTTGAACTGTCTCTTCGCTACGGTGCAATCATCTCGTAATTAACTTCCTAAAAACAGCGCTGTGACTAAAGTGGCGGATTAGGGGGGCGTGGGTGGGGGTGTGGTGTGATACTTTTGTAAAGGTGTGCCCCTAAAACATTTACAGTGTTGTAAAGCAACGTCACCTCCACTGACATAATTACCATAAAAGAAAGGAAAACCACCACCAGCAACGCGACACGTACGCCAGGAGGCGTTCCCCGCAGCGCCTCTAGCTCCCGGGCGGCGGACGCGGCGGCACCCAGCTCGCGGGATTCGCGCGAGTCGCGGGAGGCAGCGGCTGCGCAGTGCGCACGCGCGGAGCCACGCAGCGCCGCTCTCCCCGGAAGTCCGGGCGGCGGTTTCAGAGAACCGCCAGGGGCAGCGGGCTGGCCGCGGCCAGCATAGGGAGGTCGGCCGCGCCAGCCAGGTTCAGTTGTCACGGCGCCAACTGCGGCTCCTCTGTGCCCCACTCGCACCTTACGGCGAGCCGACCACCCGCTTCCCCGCCGGGCGGCTGTGGGCGAGCACAGTGCCCAGCCACCTGACTGCCCACTGGGCGAAGCCCGCCGTGATCACAGCTGCGGACGCCGACGACCGGGAAGAAGCGGGCCGGGCCCTTCACTGGCAGCTGGTAGAAAATTGACACCGGAAGCGGAAGGGTATGCCGAGCTCCCCGGACGGGAGATTGAGTCAACCCCAAGTGGTTATAGTTAAAGCTCGGTGGGATGAGTGTCCGGCCCCAGAGCAACCCCGGACCCCGGGTGCCTTGTTCAGCTTTCAGATTTAGGCGAAGAAAAACCCAGTCAGATGTTCTCTAATTCATCAGGTTTAGCACCTTTTCTCCAAGATCGCCCCTCTCCCCGTGATGACTTCTAGAATAATGCCGATGGGCACGTGTGACCTTTTTGAAGAAATCTTCCTCAGCATTGCACCAAATCTTGAGTTCGGTCAAGGCAGAGCCTCTGCCAGAGCATCGACTTGGATGTCAGAGAAAGTGATTCAAAGTTGGAGAGCAGAGCATTGCCTTGGAAAACGGGAGGCGGATGATTAGGAGAGACTAGAGGAAGTGAAGGGAATCTTGGAAGTGTTGAGAGTTAATCTCGAGACATTCCTAACTACCTTTTTCTTAGTGATTGTTTTTCTGTATTAATATTAATCATGTAAGAGAGGGTTCAGTTAAAACCTAAAGTTTTAGTAGGTTAGCGAGAGTGAGGCTTGACCTGTCAATAATAGAGCCTGTTAGTATTTTTAAAAAGTGAAGGAAGTGGCTGGAATCCTGACTGGAAAGAAGACCTAAAGTTTTTCAGGATTTAACGGAATCTGCAAAAGTTTAAAATGTCAAATGTGATCGCTTCGTGTTACACTAAACACTGGAATCTTCCTAACAGGCAACTTTTACCTTAAATAGTAAAATCTAAACAGAAAGGAATATATGTTATAATGAAACCTATTTTCAAAGTATATTTGAAATTTGTCTTAACAGTATAATGACTCTTTGAGAGTTTAAAAAGATGCTAATCTTTTTGTGGGAGACAATTCACTGGCAAAGGGAAAAAAAGGAAAATCCGGCCTAACTTTCATTTAAAGATGAGGAAGCCATGACCCACAGAGGGAAATGACTTGACAGGGATCACAATGAACCTGCCCTGGGAATTGGAGCTTAGCCACCCCTCTTGCGGTACTATTTCTTCTTACTCTTTAGGGGCGCATACTCCACTGTAACAACCATAAAGGGAGTTAGAATTAGGTGGTAGGTATAAATCTCTTCATTATAATGAAGTACAGAGGGGAGCAAAGGGTTTTGGTTCTTCAAAGGGTAGACAGGATTTTAGGAAAAACTTAGTGATCAGAGCAGTCCCTAAATCTTAACACTTCTTTGGGAGATAACATGGGTGAAATCCAACCCCCCACCCCCACCCCAGAGTAGCTTAAGCAGAACTGGGTAATCACTTAATGGAATTGTAAAACTTTCACCCCACTGTCTGTGGGTCATGATTGATTGGCTGCTAACTACCTTTCAGTGCATATCTGGTGAAGCACAGGGAGGAAGGAAACACTCTCTCTTCAGTGTTGACTTTGAGCCAGGTGTTGTATCATATGTTAGTTCCTTTCATCTTCACAACAATCTTTCTTGACAGGTACTATTCTTAGTCTACTCAGGAATTCACAAAGTTAAGTAACCTGCTCCAAATCATGCAGAAAACAGGAAGCAGAGTTAGGTCTGTTATACCTTCTCTCATCTCCAGGTGAGTGAGCAGGAGAGGCTGATTCATTCCTCCCCTAGCATTTGCCCAGTGTAGGAAACCTTTGGCACTGTTCAGGGAGTCTTCAGAGCAGATAACTCCCATTATCCTCTGAGTAGCAGGTAGCGATGAGGCTACAGCGGAGGCCCAGGGCAGGGCACTGTAGGAGAAAGGCATTTGGTTGCTACAGCTTCACAAAGGCTGCAGAGTTCCAGAATTTTAAATACACACAGATTTACACTGAACAATGAGGCTGAATTTTGCTTCCAAAATTCCCAGCTTAATTGTTGAGATTTAGCTTTGAGACAAACTTAGAACATGATAATAGGCTCTGCTTTATGAAGGAAGAGGCCAAGATGATGGGATTTAGGGGGACAGGAAACATCTGGAGCTTCAGTAGTTCATGCTGCTCAAAATCAGATCATCTGGTATTCTGGGGTGAGTGGTCATTTCCTTTCAGACCCAACCAGTTTCTGACCCTTCACAGCACGAGTCAGCCTCTCCTTGAGAGAGGATGTGCAAAAGGCAGATTCCAGACATGTTATTCTATCCCACATCTTTTCCCTTTCTAAAGATGAGTTTTTCTATAGCCCTTCTATTAACACTAAGACTAAGCATGGACCCCATGTTCTACTGTATCCATAGCACATTTCTGCTTTCTGTAAACTTTTAGCCAGAGGGTTGGAAACCTAACAGGTATGAGCTACATGAAGGCTACCAGTCACCTTCCTCATGTATCTTCCAGGGCTGCCAGTTAGCCACAGAGTAAGTACCAGCTCTTTAGTGCCCAGTCTGGTTCCTTTGCAGCCTCGTGATGCCCTCTGTAGCCCACACCTCATCACTCACTCTGGACACATCGGATTCCTCCTCCCTTGTCTAGTACCTACCTTGCTTTCAATCTTCTCCACAGTTTGAACTGCTGGAATGCCCTCCCTCCTCCATATCTTCATCTTCCCTCAAAATACAGCTTCACTGATTAATATCACAGTGCAAAACTGACTGTAGCAAATTCATTACAAGACACCTGAGGACCAAAGCAGTTGGTAAAGGGGAGAAATGAGGTGTCTTGAGTTCATCCCTAACTCTGGGGTCACCCAGGAGACTATGATCTCTGCAGAGACCTGTAGAACCAACCCAGTTCCCTGCGGCATCCTCTTCTTTGTGCTGCTGGGACTTGCACTGCCCCACAGGAGAAGCAGGGCAGCTGCGGCTGAGTCACACCGGCTGCCAGGGGCCAGCCAGGAGCACAACTGTGTTTCTTGGCATTTCTCCCAGTTCCCCGGGTGGCAGACTTCTATGGTTGTGCTGGGATTCAGCTATAGCCCTGCATCCCACAATGAGATGCTTTAATTCACTCAATCAGGATTTATTCACTCCATTGTTCTGCCAACTTTAGTCCTACTCCCTGCATCCTCCCCTTCCTCCATGATCACAGCATCAGAACAGTCCTAAAATGGTATTGTTGTCCTAAAATGTAAACCCTCCCTACCCCCCACCCGCCATGCTGTTACCCTCTGCACGCTTTCACTTACTTCTGGAGACTCAGTCCACACCTGAAATCCCTCCCTTGGCACCTACCTTGCCAGGTTGGAGCAATTCCTGTACCTAGAATGATATACTTTGCTTGCCTTGCAGTGGTGACCTCACAAACGTCTGATTAACCAGGCAGTCCGAGCGAAAACCCAAGTGAGTGACAGGAGGGCAATGGTTAAGTCCCATCAGTACCTCTGAGTGTGTCCCAGACTCCCTGTATGTGGGCCCACCAGTCTAATTTCATGGGCTTAGCCAGGTCTTGCAAAACAGAGCTCTACTGATAGCCAGACACATTAGCTCTTAGTTAATGAGCCTATTCCTGGGACTAGCAGATATTCAGACTATGGCTGAATCAATAGGTAGAAGGAAAAGAGGGTCCAATATTCTTTGAGTGAAAGTTTGTTTTATAAACCAAGAGTGGTATGTGGACTTTTAATCTCTGGACCAACTTGGCATGTCCATGTTTGTCCACACAATGCAAAGTCTTAGTTACATTTTGAGGCATGACGCAGACCAGCCAAACTCAGTGACAACTTGTAGTTTCTCACTCTCATGGGCAGCCTCTGCAGAGACTTAAATTTCTGACATGGTGTCACTGCAGGTTGATCCCTGCTCAGTCCTTGACAAATGCTTGACCTTGGGCTTTAAGTTGATGGGCTGGCTCCAGAAGGCATTACTCATTGGAGGTCAAGTCCACTGACCTCATGGAGAACCTCTGCACCTGGGATCTGAGTATCTCTATGTTGCTTTGTTCATTTCAAGATTTACATCTTCACAGTCCCACTGTTGAGAAAAGACACAAATGGTATCTTGAAGGAAAAGACCTTTCCATTCTTACATTCCCTCACCCCAGACAGCTCCCAACCTGGTTCACATGACCCAGCCACACACAGAAAAGGAGAAACAAGTAATGACAGATTAACCAGGCCTGTGATTTTTAAAACCTGGTGGGGCAAATCTAACTAAATCAATGAATTAATGGACAGCTACTCTGAACAGCCCCACTGCTGAAATTTCCCACCCTTCCCCCAATTTTCACCAAGTTCTCTAGTGAGGCTAAGTCATGTTCCTTTTATCTTGGGCACCTAGGATATCCTGGAACCCCTGTGTGTTTTTGTCTTGCTTCTTCATGGTCCATGATGCCTGCAGAGGTTGTCAGTACAATGAAATCAAACTGACGGGATGGAAGCAGATTATTCTGACATTTTTCTAGATCTCTGAGGTGCACATCAAATCTGGGGCTGATCACGCCACACTTGTTTAACCTGCCCATGAGGTTCACAACAATTTTCCCAGCACTGTGATCATTAATGCTTTCAAGTTCACCAATGTAACCATGTTTCATCATCACAGTTAGAAATTGGATGAGAACTTTGGAGCACGGTCTAATGAGAACCTGGCGTTTGCCTCTCTTTTCATCATTCTTGATGCTCCTGAGGGCATCGGCCAGGATAGTCACGCGCACCATTATGGTGGCATGGAAAGAGGGCGGAAAGAGCAGATGTCTACTTTTTTTTTTTTTTTTTAAAGATTTATTTATTTTGTGCATACAGAACTGGGGTACAGGCCAGAGGCTCAGGGGCAGCGAGAGGCTTCACCAGAGACAGAGTGGGGAGCAGAACAGGCAGAAAGACGAAGTACACTGCTGAGGGGAGCAGCGAGCAGGTCAGGAGAGGTCTGCCACGCCATGTGGTCACCTCCGAGGCAGGCAGGGATCGAACTCATGCGGAAGTGGCTTTAGCTTCTTAGTGCTGTGCTTTAACCCGCTGCACCACCAGGGAGGGCCCAGATGTCTCCTCTTAACTGCTTTTGCTCATTGAGCTCTCACAGACACCCCCCACCCCCGCCATGCTGCCTATACCACTCACTCTCAGCTGAGTGTGGACAGCCCTTCCCTTCCTGCACCTTGTCTCTCAGGTAGATGATGAGTGCTTTAAAGCAGAATGCCAGTCTGCCCTTGCCCTTGGCATGGTGTTTCCTCTTCAACCTTAGGTTCAGTAGACTTGTCAAAAAAAAAAACAAAGCATCATTTGGAGTGGTGATCACTGCTAGTGATTATTTAATTATTTTGACTCAGTAAGTATGGGGGTTGAAACTAGCAGAGATAGGAGTGAAAGGTTAAAAAGAAATGAGTAGAGGCCCCTCCCTGGTGGCACCACAGGTTAAAGTGCAGCACTGTCTGCAGCCTCTATAGCATGAGTTCGATCCCGAGCCAGGGTGGTGACCCACATGGTGCAGCAGACCTCTCTTGCCCTGCTTCCTGCTCCCCTCAGCAGTGCATTTCAGTACATCTGCCTGTTCTGCTTCCCACTGTCACTGGTGAATCCTCTCATTCGCAACACCTCTGGCTTGTACCCCAGTTCTTGTGTGCATAAGTAAATAAATCTTAAAAAAATAAGTGGAAACATGAGCACTGATGAAGCTACTTGCAAAGTTCTATTTTTCAAATATGATGGATGAGAAAGAACTTTGCACTGGCCTAGAGCATGGGAATGCTTAATGAGTCCAGCCACAGAGGCAGGTATGAATAGGTTCAAGTCTTTTTTTTTGAAGATTGATTTATGTATACAAAATTAGCGTACAGGCCAGAGGTGTGAGGGGTGAGAGGATTCCTCAGTGGGCCACCTCCCTGGCTGGAGATTGAACTTGTGCTGCAGTGGCTATGGGTTAGCTTTATAGTGCTGTGCTTTAACTTGTTGCCCCACCAGGGAGGGCCCTAGGTTCAAGTCTTCCTTCTGCCACTAACTTGCTTCCTCTTTAAGTTTTGGTTTCTCTATGCGTAAGATGGGATGCTACATCAGCAACAAGATCATACAGTCTATTTCATTTCGGAGTTCTTGTGACTAATGATTCTGAGTCATACTGAAAGACCAGGAAACAACAAAGCAAAGGTCCTGTAGGATGTTTGCCCCTTGGTGAATCTATTTAGATAAGGCAAGAAAACAGCCAGGCACAGACATGCTCTCCAAGAAAAAGAGAGCATGCTATAGTCACCAGCTGCTATAGTCAAGCTGAATCACAGAGATCAGTTCCACATAAAGTCGTTAGGGCTCCCTGAGCTGCAAACAAATAATGCCCACACTGAATTAGTGATAAAGCACAAATTGTAGCTTTGTTTTGAACAGAAAGAAAAAGTCCGGTTAGTGATCCACTGATAATAACTGAACTGAGTTCTCCTACTTGGTGATTTAGAAGAGCAGCATATTAAAAATACCACCTCATTCCCAGTAATCCCACCCACTGGGCACCAAGCTGATTAAGTTGCTATAACTCAACCCCTTGTTTCTGTTAGGGGCTCTGCCGGCCATTTGCAGTGCTTGTTAGTGGCTGCAGGGCGCCTCTGACCAAATTCACTATCGATGATCACAAAAAATGAGCTCTATGGCCCTTCAGCCTCCAAGACACACTTGCCCACTGGTGGAAGGGCCCTTTTTTTTAAAATTATTTATTTATGTATATAAGAATTGAAGTGTAGGCCAGAGGTACAGGGGGTGAGAGGATTCACCAGAGACAGAGTGGGGAGCAGAATAGGTGGATTTACTGAATACTCTGCTGAGGGGAGCAGTGGGTGAGGCAGGAGACATCTGCTGGGGCAAATGGGTCACCTCCCCAGCCAGGGATTGGACTCTTGATGCAGTGGCTGGCGATAAAGTCTTAGTGCTAAGACTTAAACCCTTGTACCACCAGGGAGACCCCTCCTTTCTACTCTGATGATACATACATGTGCTTTTTGACTAATGTTTTCAAGCTGAGGCTGCATTCTAGAACCATAGTTCTTGGAGTGTGCTCTGGATTAACCATACCTGACCCACCCCAGCTACTTATCAAAATGGAGGATGCTAGCCACCCTATTGCCTCTTTGTCAAACCCACAGTTTGACATGTTAAAATCTCCCAAGGTGATTCTCAGCACCCCTTATGCTTCAGAACCACTGCGCTGGCACCTGAAGAGGCTTTGTGAAAGTTATTCTTGCTGAATTCCCAGGGTGTGTTTTAAAATTTCACTTTAGTAATAAAAACACGGCTATAATCCAGACATAAGGAAAACGAGCAACATGTGATCTGCTCTTCATTAGCACAGCCCTGGGAGATGGCAGGCACAGGCAATGTCAGGAAACATGTGCTTGCCTAACTCCTGGAGGCGAGGGTGGCATGGCAAGACAGCCAGCTGGCCTAGGTCTCGAGATAATAATGTGGGGGAGTGTTAGCCCCAACAGCCACTGCACACACTTCCAGCACCACTATTAGTAGCTGGAAATTATTCTGCTTGGGCACAAAACAAGTTCATATTCCAAACCATGTTTTTCCCTGGGGTCACACACCTTCCAGTGCCTCCTGATGACTTAGGAAAGCTTCAGGAGAGCCCAGAAAATTCCGATTCTCATACTTGCCTCTCAGTTTTTACATGCACTTTTTTCCTAAAGGAAAAAAGTTCAGGTTAGCCTGAACCCAGCTATCCAAGGAGGTCTTACAAAAACAGGAAGTGAAGCCAAGCCACAGGAAGTCCCTTTGGGAACAGAGAAAGCATGACTGTCCATACCTGTTCCGAGTTTAGGGCTTCCCAATACTTCTGCTGCAGAATAAAAAGAGACAGAAAAAAGTGTTGGCTTGATTTTGCCACCATCACAAAGCAGAGCAGAGCTCAGTGCTAGTCCCCCGTCTGCTGTGAGAGCCAGGGCAGGCCCTCAGCTGGTCTGGGGGAAGAGAAAAGCAGACTTCAGCAAGCAGAAAGGCAGGTGCTGCTCGCGGCTACAATTTAGTTAAATGCTCAATAGGATAATTGTGATAATTATGAAGGTCTGTAGGTCCTTAGGAAAATTATAATCTATATAGATTTAAAAATTACTATTATTAAAACTTATTGTTATTAAGTATCATAATAAATCTTCCACCACTTATTAACCACATGGCTGAGATGAGTCAACATAAACCCATAAAATGAAGAAAGAGAAATGCAAATAAAATCTCCACCTTGAAAAAACGGTCTATTTGGTACCAGCCAACATTCAATTTTAATCAGCCTTTACTGCACAGTTGGTGTTTCTCCAAGCCTCAAATATGTCTGAGTCAGGGTTTTGAAGGGCGGCACCACGGTCCACTCTCTCCTCCAGCACCTCATGCGGTCCTGGGAGATTGTTTCTGACATCCAAGTCTGAATCTGCAAATGTCTGTTATACTGATCTGTCGCTGTTAAGCTGAATAGCTGTCGATCTGGACATCCCACAGGATTTGGGGTTTCTATTCCATTAAAACAAAGCTTACTATTCAATTCTTTTAAATTTCCATTTTAAGAAACTTAATTATATATTTTTCAGTCATATACAAAGTAAAAGAATAATGGATGCTAATGGACACATCCTATTTAGCTGCTCTTGCTCCCCAATTGTTTTTATTTGCCAAAGTATTTTAAAGTAATTTCATCTATGAAAATGCCAGTATCTCATAGATTAGGACATTTTTCTTTTAAAGATTTATTTATTTGTACATACAGAACTGGGGTACACGCCAGAGGCTCAGGGGCCATGAGAGGCTTCACCAGAGACAGAGTGGGGAACAGAACAGGCAGATCAAGAAGTACACTGCTGAGGGGAGCAGCGGGCGGGTCAGGAGAGGTCTGCCACGCCATGTGGTCACCTCCGGGGCGGGAATCGAACTCATGCAGAAGTGGCTTTAGCTTCTCAGTGCAGTGCTTTTACCCGCTGCGCCACCAGGGAGGGCCAAATTAGGACATTTTAAAAAAGTTTTCTGCAAAACCTCATTATCATACCTAGTGATAATATCATAGCATTCATTCTTCACTGGCATATTGTAGGAGGGAACATAATGGAAAAAGGGTGAATTAGGAGAAGAAACAAGATTACTAAACCTGATGGTTCCACACATACCTACGAAAGTCAGAAATGTAGATGATAATGTAGGGGTTGGAAAACTTAAGTAACTTTTACAAATATATAGAAATAAAAATGGAGATGAAGGAGTAAAAGCTAACCTTCACTTCTTTTACAAAATGCAGTTGCTCAGGAAAAATAGAAACTGTGGTCTATGATAACCACAGTGAGTGTTTTTGTGGGAAAAAAAAATTACTAAATGCAATGTAGCACGCTGTTCTGACACAAAATGGTATTGAAAAACAACAGCAACATTAATAGAAAAATTGATGAAATCCAAATAAAGTCTTGTTTAGTTAATAGCAATGTCCCAATGTTAATCATTCAGTTTTGACAAGGTAGCAAGGCCATGTGTCATGTTAATATTAAGGAACACTGGGCCAAGATATACAGGGACGTCATACAACCTTTGCAGCTTTTCTGTAAATCTAAAGAGGTTCTAAAAAAAAATGTCCTTAAAACCAAGAAAGCACATAAGAGGCCTAAAAGTCAATTAAATTGAAAGGAAGCCTTAACACCTCCTATCTAAATCTGTGTCCTGGCTGTCTAAAACTGAAGAAGAGCGCCTTCTAGTGGACATGGTAGGCAGGATTTCCTTTTTTAAGTTTGAATTTCATCAGCGTGGTGATGTGCCTAAGGAGTACAATTAATCCAAATCTTTGTAACTAAGGTCTCTCTCTACCCTCCCCCAAAGTAAAAATAAGTATCACTTTATAGTTTTGTCCACACCTCAAGAGAAAAGTATATCTGTTGTAGAAGTTTCCCCCACCCCCGCCCCCAAAACAAAGGTTGGCATGAAGGAAGCTTCTGTGAAAAGTGATTAAACAGTCCTCTAAGTACACGCACGCACGCACGCACGCACGCACACACACACACACACACACATACACAAATTGTGTTAGTGAATTTTCTTCCTTACTGTAGAATAAACATTTCCCTACATACTTAAATTATCTTTAAGACCATGATTCTATTGCCTCCATAAAGCACAGAATTTAGTATGTCAGTCACTTATATTTTTAAAAGTGTACTTTTTTTGCAAAGCACAGTTCTGAAATCAAGAAGCACCCAGTGGCCCCTGTGGTGACTTCCCCTTAGTTCCCGGAGACTTTGAGGCCTGTCTCAGCCATTGAGGAAACAGGGTCACTTCCCAGGCTTACATTCTAGACAGGGGGCTATGGCTGGGCATTCACAGACCATTTGGCCACTGCTTCCTCTTACATTTGGGGAGAAGGGACTTCCCCATGTTTATGGAGGTGAGATGAAGCTGGGCTTGGCACCAATTACAATGTGATTTTTATTTCTTCTGACGATAAAATCTTGACACTGATGATGTACAAACTGGCTGTGGCTCCCTCCTTGATTTCATGGGGTCATCTTTTCACTTGGTGGTACCTGAGTGACTTAAAAATTCGTGTATGCTTCAAGATCTTATCCTTTTAAGCTCCATCTTTTTTTTTTTTTTCACTAGTCAGTTAATTAAGCAGTTGTATAGCACTTACTCAGGATCAAGCACAACTTCACTCCCCAAGCTTTTTCTCCTCCTAACTGCCTAAATCCCTGAGTTTTCTTCCTTCCAGGATGCTGTGGGGAAGTGGAACATGAGATGAGGAAAATGCGTCACAGGCTTCAAAGAGCCATATGCAAGAGCTTTTGCAGCAAAATGCTCTCTAATTATTCATCACTCTGGGTGGTTTAACTAAAAGCAAACTCTCTGTTGAGGTCTGAACAGGCCAGTCATGAATGGGTCAGCAAGAGAAAGGCTCTGACCCACGTGGATGTTTCCTTTATAAAGATGACACACAGCATCACTTCAGGATCGACCCCAGGCCAAGATGGGGATGCCATAAGTGTTAAAACACTGAGCAGTAGGTGAAATCAATCAGAAGGAGAGAAAAATATCAGATGATATCACTTACAAGATGAATATAGGGAAACAGAACAAAGGGCCAAAAATGGACAAATTTTGTAGACAACTACAGATGGGACAGTTAAAGCGGGAGGGGCAGTTGGGGGTGAGGGGAAGTGGGGAGCAAAACAGGGTGGTGATGGCGCACAGGTGGTGGAGTGGAGGGACATTTACAGGGATTACACCTCAGGGGAGAAATCAAGGGCTGTGCAAACATGAACAGTGTAGGAGAACATCTAAAATTAATAAAAAATAAAATACAGGTTGTACCCAATGGAAACAAACAACAATTAAAACAAAACAAAACAAAACAAACAACACTGAGCAGTGGAGCCTGGAGCGAGCGGCAGCGAACTGCAGTGACAAGGAGGCAGAAATACAGCACAGTCCAGGCACAATACCAGAGCCACCAGGGAAAAAAGGCCTGGTGGGCAGCTGCTCCCGATTTGGGAAGAAACTTTGCTATTCAAATGCTGCTCTGGAGAACTGGAGAAGTGGCCGAGGGGAGGGCGGGGAGTGGGAATGATTAAGTTTGGGTCAGGAATAGGGCTGCCGGGTAAAACAGCACACACACCCAGTGAAGTCTAAATTTCAGGTAATAATGCTGGTCTGTATGTTTATCTCAAATTCAGTTGTAACGGGGTGTCCTGTACTTTTTGCACTCTAAATTAAGCAATCCTGCTAAAGGCTTCCTGGAGGAAGTAGGATTTAGCCAGGGCCTGGAAAGGCAAGAGGAAAGGACAGAGATAAGCAAAGGAACCCAGAGAAGGGAAAGCTGAGTGTGCAGAGAAGAGTGTGGCCCAGCCAGGGCTGGACGGTGGGTGTCCTGAGCCTCCTTCACATTCACAGGGAATTCCTTCTAAAATTAGCATGTCTGTAGTATATAGGTTTAATTTTTTTTTTTTCTTAAAAGACTGATTTGGCTTTAAGAATGGCAAGTGCCTGAGGGACTCTGTCCTGGTGAGCTGTTGCTGGAAACAAGGTCAGAAGAGCAGGTTTCTTGTCATAGTCTTAGACACAGAATTAGCCTGAGGAATGTAAGGGCCTGGGGTGACTGTGGCTCCCTTCTCCTCCCCCACACATGTACCTTCACACTCACACACACACTCACAGACACCTGCCAGCTTCCCGTCATTCTGCAACATACAGACTTCCCACCCCCCCACCCCCCCAGTCTCCATCTCCTTGCAGGATTTAGATAAAGCTTCCTCACTAGGTGTGACTGGGAAACACAAAAGGAAAAAAATGACTAAATGTTCCTTCATCATGAAGCTGGAGTCATTCTTTCCTTGTATCCCCATGGCTTAAAAAAAAAAAAAAGCTTTCAGAAAGAAAAAGAAAAATACCGGATGGTTTTACTCAGCAGGAGCATTAAGGATGGGGGGGGGGATAATAATAATGACCAACTATATACCATAAATGTATATATACATTTTATGGGGGTAGAGTGGGGAATGGGATCAAAAATGGGGGGGGGAGTACAGGGTATTATGGTGATGGCACACAGGTGAATTGGTGATGGGAAGTCCACGAGGATTATAACTGAGATGGAAAAAGGCACAAAATGATGTAAAAATGAACTATAATAATAATAAAAGGCTTTCACAGGCACAAGAAAAACATCTCCAGACCTTGTACAGTGTGAGTTTTTGTCACCCGCTGGCTTTCAAAGTATCTCATTGCCTAAATCCCCTCCCATCAAGTACAACTGTGGGAAGCCTGGTATCTTTCACAGTTTCCCTACTCAAGGACAGTCATCAGAAAAACGGGTGCTGGCCACCCAGATGTTGGGAGTGACCAAGTGCGGGGGATTTACTGATGGGTCTAGATAAGGGCGGTAATAAGCTGGGCCTTGCATCCAAGGGTGATAAATTAACTGGGACTAGAAGAAGGTGATAACGAACTGGGCCTTCCATCAAGGGACACAGCAGTGAGTCATCCTTTGGAATCTGAGTTTAGAATCTATATGAGACCCTTCCCCCTTATAGAGTTGGCAGTAGCTGCGGACCCCACTCTAGGGGCTCCGTCTCAGCTGCTGCTCAGGAGCAATAAACTCTGCTTGCTCAGCCTTTCTGCCTCCCGCCTTCCTTTCTTGCGGCCGGTCCCAGAAGTCGGGACAAAACACCAGGAAAGTGAGGAGGCCACCTCCTGAAGCCTGCCCTCTCTCAGCCCTGGTCCCCCAGCTTAGTGACCCTGCTGGATGTCTGCTCTGTGCACCCTGTGAGTGCTGGGCCATGTGCCGAATTGGATGTGAGTGAACGAACGGATGAAGGGACCAGGCTCTGTGCCATGGCTGTGAAGATGTTCTGAAATCTGTCCAAGCACATGGCCTCTCTACAGGGTCAGCTCACCCTATGGCCTCAACACCATTTACCTGGTGCCCAAACCAGTCTAACTA
>NW_004567104.1:28211845-28239298 GCF_000260355.1 Condylura cristata
ACTGGGTATAGGACACCAGGCAGGCTCTCTCAAGCACACACTATCCACCACTCAGACAGCTGCGGCTGCATGGCCTGTGGGTGAATTTTCACTTCCTTCTTTACATTTTCCAGGCTTTCTTCTACGATAAACTCTTGTTAGTTTTAACAACAGAAAACTTCTATTAGCAAAAGTCCTCAGGGATCACATGTCTGAAAGAAGCTGCCTGTCTCCTGCTCATGTACCCAATAGTCTGTGCT
This sequence comes from Condylura cristata, assembly GCF_000260355.1. Taxonomy (NCBI): domain Eukaryota; kingdom Metazoa; phylum Chordata; class Mammalia; order Eulipotyphla; family Talpidae; genus Condylura; species Condylura cristata. The sequence goes on from NW_004567104.1 coordinate 28,212,085, forward strand.
TGGAGCTTTACGATCCTGTGTGACCTGTTCATGTGTGTATTTAGTAATATTTTAAGTTATTTCTCCCTTGGTCTCAATCACTTAGTGACTGGTAGCGACTGTGCGTTTGAGGGATGAGGCAGGAGGACTGTTTTGGGGGTGGACAGGGTGGGTCTTGGAGTGGGTGGGCTGGGCAGCTGAACTTCTAAAAATAAATTCTTTTAACATGGCAAAAGCATTCATTTTCATTTGCCTAATTGAAGAGTGTGACTGTCTCCTTAGTATTAACATAGTTAAAAGTTTAAAAGGAGAGATAAAGGAGTGGGAGAAGAATGAGGATTAGAAGGCAGAGAAATGGTTCAAACCAGTCACAGAGACAAATTTGACCTCCACTGAGGGTGGGTGATGAAAGCTGCCCTTGTTTCCTCAGAGGGTAAGTGGCTTCCTGCCCTCTCCAGCTTCTCCCTGACCACCGTCCTGGCTTTACCAGACACATTCTGTCCTCTTAGGCCTTTGCCAGGCTGACTCTAGGCTCTCAATCCAAATGCCTCAGGCGTCTTACAAATTCAGACACCAGATGCAAGAAATGCACAGCTCAGAATGACAAGGGGCACAAGAACCAAACCAAATGTCCAGAATTCCTCGGGCCAAATCCAGCTCTGGGCTCCTAGTTGTGTTCCAGGATCCCAGGAAGGAAAGATGAAGATGGCCCCGGGGCTACTCCTAAAGGCTCAGGCACAGCCTGAAGGGGTGTGACCCCCGCAGCTTGCCAGGCAGGCTACGCTGCAGACTGGAAGTTGTGTAAGAGACAGAGGCCCTGGGCATCCTGGAGTAGCAGCCATTCATCTCTGCCATGTGTGGGGGGTAAAGGGGGGAGGGGAATCATTTCACACAGCAGGAGGCATCTGGGTAGGATTCTGATACCTCTAAATTGGGCCAGAGAAACCCACAGGAGGAGAGACCCAGAGATGGGGAGCAGTCCATAGTCGCTGTGATCAGGTGAGGCACGAGGCTGGTGGAGGTGAGAAGGGCCAGAACTCACCCTAAAGACCCTGGGTTTTATCCCAAAGCAATGGCTATGGGTCTTTCAGGTTTCTGGGTCCCCTATGATCTCATCTAAATTTGAGGGACTGACTCAGGATACCGCTGAATGATTATTTTGCCCAAAAAGTCCATGAAAATCAAACTCAAAAACCCAACACCAGCCACCACTGACAATTTCAATCATTTCCTCAAAGGACATTTAACTACCATGATAATAGGAGAACATGCCCTACCAAAGACAGTTGACAACTTCCTGCTCACACCATTTTCCAAACAAAGGGAAACTTCCCAGTCCATGGGGCTGAGGGAGGAGTAATAGCCCAGCTCAGGCTTGAGAGTTATACTCCCAGGGGTGGGATCCGAACTGTGACAGATGCAAAAAATTTAAATAAGGCAAGGTTTATGAAAATGCCAGGAATGGTGCCCACAGAAGGGGTGGGGGGCTCCCTCCCTTTAGCAAAACAGGCTTCAGCTGGTGCCCCTGGAGGGGAGGAGGACTGCTTCTGGTCAAGCAGGTTTGGGAAACACTGCCACAGCGCAACGCTTCCTGTGTTTTTATCATCATTTGTGCATTTTTCTAGAAGACTAGAATGTGCAAGTGATGCTTCACACTGCCACACGCAGTATTTCCCTGACTTATCTGACAGTGAAAACCTTTTGCCCACATGAAGCAGAATGGAAAAGTCCTGGGCCGGCTGCTGAGCCTCACAAGCGCACCCGCATTTAGCAGGGGAGGGTGGCACAGACACGCAGAGCGCAGGGGCACCCAGGGACCCGCGGCAGACATCAGCGCTTCGTACCTCAAGGTCGGAGTTGATGGAGGAGGCCTCGGAGTCACTGCTGGAGGACACGCGGGCCCGGATGACCTGAATGGGAGGGTAGGAGGGGGGCTCCTGCAGGGGCGTGTCTCCTGCGCTCCTCTGTCCGTCGCCAGGCAGCCTGGTGGCACCGCATCTGGCCTGCGCAGTGTGTGGGGAAGGCGGGTGGGGAGACGAGACTTGGTTTGCTTATTTGTGAACTGTCAGATGGCACACACGCCATATTCCTAAGGCACAGGAGGGTGTAGAAAGCGGTGTCCACCTTATGCTCATCCCCTCAGCCTTCCAGTTTCCCCCAGAGAGCCAGTGACACCCAGTTTCTGCAGATCCTTCCAGATATCCCATGTGAGTATGATCAAATGCATGTGACAGAAATAGCAGACTCTCACGCTCATGCACCTTGATCTCTGTCCGGTGGATTTTTCTCTAGGGGGTAGCATTTCTATAGGTGTTGGAAAGCTACTTAGCTAGTCCCCCCCCCGATGGACACTTAAGGACTTTTCAGGTATTGTAACAGGGTGGCTCCCAGGAAAAGGGGGAAGTTCCAGTTTCCTGCCCCACTGAAGGAGAGGAGCTGAGCAGAGAAAAGAAGAGAAGAGAAGGAATCTGAGGAGAAGGAAGCAGGATGGAGAGCCAGAAGGAGACCCGAGGAAGCCACATGGAGCAGCAAGCACGTGATGAAGAAACCGTGCTTGTATCTTGGTCCTGGACTGGTTGAAAGAGATGTGGGTGAGAGACCTGTGGGGAGGTGACTGGCAGTGTCTATATTATTATGATTTTGCTCTTTTCCTCCCAGACTTGTCTGGCCATGTCTGACCCTTTTCTATGGGTCCCGGCCAGAAGGTGTTTTAGTCTTGTGGTGGGCTTTCAGGCCTTGCTTTGGGCCAATCCCTTTTGGGTGGACTGTTGCCCACGAGGGGAGGGGTAACTTCAGGTGTTTGATTTAGAAGTTATATTCTTTGTCTTCCGCATTTTATACTCACTGTATTAAAGTTCCTTTTCATTAAAGTCTGATATGTTTTGTCTTGATGTGGCAGATACAGAACCTATTTAGAGCAGGCAGGTTTGGGGGTTCAGTGGTGCCCCTCTCTCCCTGCCTTGTAACAGTATCCCCAATCTCTTGCTTTTATACTCAACTCTTGCAATAAATTATGGTGCCTATCCAAGATTCCAGGGGATTTAAAGGGTACATTCTAGAAGCACAACTGCTGGAACCATGAATACCGGCATTTGCAGTTTGGATAGCAGTAATGAAAATGCACTCCCGGCAGGCTTCACCAACTCAGGCCCACAGCAACATATGAAAGGTAGTTGGGAAGGTTTAAGAGAAGAGAGTTGTGAGATTATCCATCCCTCCATCCTCCCTCCCTCCCCAGGGCTGACGGGAGGCTTCCTCAGAGCCCCTCAAGCTCCCTCAGCCAGGGTTTCAAGCCAGGCAGGAAACGGCATTCCACAGGCACACCACAGAGGAACAACCTGCCTTCTGGACCTGCATCTTCCACCAAGTGACCCTGGAAAGAAATGACTCCTCCCCGAGTCTCCATTTCCTGATCTAGAAAAGGAGGCGATGACTCCTGCCTTGCCTCTTTGGAGGGGTGTCACAGGGCTCAGTGGTAATGCCCTGGACACATGGGCAGAACAGCTACTCTACTGAACCCCAAATCACACGGTACTCCAACAGGGTAGGTGGGGGAAACCCAGCATTCTGGAAGCAGCAGGGAACCCAGGTGAGTCCCCTTGCAGTCGGCAGGAGAAGGGTACTAGAGCAGAAACCTCAGGGAGGTCCCTGGGGAGAGCTGATGGGGTGGAGAGCGAGGTGCAGAGGCCTCCAGGCAACAGGGATGATCGATTCTATAAATTCCCAGGGCCTGGCCACACCTGAGCCAGCTGATATAAAGGAGGCTCAGTGCTCCCAGCTGGGATAAGGATCATCCCCGTGCTCGCCCTGCCCTCAGCCCTTTGACTATTTGCAGCCCAGCCTGCCTCTCCAGGAAAATCTCTTCTAGAAGGAGGGTTCAGAAGGGTTCAGACTGCCCAGGAGGACATACATCAGGGAACCTGGCAACAGGGCGCTTGCCTCATTCACACAGCCTTGTTCATGGGGAGAGTCTTACGTATAAAGGAAAAATTCACTAATGACACAGGTGCAAAATGGAGCACAGAATGTGTGTTCACTTCATAAAAACTTAGTCTGAAGCCTATTTCTGTGCTTTTCCAACTCCAGGGTCTTAGGAAAGTGACTTAACTCTTATTACAGTTCAATTTAAAATAAAGAAGTTATTAACTATTAATACATAATAATGGGAGCAATAATAGCATTCACCTCTCAGGGTTGTTAGGAGAATTTGTGTGAGTGATTATGAAAAGTAACCATTTATCAAGTGTTTACTTGGTGTTAGCCATTTGCCAAGCAAGAAGCAGTAAAGCCCACCAGCTAAGGGTTTCATCTACCTGGAGAGAAAGCTTGAGTTCTGGTTTTACCACTGACAAACTGTGGTCTTGAGTAAGTTTCTTAACCTCTGGTGAGCCCAGTTTCCTTATCAGTAAAATGAGGCTCATAGCCACTGGGGTTGCTGTGAAGCTTAAATAAGAGTTAATCTATGTAAAGCACGAAACCAGAACTTGAGCCACGATAAGCACTGTGGAAATGTTGGCTGCTAATAATTACGCAAACCAGGCAAGCAGTTAGCTCTCAAGTAGCATTCCACTGTTTGGAACCAGGCCCTAGAGTTGAGTGAGGTGCCACGCTCCCTGCTGGGAGCTGTCTCCGCGCTAACTCTTGCCCTCTGGTGGACAAAGAAGGAAGAGGCAGAGAGGAAGTAATGCTCAGAAAATGTGCAGGTAGGCCTCAGAAGAAAATAAAGGAGAAACACACTCTTCTTTCATGGAATCTGCTCCCTAGCAGGAATCCACTCAAGATTCAACTAGTGGAAGGACTAAAGTGAACATACTATTGTGCTATTATTGTTAGAAGTTGCATGATTTTAAAATGTCTACTGCAAAGCTTTGTCTAGCTACTGTCATGTTTCCTGGTTTCCCCCTACACACCCTCCAAATACAAGAACGTGTCAATGGCTAAAGTGGGCTCTTCATGGTGAAAGCATGCCCTGAACCTCTCTAACCACCACTTATGTCACACACAGGGTTATTTGCACCAAGAAACAACAAAAAGTAAAGCCTTCTCTCAGGCCCAAACTCTCTCTGCCCATGGGAAGCTCAGCAAGGCCACCACCACTCAACTCAGGGTTCCCAAACACATCTTACTGAGAGCCCGGTGGTGATGTCCAGGGTGTGGGCAAGCAAGACAGAAGACACCAAATTTATACCTGGGCAGGAGGCAGACAAATAAGAAAATTGAGAGAGTGACTGAGGCTTTGCAGGGCATTTAAAAAGACATTAAAGGGCCCTCCCTGGTGGCTCAGTGGGTTAAAGCACAGTGCTATGAAGCTGCCAGAGCCACTGCAGCACGAGTTCAATCCCCAGCCAGGGAGCTGACCCACATGGCGTGGCAGACCTCTCCTGACCTACTCACTGCTTCCCTCAGCAGTGTATTTCAGGTAACCCTTTTCTGCTCCCTACTCTGTCTCTGGTAAATCACTCTCCTTAAAAAAAAAAAATAAAAAGGCACTAAGAAGTGAGAGGACTGTGGGGTGGAGGCTACCTTTGAATGGGTGGTCAGGAAGGTCTTTGGTAAAGGTGCTATTTACCTGATACTTGAAAATCAAGAGAAAGTCATGTAAGACAATCAAGAGAGGATCTAGGCAAAGGAATGAAGGGAAATCCCACAGCAGATAGAGGAAGAGAACAGGAGACTGTAGGGAGAAATCACACAGCAGGCTGTGCTGGTCTTGGAAGCCGGTGTATGGAGTTTAGATTTATTCTGCCCCAAATGGGGGGAGCCAGAGGTGTGCTTTAGACCAAGGAGGAAAGGTGTAATCTGTAAGACACCCCCTTGTCTGGTCTCTGCTCACGGTGGAGGAATAAGAACAGCATCAGAGAAGAAAATCTATAGGGGGCTGCTAATATAAAGGGGGGACCTATTGTAAAAGAAGTATTTACAAGACCTGCAAATGGATGGACAGGCATGGGCCTGTGGTGAGGGGGCACATGGGATCTGGGGCTCGACCAGCTGCACAGATAGTGGTGTCCTTTACTGAGATGAGGGTGTTGGAGGGGAGAAGCTGGGTGGGTGTGTAAATGCAGAATTTCCTTTTGGACTTGGTGAATGTGAGATGCCCCAGGGCCACCAGGTAGCCAAGACCAGAACCCAGGGAGAAGAGAAGGTAGAGACAGACCCTGGGGAAATCTGCAAGAGGTATGTGGGGCTTTGGGTGTACGGACTGAGAATATGCCAAGAGAAGACGGAGGGCCTCCTAGTGCAGAGCAGGGCTTTTCCTACTTGAAAGCTACCTCAACAGGCGGAGCCAGCAGAAGTGAGGGAGGGGGTAAATCAGGAGAGAGAAGTCAGAAGGAGCTAGTAGCAAGATGAGTTGAGTCCCATCAGGACCAAATGACCCTGGGAACTCTCCAACTTGGAGGCCACTAGTAAGCTTCACAGGAACTGTCTTAGGGGGAGAGTGGGCTGGCAAGTGAGGTCACCTTTCCCCCCTCTTCAACCCATCATCCTGAAGATCAGAACCCTGGGAGTCAATTGGAGCCTTCAGACTTCCTCGCCCTCACCTCTTCACCCCCTCCTCCCCACCAAGGGTCTCCTCCCAACTCTGTCACTTGGATTAGGCCACGCCACCTCTTTCCTGGACTTACAAAAGCTCCTTGCTGGCCACCTTGCTTCTAGCCTCCTCTTCCCTGTCCACTCCCCAACACTGCCTAAATGATGGCTCTCAAATGCACACCTGTGGGTCTGCTAATCCTAAGTGGCATATCCAGCTTCCATTTTGTTACCTACAGTTCTGTATTTTTTAAAAAATATTTATTTATGTATGCATACAGAACTGGGGAAGGGCCAGGGTGCAGGGGCAGTGAGAGGATTCACCAGAGACAGAGTGGGGAGCAGAACAGGCCGAACAACGAAGTACACTGCTGAGGGGAGCAGTGGGTGGGCCAGGAGAGGGCTGCCACACCATGTGGTCACCTCCGGAGCAGGGATCAAACTCACACTGAAGTGGCTGTGGCCAGTTTCAGTGCTGAGTCCACAACCTGTTGCGCCACCAGGGAGGGCCAGTTCTGTATTCTTGAAGCGAGGTCAGAACTGCCAGGTCATAGGAGCCCAATCCTACAAGGTGCCTTTCACATCAATTAAGAGCACAAAGCTGGATCACTGGGAAGGGTGTGCATGAAGAGGTATGACCAGGAACACCCAGGGGGCTGATGATAGATACATAAACTTACTCCTGACTTATACATCGTGAGGTATGACCTGGAATGCCAGGGTGGGGGAGAGGGAACATTGACTGATGAATAAGGAAGGACCCTGAAGCTTGTTGATAAGATTGAAAACCTGACTGGGGAAGCAGGGCTGGATCTACGATACCAAGCTATCAGCAGATGAGAAGTACAGTTCTACCCTCCCCCTGCTTCTTATACTTGCCCCTCTCCTTCTCTACTTCCCCATATAGTTTATTAATACAAAGGCCAAGATCTTGTTCTTCAGCAGCATCCTGCATTATGTAGCTTGCTGCAAAGCAACACACATCTAATCCCAAAGCCTTCTGGACTTCCATAAACCTCAGGATGAGACTCTGCAGTATGATAACTTGTGTCTTCATCACCTTTTCCTTTCCTGAACTCTCTTCCATCTTCCCTTTCCCCTTTTGCAGTACATTTTCTACTTTCCTCCTTCATTCTGTCTATCCTATAGCTAAGGAAAGGAGTTGCCTCCTCCAGGAAGCTCTCCCTAATTGTTCCTTTTTTTTTTTTTTAAAGATTTGTTTATTTATGCATACAAGAACTGCAGTACAGACCAGAGGTGTAGAGGGTGAGAGGATTCACTAGAGACAGAGTGGGGAGCAGAACAGAGGTCAACAAAGTACACTGCTGAGGGGAGCAGCATGCAGGTCAGGAGAGGTCTGTCACACAGTGTAGGTTACTTCCAGGGCTGGGGATCAAACCCATGCTACAGTGGCTGTGGATAGCTTCATATTGCTGTGCTTTACCCATTGTGCCATCAGAGAGGGCCTGATTGCTCCCCGTCTGACACCCAGCTGTGACCTAAGACCACTCACCTGCTGCACAGGTTCAATGGTCAGCTCCAAGTAGCGACTGATGGCTGCCATTGTCCTGAGTGGCTTGCAGTGCGGTAGTGTGGTGAGAGGCACCCAATCTGAATGCTTCCAAGTGGAGACAGGGATACAGAAAGAGGAATTCTTAAAGTCAGAAGATAATTCTAAAATATGGTCCCACTTTCTTCAAAGGGATCTTTAAAATAGTTTGTTTTTTAGGGCATATCTCATTTTTTGCTTCCTATAAGATGTCTTATCTCTCTCCGAGTACATAGTAGTTCAGTTTCCCAATTTTGTTGTGTGGTAGAATCACCAGGGACCAAAAAAAAAAAAAAGCAAAAAAACTGATGTTTAGCCCTCAGCCCCCGGACTTCCTAAGATTGAATTGATATGGGGTGTGACCTGAGTACTAAGAAGTTTAAAAGCTGCCCAGTATGGCAAAGTTCAGGAACCACTGCAGTGTGTGCTAGATAAATGCTTTTGTGCTTTGAAGCACCCAGGGGACTGTCTAAAAGACCTCAGGTTCTGATTCAGCAGTTCTGCACAGAGCCCTAGAATTTGCCTTTCTGACAAGTGCCTAGGCAATGCTGGCTCACGGACCACGCTTTGGGGACCGTTCTGTAAAGGGCTACTGGCTGAAGTCATTGCAGAGATTTTTACTTCTTCCTTCAGAACACCAACACACAGGGCTGTCTAAGAATTTTAACTCCCTTCGAGATATAATTTCATGAAGAAAAGAATGAATGAGTAATTGTACAAAAATGACCTCCCTTTACATCCTTCAAAGGAACTTGACTCTGGTTCAAGCACCATAACAACCCCTGTAACCTTAGTCAGATGACCTCAGACTACATTGTTGAACTAGAACATTCGGAGGAGCAATTTTCCCTTTCATTTGTCCAAATGCATCTGTCTCAGCCTGTGGCTCTGGCCCCGGTAATAGGCCAAGACTTCTTCTCAGAAAAAATTATCTTAGAAAACACGGATCTGCTTTATGTTCAAGCCCTTACAAACACTCTTGTATTATGAAACATTTTTTATTATTTGGACCCAAGGACTTTTTGCAAAGATAAAGCCCTGTGGAGAAGTTCTGGCTACTTATAGAAGTTGCCTGATGAAGTCAACAGAGGAAGGAGTGATTTCTCTCGAACGTATTCTTACTGGTAGTATGAAATAACCGTAGATGGTGGGTGTTATTATAAACAATACTGTTAAAGATCAGCGTTTTGGCATTATCAACTAAAACAGAGTTGGTGGTGATGATGTGGATGTCAAACATACATACAAAAGTGGAAATATGCACTTCTATGAAATACAGGAAAACATTAAAATATTTCTAAATGAATAGGTTAATTTATGTAGTATTGAATTTAAATATCTATATGAGTTAAGTAAATTAAAAAACAGCAGAGTGGACATTTGACTAAATATATATTGATAAAAATGAAGATTTCAAGTGATCAAAAAAACATTTTTAAAAAATGCTGCAATTGGAGGATGGAGAGTTCTATTTATTCAGCATTGGGCATAAACAGTAGTGATTTAAAGGAAAAACTGGTCAAGTTCGCAGGGGTCCCAGAATTCCCAGCCTGCCGCGGCCCACCCAGAACACAAACCCGGCAGGACAGCGATTCACCCGCCATGACTTGCCTCATTGCTCGCCTCGGGATGTTCTTCCTCATTCTCTGCACATGTCAAAAGGGCTTGGGTGTCAGGGCTCTCTCTGGTTCCAGAAGCAAACCCCAAGGCCCGTCTCACCTTGCTCTTCATCACCCAGGAAAGGAGGATGATCTGAGAGGTGGAGTTAAGGTTCAAAGAAACAGAGCACCTAGACCACCCTGCGCTGTCTCCCCAGCGCGCCCTTCCTGCAAGCCCTCTCCCAGTGACCCCAGTGGCCCAGTGCCGTGAGGGCCTGGCTCTCCCACAATCGTCCCAGGACAGGCATGAGCTCCCCGAAGGACAGGACCAGGTCTGCCTCTCCAGTTCCTGTCCCCAATCAGGACCTAGCACCCAGCAAGAGCTCATCTCTAATAATCGCTTTGTAAATAAGTATGTCCTTCAAAAAATCTTTTTCTTAGGGCCCTCCCTGGTGGCGCAGCGGGTTAAAGCGCAGCACTGAGAAGCTAAAGCCACTTCCGCATGAGCTCGATTCCTGCCTGCCTCGGAGGTGACCCTTCCTGCAAGCCCTCTCCCAGTGACCCCAGTGACCCCAGTGGCCCCAGTGCCTGAGGGCCTGGCTCTCCCCCAATCGTCCCAGGACAGGCACGAGCTTACAGCAACAGTAACTATGGTGGGCTTAACAGTGTCCCTCCACTTGGAGCCTCAAATGTGACTTACTTTGGAAACAAGTTTTTGCAGACAAAATTATTTACCAATTTAATTTGTTATAATAATTAGTTGAGAGGTGGTGAGAGCAGATCAGACAAGACCCTAAAGCCTGTGCTTGGAGGACAGGACACACGAGGAAACACAAAGGGAGAAGGGAAGGGCCCTGTGGAGTCAGAGGCAGAGACTGAAGTAATGCAGCCATGAAGGAAGGATCACAGGAGCCAACGGAGCCAGCAGGGGCAAGGAAATTCGGTGCCCCCGCGCTGAGCCGAAAGTGTGGCCTCCCAGGATGGAAGGCTTTAGAGGATAGACTCTCTGAGCTGACTTTGTTGCAGAGGCCCCAGGGCCGAGGTCCCTGGGGGGTGAGCACTTCAGGACAAGCTTCCTGCCTGTGGAGCGAGGAGCGTGCTCACGGTCAGCGACACAGGGCAGCCCCGTTCTGATTTTCTCTCTGCTTCTCCACCTGGGCCCCAGACAGAATAGGAAAGCCTGCCCCTGTGTGGCAGGTCAGCTGGCAGAGCCCCTTGCCCCTGTGAGAATGGCAAGCACAGATGAGGACAATCGGTTCCCAGCAGGGCGGGGACTCACCCAGTGGGAGCAGGACTGACCTAGGAACCTGGGTCTCTGACCCAGGGCCACGGCCCTCCACGTCCCTCTCTGCTGTTTCACAGAGCTGCGGCCAAGAGATGGTTCTTTGTATTAGAATAAACCCCACAAACACAAAAATGCAAATTGTCTGCCCTAGGCATCACACTACCTCCCTCCCCTTCGGCTGGGGGAGGGTTCCACTTAGCAGAAGGAAGCACCGTTGGGTAGGGCAGCAAGGAGGTGAGGCCCAGGACTTCTCTGGCCCTGGTGGATACAGCAAGGTCCAGTGCAGCACGGCCGAGGGAGGTCAGGAACCAGGGTGTGGCCCGAAGCAGGTACTCAGGGTGCCGGTCATGGGCCACGATGGCCGAGGCATAGAGGAGGCCAGCCAGGGCCGACAGCAGCAGGGTCCACAGGTGGATGGCGGGAAACGCCTTACCCCGGCACTGGGCAGAGGGCAGGGGCTGGGTTGGACGGAACACTGCCCCCGATTCCACAGAACTGATTCTAAGACCCAGGCCCTGGCGGCCAGCAGTTAGTGGACAACTGAGCCCGTAGCCCTGGGTGCTGCTTCTGCGGGCTTCCAGCTTCTGCTCAGCCATTTCTTTTGCCTGATGGATTCCTGTTCATCCCTGGCTTAAACTCAACTCTGTGAAACTCCCCTGACCATCTCCACCTGAGCACAGGACTTCTGGCTCCGGTATTTTGAGATTATACACTTCTGTTGTGGAGGTTTGTGGTGTCTTGCTACTGCGGCCTGAGACAGTGAGGAAGGTGGGGGTAAGCTTCCAGCCCTCACACCACCCTAGAGACCCATCGAGGGTGACTGAACAGAGGGTGTGCTCCCTACTCCTCCCCTTCACCGTAGAACACCTCTGCCAGTGAGCTTCTGGCCACAAAGCATAGGCTGTGGCTCCCCTGCTGCCACTCCCAATGCATTCTCTTGGGCTGGCTCTTCAACGGTTCTCAGCAAGCCATTGTTTTTAGACTAAACGCTGGGCCCATAACATTCCTATGTTAGCTCACACGACTGTTCCCTCGGCGAGCCCTCACATCACCAGGACATCTTGTTTTTCTGCCCCAGTGGTTTGCCCTCTCCCACTCCTCTGCCTCTTGAGCTCCCACCTGCCTGCCCTCAGCCAGAGGCCTCCACCAGCACCCATCAGTCAGGCAGGTGCAGGCGCTCACCCCGCTCATTTGAATAGTGCAGGAGTCTTCCCTCTCATCCAAAACACCAAACACTGAGTCTCTCTTTCCTGGAGCTTTGAAGTAGCCTGCTTGACATTCTTATGTCTTCCATGAGACTGTGAGCTCCCGTACCCCTTGTCCCCACGACTGGTCAACAGGGGCTTCCCTCCCCCAGGGGCCTGGATGACAACCAGCTGCTCTCTAATACGAGAACCCCAGAAACCGCGAGTCCATCCTCTAAAACCTTCTCATTCCCTAATACTGGTTCAGCCGAACACAGAGTTTTTTTCCTGAAAGCCTGCTTTTCATTTGCTAGAAGAAATGGAGAGAAAATAGTGCTGGGCTCTCTTGTGAGGCTCCAGCAGGCCTCAAGGTCTTCCCCGAGCTGGGTGAGCATGTGCTCTCTCACACCCACACACCCACACACACGCATATACTGACACACACACATACACTAACCCTTCCCACTCTTCCACCCCAAAGACCTGGAGTTTCAAGGATGCTCCCCGATGCCATGGTGACCCACAGCTCCAGCCCTGACCCAGACTTACAATTCTGGAGAGTGGGGGGATCCGGGAAGCCCAGGAGCCAAGGGCAGCGATGCTACCCAGCAGGTAGCCAAGGATTTCCGTATTGTCCTGTGGGAACAGGGGACACACTCGGCGCCCCGCAGAGACGGCTCATGTGCCCACACCAGCCTTTTCTGCTCTTAGTAGGTTCCTTGAAATAATGTGAGGTCTCATGCTGCCCCAACCCCGGGCATTTGTTGGGACCCGGGGAACCACATACCCCCGCGCCCCCACCAGCCTGCTCAGCCTCACCTGCAGCAAGCTTCCCAGAAGCCTCCGCTGTGGCCCACGGATGGGACCTGGAGCCCTCGGAAGGGCGACCCAGAGAGCCCAGCCCGGACCCAGGCTCAGAGGCAGGGCCAGAGCAGACACACGGGCCCCAAGCCGCCTCCTCCTCTTCTGCTCCTGGGCGCCCCTACCTGCAACAGACAGCAACACTGACATGCCCTTGGGTCTAGACAGCTGTGTGGGGAGGAATGGTGCTGACCCCGCCTGGTGCCAGACGGATGCCCAGATGCCCACACCTTTCGGGGCTCTGTGATCATCCCATGTCTTTGGAGTTTACCTCCTGCTTCCCTCTGGGTCTCACTAACTGCCCCCCCCCCCCAGGCTCCTGCTCCTAGCTCTGTTCCTCCTAGGTCCTCTCCCAGCCTTTTATGTGTCACAGCAGGGCGACATTACCCTTTGTCACACGTATCTGCACATACTGCACCATCTTCCTTAGGCCGGAACCCCTGAGGACAGTTCTCTGCCCTGGCAGTTTCTATAATTGCCGCCGTCTGGCAGAGCTTGGCATCTGGGCACCCATGAGTGGACATGTTTGTGACAGGGTGCCAAAGCTGAGTGGGGGTGAGGAGAGCCTGCCCTGAAAGTCTCCTGGAGACAGATGCTTCTCTGAATAATCCTAATAAGAACATTCTTCACTGGGCAGTATGGAGCAGCCATACTGCTCCATACTGGGTGCCACCCGGGACACCCAAGCATTCCCTTTTTGGACAAGGGTCCCTCATCCTCAGGGTTGCTCATGCCACCTCTAGCCCCCGCTCAGTGTAGGGTGGCATCCATTTCAGTAAGTTGTGGGATTACCACTGTGTGTCCCCCAAAGCCATGCCCACCTCACCTTCAGGCTGTGGCCGTGCTGATCTTTTCACCTTCAATGTCCTTGTCTGCCCCTTCTCTGCCACCTGCCACCCTCTGCCTCCTCTGGTTCCCCAAAGTGCAACTTGGGCTCCTCTCTAGCAGCTGAAACTATATAGTTTGAGGCCTGTCTCCCTCCTCTGAGATCAGGGAGCACCTCTGTCCATGTGCCTGGATGTGACGAGGCGGAGGTGCTCAGCACTGATGAATGAGTGGATGCACGAAGACAGGAGCAAAAAATCACACACTCACCAGGACGAGAACTGGATTGGGAGCCGCAGACCGGGAAGAGAATGAACATAAAGTTCACCAAGTCAACCGCTGCTAGGTAGGCACCAGTGAAAACCTGGGAGCAAAGGAAACAGTAGAGGCTGGGTGTTCAACCATCCTTCAGCAACCAACGCACCTCTCGTCTCTGCTCCGCTTCCATGTGTGTTCCTCTGACGTGCTGCTTCCGGGGACCATCCTGCAGAAAGCTGGTCACCACGCCCACCTGACCGATAAGGAGAAGGGGTGCTGCCATGACCAGTGCTGAGTGTGGCTGTCCCTCCTGGGGACACCACAAGAACCAGCCCTCAGCTTTCTCCTGCAGTTCCACCCAGCACGGTGTTATCTGCTTCGACCCAGCCACTGAACTTCTCTGGGCCTCAGTTTCCTCCTCTGGAAACCAGGGCAGATGACTGCCTGCTTCGATGAGAAGCACATCACAGGAGCCAACACGTGGAGTCCTGAGAGCGCACATGGGGGGAATGAGATGCACTTGCCTGGAAATGCACTGCCGTGGGAGCAGCGCTGGTGCCGAAGAGCGCGCATTCTGGTGTTCGAATCCTGGCACTGCTACTCACGAGAGGGCAAGCTTAGAGGAGTTAATTAACTCTCTGTCTCAGTTTCTGTATTTGTGAAACGGAGAGTGAGAACAGCCACATCACTGGGTGTGAGGATTAGATGAGTTAGTCCTTGCAAGCCCTTCATGCTACATACGTGGCTAAGAATGAACATCAGCATGACTGACCTGAGTTGGGCCTCCTTATACCTATCAGCTAATGAGACTGGGCGCCTGAAATGAAAGGGACTTGTCTGTGAGACAGCACTGCTAAAAGCAGGGCCTAGATCTCCCCAGACCTGTATTCCAAGTACCCAGTTGCCTTCCTTCATGTCTACCTCGGTGGGCACAGGCCGTGACTAGTCACGTGGGGTGCTCTGAAATGGGGCCCAGCAAGTTCCTTGGGACATGTGTGTTAGGGTAGGCTCCTTCTGCTGGAGGGCACTGGCTCCAGGAAAACTGGAAACTGCCTCTTAGTCTCTCCAGTGTTCCTCCTTAGGAGCTAGGAGAAAAGTTCAAATACCCTGCACGAGCTGATGCTGGTCCCAGGCTTTCAAATCAATAATAACCACTATATATTGAACACCATGACTATGTGATGTCTAAGTGATGGGGACACTGGAACAAATATAAAAATTCTTGCCCTTCTGGAGATGACATCCCAGTAGTATTGTTATAAACATAAGTAAATAAAGTAGGGTGAACTCTGGGGAAAGGATCCAGAGCACCGACAGGAGAGGCAGGGTACTTGTGAGCAGAGACTCGAAGGAGGTGAGCTGGGCCCCCTCTGTTTATGGGGCAAGAGCAGGACTGGGCGGAAAGACCTGCAGAAGCCACGGCCCGTGGTGAAACTGTCCCCCATAGTAAAGAGTGAGACAGAAGCCACTGTGATTGCTGTAGGAAAAGGGTGGCCTGGCCCGGCCGAGCCTGTTGCCTGTGGGCCCCACGCACCTGGATGGGGAGCTGTTTGGCCAGAATCGCCCCAACTGCGTCACACAGACTGGTCAGGAGGCAGCAGGCAGCACACAGCGCCGACTGGTCCCGTCCGGAATTCTTCACACATCTCAGGTACAGAAGCCTGTGGAGACCGACAGCGTGTGGACACCATAGAGGAGTTGTGAGTTTGGTGTCTAAAAGGGGCAGTTGTGATATTCAGCAGGTGTTTTGGAACTCAGTGTATGCTGGGGAAAGTAAGACTCGAAAGACTCTTGAGCCTCTGGTCAACTTGCCCAAAGCAGGAGCCAGATCCCATGAAACGCAGGGTCTCTAGTAAGTGGAATTTCTGCCTGCTAATCCTGCCAGCTCTAGGTCATGACCCACCACTTAGTGCTGACAAACCAGCTGTCAGGTTTTATTTCTTGAAAGGAAACAGGAGGGTTATAAAAGTAACCTAATCACTGTAGTCAACTGCAGAACAGCTCATTGACTAAATTTAGAAGGCAACTTGTGTCTTTGAGATTAAAGAGAACCCCTCCTCAGCCATTTGCGCTATGGGGTGGCTGGGTTTGTGCCAGCCCAAATCCAAGCTGACGCCATATGTACGCACTTTATATACGGAGAGCAAAGCTCCTGGGAAATGCCTTGGCACTTTGGCTTGACCTCCGAGCACCCCCACTGCTGGCTTCTCTCCCTTGCTGTCCCCCTTCCCACCCCACTGAGAACACTACAGAAAGCGAAGCCAGGCTGGGAGGGCCAGAGCTCTCTGTGCCTGCACCACTGATGCATCTCAGAGATGATGACTCTTCCCAAGGGGAAACAGTGACACAGTATTTCAGCCCCGGTCTCATGCCCTTTGACCACTCTATGATACTCATTTCATGCCAACTGTTTCCTTTAGCTGGTTCTGGGTGTCAGCCCTTCCCTGAGGATGGAAGGACACTGGGTCCCCAAACACTCCCCAGCCTGCCAGATGAAGCCTGAAGTCCCTGGTGGGAATAGCAACCTTCGATTTGGGGCTCCTTAAATTGATTCAAGGCTTAAGAGTAAAGACTCTAAGTTAGAAACTCTGACTTGGGCCCAGATTAGTAGTGATTTATTTCAATCCTCCCATTTGAGAGAGAACGTATGGGGGCCTGTGAGGTCTCCAGTGATTAGGTTAAGTTAGTGGGGGCCTTCCAGATTCACTTACAGAGGCTTTGCTGTATGCACTGTGTCCTTCAACCACTTCTCCAGCTACAGTTTAGTAAGCACGAAACTTATTTCAGAGCCAGGGATCTAAGGCTGATCTCACCTAAACATCACGCAGCTCAGAGAAGACGCTTTCCCCAAAAAGTACGAGGTTCAGGGAGACAAAGTACTGAAAACAAATGGGTGTGTGAGATCAGATGAAAAAGCAGAGGCTCTGCTCTCTCAGACTGACCACTGGGGATGGATTACTTAGCCTCTCCTTGGTGACCAGGCCAGTAATGCCCATCTCACAGGGTAGCTGTGAGGACATATGAGTTAACACATACTCAAGGCCCTTTCAACTCTCTGAGCTGAAAGCTGAAGCCTCACACCTTCCCTTTTGCAATAGGACAGGGCTTCTGTTCTTTCCAGCCACCAGGGGTCCCTGAGCTACCTCATGGAACACAGCGGCCTCCTCACCTGAAGGGGATGACAGGGATGATTTCTACCCCATGGATTGCAGCAGGACTTGCAAGAGTTAGTGAATGTGACACCAGACCACAGTAAATGTTCTGTGTCTTTTAATTTATACGCCAGTGACTGGTTAATGGGTTGCAGAATCTGCGACAACACCAAATGCCCAAGGGGAATGTCATTTGGAGCATCTGAAGTGGGATGGTGCCAGCCTCCCTTGGGTGAGAAGATGGCAGTGGCATCCTCCTTAGAGCTTGGGGTTGGGTGGCCAAAGACCCACCCGGAGGCTACCTTTAGGCAGACTTCACCCTCACAATGCAGGTTCTAGTGACCACCCACCCCAAATGCTCCAGGTGCTGGAAAGACCAGGGCAACGGCTGTGGACTCAGCCAGATGCTCTCCACCCCTCCTCTCAGATAAGAGGGTCTGGAGATGTTGAGGCCAGAAACGCCCTGAGACTTGTCCTATGTCTTTGCCTTCTGCCCGGGGTTGGTGGCCAAGCTGGTGCAATACTGTTTAATGAGTATTTACTAAGAGCTTTATAGGTGGACTCATTTAATCTGCCCATCTCTACAGTAAATTTTCTTCCCCATTCACACGGGAAAATAAGGCCCAGAGGTTTTGTGGCTTGTCTAGCTCACATGTGCCAACAGGGAAAGGCGGACCTAACACCCAAGATTGCAGGTCAGGCCCGGTCCACTGCACCACCCCGCCTCCTCCTGCTGGCTCACAGCCCAGATTCCCTGTGCTTGGATACGGAAAGAAGTAGCCGACTCCAGTCCGCAGTGAAATGTTAGTTTCAGTCCTGGAACTGTGCTGTCCGCTACCTGCTGCCTCCTCCTCCTCCCTCTCTGCTCCTTCTAGGTTTGCAAAAGGGAGTTAGCAGGAGGGTCGAGCCAATTCCCATTGCTGCAGACCCTGCCCCCACCACCGCGCCGCCCGGTCCCGGTCCCCATTACAGCGCGTGGGCGGCGATCCAGCAGGAGGCGGCGCAGATCCACAGGCCGAAGGAGATGCAGACGCGGTGGCGGGCGAAGCAGCGGTCCAGGTAGCCCCAGTCCCCGAGCGCCGGCGCGGGCGCTGAGCCGGGCGCCTCCCCCATGACCCCACTCGCCTTCGTCCGGCCCAGTACGGGGCCTCGGCGTGGCCGGGGACCTGAGCGCACGCAGGCCCCCCGGTCCCGGTTACCCCTGGGCGCTACCGCCGCGCGCCCTCTTCCCAGCTAGGTGCCGCGGCGGCCACCTACTGCAGGCCGAAGAGGGGCGCGCCCAGCTCCTGGCTCTCAGGCGTCCGCTGCTGAGGCGCGAGGGAAAAGTTTCCGGGAGTGCCGGGCTCCCCACCCCTCGCTCTATTGTCGGGGGTCCGAGGGCGGGAGGTCGCCCCCCAGCGGCGGCAGCCGGGAGCAACCTCCGCACAAAGGCTGCGCTCTCGGCCGGCCCAGACAGTGGCAGCTTCTCCGCGCCCGGTTGACACTTTCCTTCGCTGTCACCCAGCCCCAAAACCTGGACACCCGAGCGGATTATAGTGACCTCTCGGGTCACTGTGAGGCACTTTGTCGGTTCATTCATCCGTTGCATTTTCTAAGCCAAACAACACACATACTTTGTGCCTGGCGAGGCGCTTGGTTGCTGGGCATCCTGATGTGGAAGGGGGTCCTGGTCCTGCTGGCTTAACAGGACACAAGGCCGAGGGTGCGACAGAGACAAGGAGAGAGGAAGCAAAGGTGCTGGCGAGCAAACCCCCTGCACCAACTCTCGCTTTTTCAGCAGCTGTCAAGGGCACCTTCCGCCCGCACTCTGCAGCCCTACTGAGAACCCCCAACCCTTCCCCCACCCCCCAAGCAACTAAATGAGCTGTAATCTCGGGGACATGTCCCAGTCCTTCCAGCCACACTACCACACATTTTCTGGCACACGGGGCTGTTTTCCCGAAAACAAATTATCATTATTTAAAATCTTGCTTGTAGATTTTAGTTTGCTAAAGGACATGCCTGAATTATTTAAAAAAAAAAAAAAACAGCTATGGCAGTATCATTTATATGAATAATGTATATTCATACATTTTGGCTTTTAGTATATCCAGAGTTGTGCACCCAGCACCGCTACCTAATTTTAGAACATTTCCATCCCCAGACAGACAGAAACCTAGTCCCTATTAGCAGTTCTTCCTTTCCATGAGCAGCCCTTGGTAACCACACACCTGCCTTCTGTCTCTATGGATTTGCTATTCTGGACATCTATAAATGGGATAATACAATATGCCACCTTTCGTAACTGACTTCTTCCACTTAAGTTGTGATGATTTTAAAGGCTGGTCTATGTGGTTGTGTGTGTCAGCATTTCATTTGCATGACTGAGTGATAATAATAAAATACAGCACATTTTATTTAGCCATTTGTCAGTGGATGGTCATTTGTTTTTCACTTTTTGGCTTAGGAATAATGTTGTTCTAAACTTTTGTGCATGAGTTTTGTGTATTTGTGTATACTGTTGTCTCTACGGTATGTACGTTTTGTATATCCTGGGCGTATACCTAGAAGGAGAATTGCTGGGTCCCATTGGAATCATGTTTAAGGTTTCAGTGAATTGTCAGACTGTTTTCTAAAGTGGCCACTCCTGCCCACTCACAGGAGAAGTAAAACAGTATATGTCAGGCACTGTGCTAGGCACGAGGAACACAATGTTGAGAAAAACAGACAGGCTCCTTACCTTTGTGGAGTTTACAGTTCAGTAGAAGAGGGAGAGGGAAATTAAATAAGCAATTGAGCAAAGAGGTAAAATTAAAATATGTTATTAAACAAAGGGACCAAAATTAAAATAGTAACATGACCAAGGTATGATATAAAATCAATTCCAACTAAGACACAATTAAAGGGGATATGCATATGTAACCTGTAGTTTCCACAGTCTATAAACAATAAATAGCCACCATCTGAAATTCTGGCTCTTTCATGCTTCTAATGTGTGTCCTCTCTACTCTGCACTCCTGTGGTCGCTGGCCTGTGGTCACTTACCTCCTCCACAAGGTTGTTTGCCTACATGCTCCCCTGTCTTTCGGAATGGAGGCCATGTCCCAGCCAGTCCTGTGTCTATAGCAAGGCTATCATGTAGGCTCTGCTTTCTTTTCTTTTTCTTTTTAAAGATTTATTTATTTATGCATATAAGAGCTGGAGTACAGGCCAGAGGTGCGGGGGTGAGAAGATTCACCAAAGAGTAGGGAACAGAACAGGCAGATCTACTGAAATACACAGTTGAGGGGAGCAGTACGTGAGGCAGGAGCAGTACGTGAGGCAGGAGCAGTCTGCTGCACCATGAGGGTTACCTCCCTGGCTGGGGATGAAACTGGTGCTACAGCAGCTGTGGATAGCTTCATAGTGCTGAGACTTAACCCCTTGCACCACCAGGGAGGTCCTAGCTCTGTTTTCTTCAAACAAAGATACAACTATTTCATTTGATTCATTCATTATCAAGACTTCCCTCTCCACAGGCTCAGTATACACTTCTGGTGTTTATTTAATAATAGCTTCATTTCTCCCATACCCCACTTCAAACCAGGTTATACACTGCAACACTTTTTTTTAGGATAGAACTTAGTTCTCAATCTTTTTGGTGACCCCTAAGTAAATCTGAAGAAAATATGAAAAATATAAACCTGTGTGCACATCCAGAAAATTTCTCATGAGATCTTAATACATTTTTGGAACCTCTGAACTTCTACTATGGATTCCATGGAGGAACAGGCCCCAGCCAAAGATCCCCTGCCTGAGCAGATGGGCATTGTTGCCCATAGATCATCCATCCCTCTCAGTCACCTTGGCTGCCTGTCAAAAAGCAGACCTATTAAGTATAGTTCAGTGCATGTGCCCTTGGAATCTGCATGGATTAGTTTCCCAGAGCTGTAAAGACCAATTACCACAAATTTAGTGGCTTAGTCTGACAGAAATTCAACCCTCACAGTTAGGGGCCAAAAATCTGAAATCACAAGTGCCAGCTCAAGTTGGCAGATAAAATATCCAGCTTGTGTCAACAGTAGAAATTATTATTGTGATTGTCGTTCCTAGGATAGCCTCAGATGCACTAAAAAGTGATTTGAAGGAAATGAGGTAAGTCATTCAACTAACAGTGGGGAGACTCAGAACTCAGTTCTTGGTTCTCTTCCCTACCTACTCTCTCTTGGGAGCTTTCAGTACTGTCCCTGTGCCTGGGCTCCTGAACAGACACTCCTCCTAACTTCACACTCACATATACAACTGCTCTTCACCTCCACTTGTGTGTCTAACTAAATACATCTAAATTCAAACACTTGTCTTTTCCCTCCCAAAGTTACTGCACAGTCAGGCTTCCTTACACGGGCTGATTCGGTGTCCTGGTCCTGGAGGGCCCTGGGGCCGGGGTCCTCCCCTATTGGGGTGCCTCTCAAAGGGTCATAGGTGGTGTTCTACCTGGTTGTGAGCATCTAACAGCCAAGCTTGTTGGCTCATAGATACCCACAGCCTGGCCCAGCTCAGTGCTGGTACCTAAGAAGGAAAACCTTTACCCAATGGATAAACTGATTTTATTTAAAGAGGCCACTGAAATGTGATATGCAAGAGCACATTTAAAAGGCTCTGGCAACACCTAACATTCTATGTGCAGGAGGGTGGTGTTGGGCAAGGCTTTCAAGAAACAGAGCTGGGCTTTTGAGAGGAAGTTTGCTTTTGGCAATGAGGCCCTGGCACCAGTCCCTGAAGAGGCCCTCCTGAAGGTAGGAAGAACTTGGGCCCTGGATCCAAGCAAAATGCAGAGGTCCTGCAGTCAAATCAGGGAGAAAGGTGGGAAAAATCTAGCGGCACCTGTCATGTGGGAATCAGGACTTCATCCTGCAGGGAATATCAGGATGAAAGGTTCTCATCAACTCCTTCCCTGCCTGTAGGACCCTCCCAGCTTCTCCCAGGCCTTCCCTAGGGCTCTCACACAAGCAGGCTTTAGGAAGTGAATCACTTCCTTTACCAGACTGCTCAGAGGCCTGGCAACTAGCCCACCCAGAAGGTAAGGATGATGTTTTCCTTCTGCCATGGTTCAGAGTTTGCCAAAAAGAAAAACAAGGCGATCATAACATGCCCTCCCTCCAGGGCTCAGAGGCATTTCCTGTTGGCAGAGGCACTGTGTCCCAGCATTGTCTCGTAGAAGGCAGGACAGTAGCAAGCTGGCCAGTCCTGGAGGAGCAGGCAGCCATGGCCATGAATCCAGCTGCCTTGGGGGGGGGGAGTGTGTGTGTGGCGGGGGGAGCAGGCCAGTACCTCAACCATTTCCTTTTCTGAGGACATGTTGTGTGCTGCCAAAATTCTTGTAAAATGCATTGTTTTAAATGAAGGGCTTATGGTAACCGCTCACACAATAACTTAAAAAAAAAAAAGCACTACATTAGTTTGATTTACTTGCTATAATCACTTCTGAAAGAAAGCATTTGAAGTAATGGCATTTGCAAATCTTAATTAAACCATTGTGGACATGTTGGACATGTCCTGAAGCAGGTGGTCAAGGCTGTTGGGGTCCAGGGTTCTATTTAGAACTGTCATCAATTTGATCTTGTGGCATTAACTTTCTTCTCTCACAGCCTCACTTATTATACTTGATGGCTTCAGGTCACTTCATGCGTGGTGCCCAGAGGCTAGGCAAGTGCTAGTGGAACAGACAGAGCCATGTTGAACCACTACAGGGAAAAGCTGGCATGTTTAGGGAGGCATGTATTAATGAATGTATTAATGAATGCTGCTAATGAATGTATTAATGAATGCTGTCTATTCGCCAAAGAATTCAGTACACTAAGTTTTCACTTAGGTCCATACGTTGTTAAAAGTAGATACTTCACGTGAAACCATGTATCATGAAGAAACCAATTTTACCATAGGCTAACTGATATAATTTCCTGTGGCATATTTCTCATCACAAAAACATCACCAAACTTCTAAAGACTTGACCATGTTTTCATATTAAAATTTTTTTTAAAGATTTATTTGTTTATACAGAACTGGGGTACAAGCCAGAGGTGCAGGGGCGGTGAGAGGATTCACCAGAGACAGAGTGGGGAGCAGAACAGGTAGATCGTGAAGTACACTGCTGAGGGGAACAGCAAGCGCCATGTGGATCACCCCTGGGGTGGAGATCAAACTCATGCAGAAGTGGCTTTAGCTTCTCAGTGCTGTGCTTTAACCCGCTGCGCCACCAGGGAGGGCCCGATATTAAACTTTTTTAATATAAAACTTTGTCTTATAATAAACATTCATTCATTCCCCAATCTGCTTATTCCAGTTCAGTCAGAGGTAACTGGAGCCAATCCCAGCAGTTCCGGGCACAGGGCAGGAACTAGTCCTGGCCGCAGGGGGCACTCATACCCTCACACACTCAGATTAGGACAACTGAGACACACCTGTGTACCTTTAGGGTGTGGAAGGAAACCAAGTACCTGGAGAAAAACCACACTGACATGAAGACAATGTTTACGCCCTGACCAGGAGTCAATTTTTTTCCCCTCTTCTGTAACAAAGCAATGTGACTCCAGGGTCTATTGTATTTTTTATTGTATTTTTATATTTGCACTGAAATAATACATATATATAGATTTTTATAAATACAAGCTTTCAACTCTAATTTACAGTTCAGAGTGGCTGGTATCCTGCCCTACTGTAAGTATGTCCCTACTGTCAATATGGGATTGGGATAATTAATGTCCCAAAAGCCAACACAGGGTAGGGACAGGAAGAAGGGTCTGCTAATTATGGTAACGATTCTATCCGAGTCTCCTGGTACGGTTCTGTCTGTTCTTCTAAATGTTGCCTTCACTCTTACAGCTAACTACCGGCTCTTATGTTCCCATCTCTCAAGTTTTTAATTTGAAAATTTTTAAACTACAGAAAAGGTGAAAAATAAAAACTTAGATTTACCAGTGATTACATTTTACACATTTGTTCCATCTTAAGTGCTCCACTTAGAAGCACTTGAAATTGTAGATATTATGGCACTACCCTTAAATATCAGCACATACCTTCAAGGATAGTCTCCTCCATGACATTTCTATTATCTAACATATAATCCATATTAAAAATTACCCAATGATTCCAATAATGTCCAATCCAAAATTTTTTCAGTTCAGGGTTCAATCATTTGCTTGTGTGCCTTTTTAGCCCAAATCCCACGTCTTACAGAACCTCCTCAAACTAGATTTGTCTAATTGCTTCCTCATGATTAGATTGACATGAAGTGTTTTTTCCAAGAACACCCTCAGGGCTCTCTGCAGCATTGCTTCAGGAGGAGCAGGGAAGCAGTTGGCACCACTGATGATGCTGTTTGGTCACTCATTTAAGGTGGTGTCTGCCAGACAGCCCCACAAAGAGGCACTCCCCCTTTGCATTTAGTAAGCAAGCAGTATAGGACGCTTTAAAAAGGCGTGATTCTCAGCTCCCCCTATGCCTGTCACTCTGGGTCAGTGGGTGGCCTTTGCCTGCAGCCACGATTTTGTGGCGGCTACACAGTGGTGATTGTGATTCTATCTTGCCTCCTACATGTATTCACTGTGGTTCTTTCATAAGTTTCCCTTCCCCTTCCCCCCACCTCTAGAATACTGACTTGAGTCTTTTAAAAAATTGTCTAAATAGTTCTCACATTATGAGTGCTTTAATATGGTTGACTGTCTACTTTAGAAGTAGTCAAGATGTGTAAATTATAAGCATAAAACATACCCCTAGGCCCTCCCTGCTGGCGCAATAGCATGATGAAGCTACCACAGCCAGCCATTGCAGCTCTAGTTTGATCTCTGGCCAGGGAGCTGACCCACATGACGTGGCAGATCTCTTCTGACCCACCTGCTGCTGCCCCTCAGTAGTGTATTTCAGTACATCTGCTGTTCTGCTCCCCACTGTCTCTGGCGAATCCTCTCACCATCCCTGCACCTCTGGGCTGCACCCCAGTTCTGTATGCATAAATGAATAAATCTTTTTAAAAAAGAAAACACACTCCTAGCCCTCCTGGTAAATACCCCTCCTGAAAAAATACCTCACCATTCCAACCCTTGATTATTTGGTCAGACAGGAGTTAGCAATCATTCCCCTTAGAAATGAATTTCTGGGATCCTCCCTGGTGGCACAGCAGGTTAAAACACAGCACTAAGAAGCATGAGTTTGATTCCGGCCTGCCCTGTGGGTAATCCACATGGTGCAACAGACCTCTCCTGACCTGCCCGCTGCTCCCCTCAGCAGTGTACTTCGGCGATCTGCCTGTTCTGCTCCTCACTCTGTCTCTGGTGAGTCCTCTTGCCACCCCTGCACCTCTGGCCTGTACCCCAGTTGTGTATGCACAAATAAATCAATCTTTTTTTTTTTTTTTTTAAAGATTTATTTATTTGTGCATACAGAACTGGGGTACAGGCCAGAGGCTCAGGGGCTGGCGAGAGGCTTCACCAGAGACAGAGCGGGGAGCAGAACAGGCAGATGGATGAAGTACACTGCTGAGGGGAGCAGCGGGCGGGTCAGGAGAGGTCTGCCACGCCATGTGGTCACCTCCGGGGCAGGCGGGAATCGAACTCATGCAGAAGCGGCTTTAGATTCTCAGTGCAGTGCTTTAACCCGCTGCGCCACCAGGGAGGGCCAATCAATCTTTTTTTTTTTAAAAAAAGAATTTCTGAAGATGTCATTAGCCACATTTGAAGTATTTAATATACTCAGTCACTCACATGTGGCTGTAGGTACTACTGGACAGCATAAGTAGGATATCTCCATCACAGCAGGAAGTTCTACTGGACTGCACTGAAGTTGGGGGTCCATGGGAGCACCATTTTTAAAAGGCAACACCCTTTGGGTGACAGATGTGTTAGTGTAGGTTCAGTGGTTGTAACAAATGTACCACTGTGGGGACAGGATAATATAGGAAGGCTATACTCTGCTTAATTTTGTGGAGTCTAAAATTCCTCCACAAAGTAAAACTTACTGAAAAAAAAAAAAAAATTAAATCCATAAACCTGCAAACAATATTCACATTTTCATCCATCACAGAAGAGGTAATTGATAAATTTACATCACAGAACAATTCAGAGCAACGAGAAAGAACAAGCTAGTCTTCACTCAACTGTAAGAATATAGATGAACCTCACATTATTGGGTTCAAGAAACCAGATACAAAAGCCCACACACTGCAGATTGTATGATACAAAACCAGGGTAAAGGTCACCAGAGAAGGGTCAGAGGGACTGCAAGGAAGCTTGATGGAGCCCTGGGTGTTGGTCCTGTTCTGGATCTCCATCAGCTATTTGTGCACTTAAGGCTCAAGTACTTTATACATGTTGTACTTCAATAAAACAAGTAACAGTCTGCCACTTGCTGGGCAGTCTCACATAATACCCTTTGGCTTTTAGATTGCTCAAATTGTTGTTTACTCTTTGTACTGTCTTTGAAAGAACGATCATGTGTGCCTCTTCACCCTCAACTGGTATAGAGTACATCAAGCACAACAGTTGAGAGGTGGTTATTATAGGCAGAAACTGAATGATTTTCATTTCTTTGCAAAGACTAGAGCACGCAAAAGACTACTGGAAAAAGGTGGCACTAAGTAGGTTTCTGGCTTGCTGTCAAGTATTCCAGTTTCCCCATCGAGGAAAACATATGTGGCTATTGGCTTCTTGACAAAACTTCCTTCTAATTTCCTAAAAAGTAAACAGATGACAGATGTAAAGCAGGTTCTATTTTAAAAAGGAGACATATTCCTTGTAATAAAATCCTGGAAGTTTCAGAATAATAAAGTGATAATAATGATTCCACTTAGTAGATTTAAAGTACTAACCTCTTTTTTTGTTTAAGATTTATTTATTTATGCATACAGAACTGGGGTACAGGCCAGAGGTGCAGGGGTGGCGAGAAGATTCACCAGAGACAGAGCGGGGAGCAGAACAGGCAGATGGATGAAGTACACTGCTGAGGGGAGCAGCGGGCGGGTCAGGAGAGGTCTGCCACGC
>NW_004567104.1:28239398-28255013 GCF_000260355.1 Condylura cristata
TATTTATTTATGCATACAGAACTGGGGTACAGGCCAGAGGTGCAGGGGTGGCGAGAAGATTCACCAGAGACAGAGTGGGGAGCAGAATAGGCAGCTGAGGAAGTGCACTGCTGAGGGGAGCAGCGGGCTGGTCAGGAGAGGTCTGCTGCACCATTTGGGTCACCTCTGGGGCCAGGGATAAAACCCGCAATGAGGCAACAGCAGCTAGCTTGCAGTGCTTTGTCCTTACCTGTTGTGTCACCAGGAGGGCCCCCAAAGTACTAACCTTTGCCAGGGGAGAAATACAAAAAAATTCTGAGGTATGTGTAACACACAGCCCAGGCAGGAACAAAGGTGTCCTGGTTTGGATTCCTCAGACTCTAACAAGACTCGGGTTCAGTTAGATGATTTGGGAAGCAATTTCCATGCAGAAGTGAGGTTGTGGAAAAGAGATATGGGAGAAAAGCAATGAAGGGTGAGCTAAGATGTTTTAGCTGAGGGCAAAAGGAGCTCACTCTACTGAGGATCTGTGAAGATGCTGAACATCATTTGTCCTCAGGGGGGATGCCAATCAAAACCAGAGTGACTGCTTCACACCTGCTAGGATGGCTGAACCAAGACAGTAACAAGGACAAGGATGTGGAAAAATGAAAACCCTATACACTACTGGTAGGAAATATAAAATGGTGTAGCCATTTTGAAAAACCATCTAGCAGTTCTTCCAAAGGTTAAATGCATAGCAATCCACCCCGAGGTATACACCCAGAACTGAAAACCCAGGTCTATACAAATACTCATATGCAAGCTTAGTCATAGCGGCATTACTCATAATAGCCCCCAAACAAAAACCCAAATAAATGTCTCATTAATGAATAAACAATTTGTGGTGTATCCATTCAATGGCGTTACTGACAATGAAAAGTAATGAAGTCCTGATAAATGCTGTTAACATACTAACCTTGCAGACATTAGGCTAAGTGAAAATCAGTTACAAAAGGTTGTAATAGTGTAATAGATGCCACTTACATATAACATGCAACTCCATCTATATATAGTTATCGCTTATGGCTGTGAGGGTTGAAAAGTTGATGGTTAAAGGTACTGGATTTCTTCTTGGAGTGATAAAATAAATCTAATTGTGGTGATTGTTGTACAACTTCGAATGCACAGAATCACCAAACTATGCACTTTGTAATGTCAAGTTGCATGGTATATAAATTTTCTCAGAATTGTCACAAAAAAATCGAAAGCATGTAAGCATATTTAATGTCTAAAAAAGTGTCATGTTTTGTCACGAGAGAAAACTCAATGTAAAGTGCGTGCTTTGTTTATCCACTAGGAAAATTTCTGCCAGACGCCAGTGTTCTGCAGTGAATGGACCAAAGTGTGTGTTCCCATACAATAACAGTTTCTTTTGTCTCACAAGATTTTTAGACTGCCTCACTTCTCACTTCAGATAAAAGGGAATGACTGAAAGCAGGACATTATAGATGAATGATCACAATCTGAAAATAGCTTCAGCTTTGAACTGAATAACCTTTGACCTGATATTTCAAGGAAGCAGAACAACATCTGGTGCCTCACCTTCCTTGGTTTACCTGTAGCTTTTGAGAAGCCAGCCAGGATTCCTCCAGTCTCCCACGTGCTGTGGGATGTGGCTCTTGCTGACTTCCATTCTGCCTCCTCCTGCTTTAGGGCCCTACTCAGGCTCTCGTCATGTTCTAGACTGACCTTCCTGCCACTCAGTAGGTAGCTGATAAATGTTTAGTGAATAAACATCAATTTAAGTATAAGGAAAAAATTCTCCAATACAACACATTTTCAAAAATATTTTATGGTTAAAGCAAGGCTTCTGAACTGGTATCATGGATGAATATGGGTCGGAGAGGTCTGTCAATCTTCTAATAAACTTGGCCAAACTGTATGTGGCATTTTTCTGGAGGAAGGGTCTATAACTTTTATTAGATTCCTAAAAATAGCTATGACACAAACCGAAACAAGGATCAGTTAAGGGGATAATGAGGCTCAGAGAAAAAGGGAGACAAAAATAAACTGAGAGGCTGGAGCAATCATATTAAAAAGACTGTTTGTCAAAGGTAAACTGCCCTACTCTCAGCCTTGCCAGTTGTTAAATACTGAAGACATCAGGGACCCCAATGCCTAAAAGAAAAACTAGCTGACTGACCGCCTCTTTTCTCACTCTCTGGGTCTCCACAAATGAGTGAGCTACAGAAAAACAGCTTCACCCTGTGGCAATGGCTCACACTGAGGTGATTTTCAAAGGTCACGCAAAAGCCTTCTGCCATATTGTGCTGTGGCGGGTGTACGTGTGAATCGAGAATCACTGGCCTAAATAATGTATTCAAAAGAATCCATCTGGAATCCTAGCCATCTCTTAGCAAATCAAAACTGTTTCAAGAACATGGACTATCCAAATGGCAGGCATCTACACAAACCAATAAAACATCTCTTAGTGGCAATTTGATTTTAATGTTTTCAAAGAATCCCCAACTTACAAGTTAGTAAGCATCTGTGTATGTTCACACACGAGGAGGCATTTTTCATTCTTCTCTAGGTCTCAGGGGCTCTGAAGTGCCCATGCTGGCCAGGCTTTTGGTGCTTTAAGGGGCGCCTCTGTCTTGACACTGGTGGCTGGCTGTGAGGCACGAGAGCAGCGCCCACCTACAGCACCACAGGCAATGAGCAGCTTCTTTTCTTCTCCAGACGTACAATGCAGGTGCTGTTTCTGCACAACCTAAGTTCATGTATCCAGGTGCTTGTAGAGTCTGCGGCTCTTTTCTTTTTTATTCCTGTTGCCGTGTTTTTTCCATGGCTTCCCAGTCCGGCTCTCAGAGTCTACAGTAGGTGCTGGCACCGGGCCACTGCCAGGCTTGTAGCCCATCACAGCCTGGACTCCTTTGGTCAAAGCTCTCACATTTTCCTAGGAAATAAAACATTTGAAATCTCGGCAGCCTCCTTTAGAGGTTCTTCACAGTATTGTTTAAGAACATTAAGATAAATAAAATCACATGATGGGTTCCCATCTCTTTCACTGGTCCTTTCTCTTCTCCTGAAACTATACAATTCTCAGCATTCTCTTTCTCTGACTCTTTCTTCCCCTTTAACTCTGTTTAATCTCAAACTTCAAATGCCATTTATAACTAAACTCATAATAGCAGCTATTTCTGGAAATCTCTATCTTGACATCAAAACTCAATTTGTCTCAATCCAAAATTAGTTAAAAAACTGACTTTTCACTTTTTATTTTGGTTAGTGGGATAAGAATCTGCGCAGCTGCCAAGATAGCGCGCACTCTTTCTTTGGCTTCTTCATCTGCCACATATAATCAGTCACTGTTTTTAGTCTGTTGATTTTAGTCTCTAGACTTTTGCTCACCTATTCCCTTCTCTCCTCTCCACCCTCACTGTTCAAACCCAGGTGTCCAGAACCTTCCACTGGACCACTGAAAGACTGACTGTACTAATCCAATGTCCACATTTCTACCAGACCTCTTGAATCATGTCTGTATTTCTGTCTGTTCTAGGTCAAGTATGTCATTTTTTAGCTTGCCCATCTACCTTTTGCGAGAATGGGACTCCTGCTGCAATCAAGAATTGTGTCTCATTCATTCTGATGTTCCTTGCATTGCACCTGGTACACAGAAAGTGCTCAAAAGAGCTATTGTAAACCTGTGTCCTGCAGGATAGCAGTAAGTCTACAAAAAAACCTTATGTTCTTTCTGCATACCGGTAAATTTGATTTTAAATATTGGTGCAGACTCAGAAAAATTCAAATGAGGAGCCACAACAATCTAATTTCTATCCTTGCTTTGCCGTCTTAAACAAATGCCCTTGGATTAAGTGACTCAGCTTCCTTGAGCCTCAATGTCCTCAATGATAAAATGGGGATAATATCCACTTGGCCTGAATCAAAATATATTAACGAAATGAGAGGCTGAAACTGACCTGATGCATTATAAAGAATATGATTGTAAAAGCACACTGCCCTACTCTTGCCCTCAGTGACTGTTATGTGCTAGGGATATAACTTACAGTGTGACTATAGCTTAAGCTGCCACAGGACATTTAGGAAAGCTGTCAAGGGAGGAAATCCTATGAGGCTTCATTACAAGGAGAAATGTTTCTCTTTTCTACATATTCTGTCTATAAAGGATGATGGCTGTCACCTAAATCTAACATGATGATCATTTCACAATATGGAAATCAAACCAGCAGCTGAAAACTTAGAAAGTGACACGTCAGTTACGTGTTATTAAAGTTGGAAAACAATTATGAGCTACCACATCCACATGTTAGGATGGCTAAAAAATTTTTTTATAATAGGATGGCTAAAATTTTAATAAAACAAAAAAATACTGGCAAGGATCTGGAAAAATTAGAGCCTTCATGCATTGCTGCTGGGGATGTAAAACGGTAGACACTGAAAAGTCTGGAAGTATCTCAAAAATTAAACGTGGAGTTACCATCTGACCCAGCAACTATACTCCACTCCCAAGTATATTCCCAAGAGAACTGAAAATATACGGCCACAGAAAAATCAGCACATGTTCTTAACCAATGATTGATAGCCATAAAGCACAACCAGTGGAAAAATAAAATGTAGTATATACTGAAATATACAGTAATAAAAGGAATAATGCGATGATACCACACATGAATCTCGATGACAGTGTGCTAAGTTAAAGGAGCCAGTCACAAAAGGCCACATAATCTATGTATGATTCCATGTATATGAGATGCCCAGATGAGGCAAATCTATATATAAATCAGATTAGTGGTTGGCAATGTCTGGGGGAAGAGTAGGATGGGGAGCAACTGCTGATAGGAACAGTGTGTCTTTCTGGAGCGATTAAATGATCTAAAATTAGTGGTAATGGTTACACAACTCTGAATACACTACATTGAATTGTACTTTTAAAAGGGTGTATTTTAGGGTATGTGAATGGTAGCTCAATAAAACTGTTGTATGAAATGTCTTGGAACAAAAGTTAAAAAGAAACTTGAAAACTTACCTGATGAAAAAAAGTTTTGTCAACTACATTTTCAATCTGTTTTACATTTTTATTTCCACCTGGTTGTATTTTTAGTTCACCACCCTTCACTTTGCTCTCTAGGAGTCGTTGGTGTTGATACTGAAAGGTCACGGGATCTCTTCCGGGGGGAGGATGACAGTACAGCAGTTTACCCTACAGAGACAATGTGAATGGGAAGAGACAGCATAAGGGTCATCTGTATTATCCTAGGGGGAAAAAAGCCTCAGCGGGGACATCTCCAACCAGGTGCCTTCCAGTGGGAGCTTTCTGCATTCTGATGAACCCACTGACTTGAATTTTGGTCAGCTAAAACTGAAAAGTCTTATTACACTGAGGATGACAGAGTATTCTAGAGATCTCTATCCCCTCCAAGAGCCTTTCTGACTAGAATGAAATCTCTTTCTTCTTGGTGCTTTTTACTTTGCATTTCTAAGGTATTTTTCACTATACTTACATGATTATACTTAAGATAAAATATTTTGCAAAATAAAAACCAGGACACAATTGGACTAATGGGGATATCAGAGTCGTTCCAATTGTCCTCTGGATGCAAATTTCCCTCTTTTCCACCAGTTGAAAACTGTAATTGCTCTAACTCATTTTTGCAAACGATAAGAGAACACATAACTTATCCATTCAAATGTTCTATTAAATACTTTCTTTTTGACCTTAAGGCAAGAGAATACAGCAGCTCATTTTTATTTTTATATTCCAAGTACTCCACTGATGTGTTACTGAAAAGGGAAGAAAGCCAAATACTCACAACCAGTTATTACTAGGATCCTGTATTTGTTTGTTGAAAGAACTAAACTTAATACATAAAAAATGCCAGGTATTGAGTTTAGTGATGTGTGTGTACACATTATCTCCACATAAGCTGTTCGTATTTATTTCCCATAATAATTTTATAGGAGGTACTATACTTCCTATTTTAGTGATAAGAAAACCCCCAAACTTAGCACATTCTCATCTGTACTATATTAAGAATAACACCATCATAGACGTGTGTATTTTTAATGAGATAATACAAACAAAACATTTAGAACTATTTCTAGCAGTGCTAGCTTTGAATATATGTTGCTATTATTGTTGTTGCTAGGTTAGTATAGGGAGACAGAAAATATAAACAGGTATATAAAACTGCAACAGTTGTAACAGAAACAAGCAAAGGGATCCAGGCAATGGAAAACAGGAGGCACACATTTATTACTCTCCTGGTAACAGGTATTCAGAGATCTTCATCTCTGCTTTTTCACTGTCAGTAATTTCTATGATTTATACGAGGTTAACTTCTCTGGAGAAAGAATCTTAACTCTAGTTATAACCCAATCTCAAAGAGAAAATTCCTCCTTTATAGCTTAGCAGGCTACCATGACCTAAGAACGCACTGCATGGAGAAAGCCCTACCAATTCAAGAACAGGGAGTGGCACTCACTGACCGTGACGTAGTCCTTCAGGATATAGCGTGCAGATCGAGGCTGGTCTGGCTGCCCGTGTGTGGTCATGAATCCTCGCATACCTGTGGGAAGAAAATATTTTGCAAAAACACTGATTAGGTATCTTCATTCCTATCTTCAACAACAAAAAAATCACTTGCTATTATTGAAGATATTTTGGTTAACATTATAAGGACATTTATAATCCAGAAGAAGAGACTATATTGTACCTAGTACCCTAACAACCATCCTAATCCGTTGTGCCACCAGGGGAGGCCTGATATTGTTATATCTTTTCTAGTTTCCCTAGCATATAACACAGATCCTTTTACCACTAACTCACTTGAGAAAGAAACAGCAGGAAACAGTGGTTAAAAAATGTGGGCTCTGGCCAGAAGTCTGGGTTCAAAAGTCTGCTCTTTCATGTACTATCTGTGAGGTGATGCCTTCAGTTTAAAAGAAAATAGTTAGGACCTTAGTGCACATCATACACATAAATATATTTAAGCAGATCAAAAATCTAAAGGTTAAAAAAAAAAGTGTTATAGGAAATAGTTTTGTCTTTTGGGATAGGGAAGGCATTCCTAAGGAAAATGCCAAATCCAATCAAGTTTTTAAAAAAAAAAGGCAGGGGGGCGGGGAAGGTCTTAAAATTTTTAACCTCTAGGGCTAAAGAAATTATACACAAACACTGGGAACAGTATTTGTGGCACATGCAATGCAGGGCTACTACAAGTCATCAAGACAAAAGTAATGCACATAAGGTTGATTCCCAGAAGAAATATTAACAGCCAATAAATAGATGCTCAATTTCACTACTATTTAAAGAAACACAAAAGAAATAAATTACTCAGCAATGTCTCGGCAACAAACAGTTCCTCCAGACCACCTTTTAAGTTTGCTTGAAAGCAAATAAAATCACAGCAGACTGGAGATACAAAAGACAAAGTAGAACTGAGGTAAACTCAAGTGGAAGATTGCAGACTCACTTTCATGTCACACGAGGTTGAGAAGGATATTTTATGTTCTTTATCTTTACCAAGTTCTACTATCACCATCTGAGGGTTTTCCCATCTGACGCTCCCCTCCTAACTAACCCTTGCCTGCTCTGATGAAGACTAGGAAAGGGCAGACCTGAAGCAGAACCAAAGGGTACAAATCACCATCGTCTCTAACTCTAAAAACACTGAACATGTGTAAAATACCACTCCAGTAGTAGTCAGCCCCCCCCCCTTACTGTTGTACTCTCAAATCACCACCAATTCAGTTACCCAGAGGCCACAGTGTAGATAAAGCCAACAGAGGCAATAAAAACACCAACCCTGAAAGATGACACGGAAAATACCAATGAAAAATTATAAATTTTATCTTTGCACGAATAATCTTCTCATTAACTATATTATTATTTTTTTGTTTATGTTTTAAAATAAATCACAACTTACATCCATAAGCTGTTAACAGTTCTTCTGATGTTGGAGGTCGATGGGGATCATCATCCTCTCTAGGCTTTATGATACTAATGCCATAGGTCGCCTCTAAAACATGTCTCGGAATATTCTGGCAAACATAAGCTAGTCAAGGAATTCATTACTGTAAGTTGAGCCTGTACTCCCATGACATCTGACACATGCTTTTAAGAACATGGTACCTCAGCACATCTATGACAATACCTTCTCTGTCCTCTCAGAAATACATATATAAATTTTTTCTCTTTTAAATAAAATAATTTTCTCTTTTAAATAAATGAAATCATTTTAATATTAAAACATTACCTTTGAAATAGGTCTTAATGATACATTTTGCCTTGAAAAGCACTTTTAAAATTTCAGTAAGTCAGGGCCCTCCCTGGTGGCGCAGCGGGTTAAAGCACTGCACTAAGAAGTTTAAGGCCACTTCCGCATGAGTTCGATCCCTGCCAGCCCTGGAGGAGATCCACATGGCATGGCAGACCTCCCCTGGCCCGCCCGCTGCTCCCCTCAGCAGTGTACTTGTTCGATCTGCCTGTTCTGCTCCCCACTCTGTCTCTGGTGAATCCTCTCACCCTCCGCATCTCTGGCCTGTACCTCGTTCTGTATAAATAAATAAATCTTAAAAAAAAAAAAAATTTCAGCAAGTCAGAGGTGAAACTCAATCTTTTTCCTAGACCATACAGGCATGCAAGGTGGGATCATTTTTCCCTCCTTGTCTAATCACTCACAGGTATTTCTTAAGCCACCTAACACCTTCTATCTTGTACCACTTTTTCATGGCCATGTCCTGAATGTCCAGAATGAATTGAGAAAAGGCAGGATCCAGGTCTTGTTTCATATTTATATCCCACAGAACTCAATCCAAGTGACTGTATAGCACACATCTAATCATTAATTTATAGGTAAAGTAAAACATACATAACACCCATGTCTCCAACGATTATATTACCTATTAAGAACTGAGGTAAAAATTCAACCTTTTCTATTATACCAGCTCCAACCTACCAGCGCAGGTGAGCAGATTGTAGGGCACCTTCAGACCATTCTGCATTCTTTTACATTCATATGTCCCTATTAATATAAAGCATTGTTTTGGGTGATGAAATATTTTCAAAAATGTGTCATCCTGTATATATGTTGTTCTGAGGTTTACCTAGATTGCTACAGGTGGATTCACGAACTCTTTTTAATACTGAGTAGTATTTTATATTAGCACTCTAATCATATTTATTTATCCTGATAAATAAATTCTTACTCATTATTCCTCATAAGAGGAAATATATATATATTGGGGTAAACCAAAAACTGTGGCCTTAAGTGTAGTCTTTAAGGATTTTGCCAAGAATGATGCAGGGCTAGGAATTTTCCTCTTTTTATAAACCGATCAGTGTACCACTTTCATGGAGTTTTTGGCATCTGCCTGTACCCACTAAATAGTAACAGACTAACTTGTTAGTTAAGTAGATTAAAATCCTACTCTGCACAGCTCTTAACAGATCACTGAGTAGTTTTTCATGCCAGTCCTATAGGTTTCATGTACTTTGGCTCGGTATGCTGCTAAGAGGCAGAATTCCTCTCTGCTGACTTACGATGGGGTCTTAGGTCAATTATTTAACATCTCTCTGCCTCAGTTTCCTCAAGTTTGAGGAAATGAGAATAATAGTGGTATCTACCTCAAGGGTTGTTTCAGGAATTAGATATTACATGGTTAAGTGGTTTAGCAAAGTACACAGCAAGTGTCCAATAAATAATAGCTTAAGATTTAATTCTCACAATCAACTGTGAAGTAGCTATTATTAACCCTGTTTTATAGAACAGGAAAGCTTCTAGGTTAAAGCAAGTTTCTCAAGGTCACTCAAAGAGCAAAGTGAGACTACGGAAGCAAACAGGTTTACAAAGGGGGGTGTCGGTGGGTGGGTGTTGAGTTCTACACCGAGCTATTGCATTCTATCAGACTACACTGTTGCACTTAGGACAGAAGTCCTGATGCCACTGTGTGTACATCTGGATAGATGACTAGCATTTGAGACTTGTAATCAGCCTTTAATACATAAACGCAAGGCAAAGTCTAAAACAAACCAGAATCTTTGCAAAGCAGAAAGGATATTAATGATATAGGTGGTACATGATCTCTCATCTGGTCAATTGGGAGGATTCCATTGCAAGTCATCTCTGCCTTGGTAGAGACAAAGGATGGCATCACCAGGCCGGGGCAGTCACATAAGCAGAGGCCAGGTTCCACATAGAGAGTCTGAAAGACAAGCCAAGAGGTTGATGGAGGGCACATGGAGCATAGGGCTTCATAAAATACTCAAAGGGGCTGAGGAGGGGATATAGAGGCCAGAGCTATAGAAATACCTGAAAATGTTTGGTGTGACCAGGTGTGGCAGACACAGATACTTTCTTGTTGCCCATGATAGTGTTGATTGTTGAACTCTTACCGACATTTGGGTAACCCACCTAGAAGAGACCCAGAAGTTAACAGTCAAACATGACAGCTATCGAAGACCCAAAGGTATTCCATACATAGTGGTAACACTTGCATAAGTGTATGTAGTTGCTGCAGAAGAATATGTGAAGTAGATGCTGTTTACCGTCAAGATGCTTCCTCCCTCTCTGCTATAGGTGTATTTATATTTCTCTGATGATGAAAGTCAAGCCAAGCACATTTTCTTTTCACAGGTTTTGCTGTAACAGTAGATGCTACCTACTGCCCTGTCTACAGGCATTTCACTGTTTCCACCCTAGCTCCCACACTATGGGTCAAGCTGAGTATCACAGATATTTTAATCCCACCAAAGTTATTTTTAATTATACTAGCATTAGCAAGTTTCTGTCTTGCTAGCTAAAAATTTAAAATGGCACAATCCCTTGATCTGGGTTAACAAGCTACTAAACCTCTTCAATTACGCTTGGGTTCATGGTGAGCCAATATCCACTCTCTCTTCTGTCTACCCTCCCCTCACTATCAATAAATCTAAAATTTCATGTTGCCTTAGAACAGTATATAAAGAGCAGATGATGTTCTCAAATAAAATGGCAAGCAAACTTTTTGCTCACATCACACCACCCTTGTTCCACTGCTTTTTCTCAGGTTTTCCCCCCATGACTCCACATCCAACTTCTTCTCTTACGTGGTTAGAAGAATCCTCCATCAACATGAATATAAAATCCCAAACTTCCCATCGCAGTTGTAAGCATCACAACTGACTTTCACCATTCTGATTTTAATTCTACCACTCTTCAAACTTCAGCCATCTCCATCACTTTATCATCCTCAAGGCTTTGTTCAAACATTAACTTGTTAGTCTAGAATGCCCTTCCCTTGTCACCTGTCAAGACCTCACCTACAGTCACGTGTCAATGGTGTTCAATAAGGGACCAATTACAGGATGGTCCCAACAGCTCCACCACATGCCCACGTGTGCAGCAGGCCGTACCACCGAGGTCTGTTAATTATACGCTGCGGTGTCTTCACAATAATGAAATCACATAATAACAGACTTCTCAGAAGGTATTTCGATTGTTGAGTGATGCATGACTGCACTTCAAAGTGTAACTTCTTACATAAATTTCAGACAACTGCTCATTACCATTGTAAGGACTCATGTATGTACCTTGATTGTATGATACATTGCTATTGGTCTACATACCGCTGGGGAGGAGAGAACTGTAGATGCTGCCACCCCTCACTACAGACTGCCCTACAATGACCTACTCCGGGGTGTTGAAGTGGCTCCTCTCCTAACACTCACGGCTCTCTGAGTGGGCTGCGGCTGCTGCTGCCTTGGGCTACTGCACTGTTTGGACCTGTATCAAGTCTTGAGAAAATTCACTCTTTCAAGTTGTACTTTGCCTGTCACACTGCCTACTTCTAGGTACCAAGTGGCGACAAGATGTGATAGTGTTCCTTATGATGCCAGACACCTGATTGGCCTCTGGGTCCCAGTGCAGGTAACAATGGATGGGAAATAAAGATCCGGAAGTGCAGACACTTTTAGGACATATTTCATCTTACCAGTCCGACAGTAAGCTGCCCATCTCTTGCCTTCTTTCCAGTGTGCAGCTCTTTGAAGATCTCCAATAATTCCTGCTTTGATACCAGGTGGCTGAAATTGTGTGTCTTTCTCTTCTGCGGGATTTCCCTGCTCTGACCCTCCGAAGCCACAGTGCAGTTTTCTGCACAGTCCTGGCTACAGGTCTCTCCATCAGGGTTGCTGTCCTCTTCTGAACATGTCTGCCAATCTTCCTCCTCTTCCTCCTGACAGTCCTCATACTCACTGTCGTCCTCGTCTCCAGTGCCAACTTCTGTCAATGAGACAGAGTCCCCGCCTTGGAGCTGCTCAGAGTCACCGTGTGGGAGTTCAGCCTCACTGCAGCTGGAGTCTTCTAATTCGGTTGTGCTGAGTTCTCCAGCATCTCTACTTACTTGTTCCTGATGAAGTAACGAACCGCAAACATTCAGAAGACTGTAACTATACTTGTCCCTCTAGAGAATAAATAATATGAACTGCTGACAAAATTATAAAGGGGACTGGAAAAGGTGAATACAGAAAGGAAACAAAGTAAGCCTTTCAGTGCAAGGACACAACCAACCAACCGTGGAGCCTCTGGGACTGAAGGAGCTGTGGACCTTCACTTTATATATCTTTTTGTTATTTGAACTTTGTACAAGTTAACACCTCTTAAGAATGTGTGTGTTTACTCTTACATTGCTGGTGGGGATGCAAACTGGTCATGCCACGATGGAAAGTTGTGTGGAGGGTCCTCAAAAATGGTGATTCCATTCCAAGGAATCTACCCAAAGGACAGAAAAACACTAATTCAAAAGGAAAGATGCACTCCGGTGTTTACCACAGCATTATTTACAATAGCCAATATATGTCCTCACACAAATGTGTGGATCAAGATGTGGTATGTACACAATGGAATACTACTCAATGATCAAAAAGAGATAAATGCATGCCATTTGCAGGAACATGGATGGAGCTTTAAAGGATTATGCTAAGCAAAATCTAAAAGAGAAAGAAAAATATCAGATGGCTACACTTATAGGGACATCAAGCAAAGAAACAGGAAAAAGACAAAACTTTTAAGCTGACCACAGATCTGAAGAATATGCGGTGGGGATGGAAGGGAGGAAGAAGGGCCAAAACATGCGAAGGAAGAGCACCAAGGACTATGGTGATGGCTCATGAATGCTGTGGTGGTGGAACAACTGCAGGGACTACACCTGAGGGGAGAAATCAAATACTGCACAGAAATAAAGAATGACAGAAGAAGTATATATGGGGAACAAAAAAAGTGAGGGTTTAAGAATGCCTGTGTCAAGCTGAACAATTTGGCACTATATGATTTTGCAAGGTGCTATCGAATAAAACTGAGCATTTCTCACTAACCATAAAATATTGAAACACTTTCTTCTCTCCACAAAGAAGGTAAATTTGAGTTGCATTTTACATGTGCATTTTTAAAGAGTGGTTTAGATGTTTAAGGAAACTGCTGTTCTTTTGTATTAGCCTCTGGTAGAGACAGATCCCCAAGTTGAAATGCAGAGGTAACAAAATGCAACTCATGTGGAAATCATTCACCAATTAAAAAGATCACCTTTGGAAAGAGAAAGATTAAAAATCATCATTTATACAGGTGCTAATTCTTCCAAATTCTTATCAACAAGGGTAAAACGGGTTGGATGTAGAAGCCATGCAAACTTTGAATCACTTCTAAATAACCTAGTGGAATGAGAAGCACCACAAAAGAGGACACAACGAATGCAGCTCAACAGGTTTCTAGCGCTGAGGAAAGCAGTGATACAAACGGAAGGTAAGGGAAAACAGGTATGGCTTCATGATAAAATGGTATGGCTTCATGATGGTATGGCTTCATGATAAACATGTCTTAGAACAGAACCACAGAATTTCTGTGATAAATAAGCAATGAATGTAAAGTCAGCATATCTTCACTGAGCTCTTCTGAATCATTTTAAAATATGAAAGAGGCAGAAAACAAAGAGTGTGAACCAAAAGTGGACAAATTAGAAAAATTAAGGTTAGCAGTAGTTAGGCATAGGAAAAAGTGGTTATCTGGGGTAGTCACAGTGAAAATAAAAAGGGAAAAGTTGGGGTTTCTCTGGTGGCACAACAGGTTAAAGCACCGCATTATGAAGCTCTCAGAAGCCACTGCAGCACGAGTTCGATCCCCGGCCAGTGTGTGGCAGACCCCTCCTGACCTACCCGCTGCTCCCCTCAGCAGTATATTTTGTCAATCTGCCTGTTCTGCTCCCGACTCTGTCTCTGGTGAATCCTCTCACCCACCACACCTCTGGCCTGTACCCAAGTTCTGTAGCATAAATAAATAAATCTTAAAAAAAAAAAAAAAAAAGGGAAAAGCCAATCCTTTGGGCACACTTACAGAGGGACAAGAGAAAACCAAGCTAACTCAACTGTAAAGATGTCATGTTTTGTAAAAACAACTGTAGAGGAAGAACTAAACTTTAGATAGGAGAGAAAACTGAATATTAATAAATCCAGATTGAATACTTAGGTGACTTAGATATGTCATCACAACAGCAGCTGGTTTGGAAAACAGCAGAGATTCAAAAGACTTAGAAGGAATAAATGGTACCTGTTAGCAAAAAAGGGAGAAAGAATTTCTTAGCATACACTGTTAACCCAGAGGCTGATTTGGAAACAACTGTACAAGCTGGTTGGTGAGTCCTGGAAATAAGAATGCCCTTGGGGGGTATCCCTGGTGGCGAATGGGGTTAAGTCGCAGCTCTATGAAGCAATCCGCTGTCATTGTGGCACAAGAGTTTGATCCCTGCCAGAGAATCTGACTCACATGGCACAGCAGACCTCTCCTGTCTCTCCCACTGCTCCCCTCAGCAGTGCATCTCAGCAGATCTGCCTGTTCTGCTCCCCACCGTCTCTGGTGAATTCTTTCACTTCCTAAAATTCTGGCCTACACCCCAGCTTGTATACATAGATAAGTAAATCTTTAAAAAAAAGATTAGAAAGAAGAACACCCTCAAGTAGCAGGCAACAGAGGTTCTAGGAGAACAGATCACAGGAACACTGCAATTTCCTTTGGAATCTACTACTTGGTTAATAATTCAGAGAATAACACAGAAGGAGAAACTAATCCCTTTTGGTGCATCAGGGCTAAATGATACAGTAATGAATATTTATTCAAAAACTTCAGCCAGGTATCAACTTCCAGAGACTACTTAGGACAAAAGAAATAATGTTGAGAGGACAAAGTATGAAGTCAGACTGTCTGACAAGAACTTACACTTATTTGTTGAGAAGGTTACATGAATAAAATGTGAAATGCTTAGTAGTTATTGGCAGATTTTTCTATGGGTTAGTTTTATTAACAAGTTTAAAAATAATTACTATTGTTCCGCCCTTGCAAATATCTGTATCTACCACATGAAAACGCTTATCACATAGAACTTTCTATGTCCATAAAATGTGCACACACTAAGATTCTATTACTATTTTCTTTTCACAGTTACTATATTTTATTAGAAAATAAATCCCGAACTGTCTACAAACTTTGGTTAAAAGACATAAAGAATTGGCCCTCCCTGGTGGCGCAGCAGGTTAAAGCACTGCACTGAGAAGCTAAAGCCACTTCCGCATGAGTTCGATTCCCGCCTGCCCCGGAGGAGACCACA
>NW_004567104.1:28255118-28316579 GCF_000260355.1 Condylura cristata
ACCAGAGATTCAGATGAAGAATAGGGGAGCCCAAAAAAAAAAAAAAAAAAGACATAAAGAATAATATGGTACATCTTCACTTAGAGTGACTTTATTTCTTTGTTTACAAGGTCAAGAGAGTCTGAGAAGTTACTACAATTCCTCAGTTGTACCTGATTTCTTTTTGTTCTGATTCCTTTTGAAAGCAACTACAGGTCATTATGAGGCTCCCTAAACAACTTCCTGCCTAAAAACTTCACAAAAGTATAGCTAACCAGCAGAGCATAGTGGGGAAGGCAGACTGCAGCAACTGGAGAAAACCTTTGTCGCTCACTCCAACAAACCAATCAAATCCCCTTAAGTCTCCAGTGAGAAAAAAAACAAAACCACAGAGCACACTAACCAGAAGCCCAAATCCTCCCTGCTAAAGCCCAGCCTGAAAAAGTCCCTGGGTTTACCTTAGAGTCAATCAATTGAATGGCTTCGGCCAAAGCTGACCAGAAAATGACTTTTACATTTTCTTTTTCAAAGTATGTGGCCCAGGCACTGCGCTGCTCCGTGGTCAACAAATCTGCTTTATTTATTAGAATGACGTTCTCCTTGTCATCATCTATTTCTTTCACATAACATTCCTAGACAAGACAAAGATATTTAGAAAGGACTCTTCAAACGACAACAAAGCCTTTTACTGCATCCAGCTTTAAGTCATTCCTAATGTAAAGATTTTTAGTTACAGCAACTTTACTCATTTCTTTCATTAAGCTTTAAAAAGAAGTTAGGTCACGTGTACTTAGAAATAGCATAAGAAACTAGAAAGGGTAACAGATGTTTTCTTGTCCTACTGTGTGTAACTATTTCTTTTTCTTTAAATACTGTCATTTCTCTCTTAAATAAAACTGAATTGGTTGTTTTAAATGAAATTAAAGAAATGCATAACTGGATTTGTCAGCGAGAAGGGAATATTTTTCAGGCAAGTGATATAGTCAATAATAGTCTCAACTCTTCATGTAAGAAATATTTTTGATGTCTAAAAGAAAACAATAAGTTAAATTAATTCTCAAATACAGTTCTTCATAAGAAATACAACAGAGAGGTATAAAAATTAACTTCATAA
Source organism: Condylura cristata (assembly GCF_000260355.1). Classification (NCBI taxonomy): domain Eukaryota; kingdom Metazoa; phylum Chordata; class Mammalia; order Eulipotyphla; family Talpidae; genus Condylura; species Condylura cristata. The sequence goes on from NW_004567104.1 coordinate 28,256,212, forward strand.
GTGTTTCACCTTTAAGATTTTTGCTATTCATCAGTAAATATAATTTGCACTATTACTAGCATGGTCTTCAAACAGAAATAGGAATATTCCACATGTCTGTCTTAACATCATTATGTGATTTTCACTCCTTAACTATTATTCCCCATGGTGTTTAACAAACTTAGCTAACTTGTAAAATACCACAGGGGTAATAACTCAAGGTGTGAGAAGAGAGAACACATGGGATGGACACATGTAAAGTTACTGGGAATGTGCTACAGGTAGTAAAATACTACTTCAACTGGTGCCTCTTAAAAAAATGAGAGATACTGGCAAGTGTCTGTAACAAAGCGGCTTCTAAACGCAAATACAGAAAGTTCATGTAGGTGTCTGTGCCTTCCAGCAGAAGCAAACGATTGTTTGAAAAGAGAAAAACATCTGTGTAAACAGTGGCATTATGCAAGCTGCTGACCTCTGGAAGGAGGCCTAATCAAACAAAACTAGGAGAGGACAGAGCTTGCTGAGAGCAACCGCTATTCATCATGCTGTCCTCCCACCGCTGCTCCAAGGACTTTCAGTCTAAAATCTTGTCACATGGTACTTACCAAATCCTCACATCTAAACAGGAGCGGGTTGCGTGCATCGACTATCTGGACCACAATATCACTGAAAAACAAAAGCAAGCCACTCCAACACTTTCTTTCCAAAAATAAAAGGGAACATTGACCAAATAATAGCAGCAAAAGCTTTCCAAATATTAAATACCTGAGAGATTTAACTTTTTTTTTTTAAAAGATTTATTTATTTGTGCATACAGAACTGGGGTACAGGCCAGAGGCTCAGGGGTGGCGAGAAGCTTCACCAGAGACAGAGTGGGGAGCAGAACAGGCAGATCGACTAAGTACACTGCTGAGGGGAGCAGCGGGCGGGTCAGGAGAGGTCTGCCACGCCATGTGGTCACCTCCGGGGCAGGCGGGAATCAAACCCATGCGGAAGCGGCTTTAGATTCTCAGTGCTGTGCTTTAACCCGCTGCGCCACCAGGGAGAGCCGAGATTTAACTTTTAAAGATAGTTAGTCCCTGGCTTATTTGTGAGGGAACTGAAGGTTCACTAAGGTTACCAGCTACTAAGTGATGGAGATGGAGCCAGAATGGGAACAGCTAGGAGCAGAGGCCATTCTCATGATCCTAATATTCTACTGCTCTAATATGGCCTAGAGGGGCTCCAATCAATGTTTCACTGCTAACTAAAACTTCAACTGTGTTCTTTCAGTAAACACTCCAGTAATCTAAAAGAATATTTCACACCCCTTATCCAAGGTTAGGCTACTGTATACTCAGTACCTAATCCAGTGGTGAAGGCCTGAAAAGAAAGCTGACATATTACTTGTGTACAGCCGCTACTATGTATTTAAGCCTAGAGGTAACAAAAGAAAGCATACATTATACCACCACTTCCAAGAATGTGCTTAATAGCAAAAATAAAAAAACAGCAAAATACCAACTTAAGTAGTATACTGGAACTGAAACGAAGAGTCCAACTTCTTTTATTACATACAAAAAACAGCAGTAAGAAAACTCTGTAGCTGAGTGCAAGCCCCTCAACTCCCAAAATGTAGTAGGGACTACAACAGCCCAGCACTGCCACTATTTCATTTCTCTGAGAGACTCCTTTCTTCCTTCAGTCTCTGTGGCAAGGAAAGAAGCTTTAAGGGCCAGCTGTGGCTGCCCCTGAGAGGAAATAAGCTGCAGATGTACTACCAGCTCATAGGAGCCTTTCCAAACCTCCCATCTGGCTAGCCTTCTGTGAGGTAACTCATGTAAACACACCAAACACTGGGGCTATATTAAGTCAAGGTGACTCTTGAGGGCAAGACTTTAGCAATCAAAGTGAATTTCCTTTCAAAATAGTTTATTTCCAGCATAATCTTGTGACTCAAAGGAACCCACAGATTTGCTAAATTAGATGAATGTTTTTTTAAGTTCTGAGTCCTAGTATTCCTTTCTTTAAGTGTAACATCGGCTACTTTCAAACTGTGAAGATTTAACAGGAAGTTCAGGATGACGGCAAAATTAGTAAAAGCCTAAAGAACTAAGGAATGAATAAAAAGAAATAGTCCATGAACATCATGTTTACCAACCAAAGATGGAGCAAGTCAGCTTGGAAACACTGGAAAGGTAAACTGAAGATAGCTTGCTTTATGTGAATTAGTGTGAAGAGCAAAGTGCCAAGTATGTAGCAGGAAGGGTTTAGGCAATACAATGGAAGCGCCTTATCTTGCTGGAATACAGCGTTCTGCCCTCTGCGGCGCAGCAGTTTCCTGCATTTCAATGACATGTTATACATCAAATCTTTTCTGATAACTACTCTTGGAATTAGAGGCAGATGGCTTAGCTAGCCTGTTACCAAACAGGAGACATCTGCTGTAGAAGACACATTAATAAATACTTCCTGTTAAAAGATGTGGCTGTAGTCACTTTATTGATAATATTTCTATGCAGCACAAATCTGCTTCCATGTGATATATAAATTATATTCCATGAGTTAAAAACATGGTCCCAGAGAAATATCACATCATAAAAATAACAGAGCAAGTAATATTGTATCCTAATAGAAGCTGGAAGTTTCAAAGTACAGGTTTACTCATGGTGAATCAGAGGCTTACTTAGGGGTATTCAAAAGCTTGTATAAGGGCCTTTCTAGAAAGTTAAATGGGAGTGAATACTTATGATGACCTGTCCCCTCTCAAACCTACAAAAAACGACAAGACCGAAATTCAGGACAAACAGAAGAATAACTGTTGCCCACAGAAGTCTTCAGGAAAATGACACTGGGTCTCCCCAAGCCCCATTGGGGCCTAGCTGAAGCAAAGGGGCCTTCAGGGAGCCTGGGAATCAGCAGCAAGCTCCTGCTTGTTCAGACTTGGATTTCTGCCTTACCCCCTTGCCTTGAGGGCACAGGATGGTGGAATGGAGGCATTTAAAATTTTACTCGTCAAAAGTAGACAATTCAGTGTCTTTTACTGTCTTCACAAAGTTGCATTATCTTTGTCAATACCTAACTCCAGAATATTCTCCTTAAAAAGAAATGTAATGGACTTTACAAGTTAAACCTAATTCTGTTTTCTTAGTAATATACTAAATGTGCTAATATTCTTTTCTGAGAATCCTAATTAAAGCACCCTGTTTCCAGCCCTCCCTGGTGGTGCAACAGGTTAGGATACAGCACTGCAAACAAGATGCAGCCACTTCAGCACGAGTTCGATCCCCAACTCCAAGGTGACCCACATGGTGTGGCAGACCTATCCTGACCCTCCTGCTGCTCCCCTCAGCAGTATACTTCATCTATCTGCTCCCCACTCTGTCTCTGGTGAAGCCTCTCACCAGCCTGCACCTCTGGCTTGTACCCCAGTTCTGAATGAATATATAAATCTTTAAAAACAAACAAACACCCTAATGTTTCCTAATGTCCTTACTGGCTATGAAAAAGCAACCCAGATGCATTCTTGTTACAAAGCATAATTTCAAATGTAAGGTTCACCTATAGCCCTTGAAAATATTTCAGACACTGAGGAAATCAAAAAGCTCTTAACAAGAAGGTAATAACAGAGAACAATGAATCAACACCTAATACTGAAACACCTAAAATGGAAAAACCAGAAAAATCTCTCAACTTATCACAATCTTTCTTTTCTTTTTCAATACCAATTAAAATCATCTCTTGGTTTTCCCCAACCCCTGCCAACTGCTCCTTTCTCCATTCACTCCTTTCTGTCTGTCTGTAACCATATAGGAACCTCACTGGTTTTGAGTTTTCCCTAGTCTCGAGTGACCCAAGCACAGGATGGCATCTCCTTCACTTATGCACCCCTGGCTCCATGGTGCTTTACTTGGCCTCTCCCAGAATGTATTTGCTTTCTGTAGGCAGAAAGAAGCCACCCTTTCTTACACCAGCATTTCCCATGTTACCAGGAGGAATTAATACACATCTGCTGAAATAATTGTAGGGGCTTCAGAATTAAGAGAAAATGTTCACCATTCTCACATACTTACTAGTGTGCTCATTTAATAACAAAAAAAAAAAATGCTTAAAAAGAAAAATAGTATCATTCTCTGTTTTTACAGTAATTCTACACAGCCCCTTGGTAAATTAATCCCTGTGTGACCTAATCTATCCCCCACACCTCCACCTGCCTATTAACACACCAGTCTCATAAAACATCACCATGTCTTCATCAGACAACAAAGAAAATAACCACTTACCTTCTCTCAATCACCCTCCAGAGCTGGCGCCAAAAGTCCAAATTTCTTTCAAAGGGAGTCAATATCAGCTTTTGATCCTCTTCTAGTCTGGCTTTAGAATGAGAAGATTATACCTTTGCCAGATTATAATTCATCGCATTAAAAAAAAAGTACACAAAAATCAACCATCAAATTCTTTTTATGTACTTTTCTGCTAAGTCAATATGAAAATTAAACTCTATACTTATACTACTTAAGCCCTGGAAGCTTATCCCACAGTCACATTTCTTTTATACATCTCAGCCTGGAGAATGTTCAAGAGAACAGAGATCAACTCCAGGTTGACTAATGGCTTAAGAAGGGAAGGAAAGGAGAAAAGGCCAGATTAGGAGGAAAGTAACCAACTCACTATCTTTGTGTAAGGATGTATACAAATTAATGTGTGCATACCAATTTGCACACCAGAGGAAGATGAAACCTATTTCCTTTTTAAAAGAATCAAGCCTTAGGTGTAAAAAGCAATGAGTGCAAACTATGAAACTCCTGAACTAAAATTTCAAGGCAAACTTTCATATCATCTATCACTCACCGGACAAGTTGACGCCTCCATTCTAGAAAGTTATCTTTTTCTGCCTGTTTGAGTTCTTCTGGGCTAGTTGTTCTGTCCCATTTTGGTCTGAGATAATAATACAGGGGGTAAAAATTAGTTATTAAAATAAAACAGGGAATATGGATTTAATAATGGCCCTTGAGAAAAGGAAGCAGGAAAAAAGTGAATACCAACTTAGAAGCCCTGTATCTGTTCAACTCACCTCCTTGGTATACACAAAAACTGTCTATTTTCTTCATGGAGCTTCTTAATCCTCTGGCTCTCCTCAAAAGATGGCAGTCCAGTTCTGGACTCACGTGACACAAACTGAATATTAAGCTTCTCTGTTTACAGAAAAGAAAAGCACTATTATTATAATGACAGTATAGATAATGAATATTGGTCATTACTTGGAAAAACCAGACATATGAACACATACAATATAATTGAAGCTTTCTTGATTTAGATGCTTCTAGTTTCAAATAAATTATAATTTCCAAATGAAGTTTTCTACCTTAAAAAAAAAAAAAAGAAATGGAGAATAACTGAATAACTGAAGGTAATGGGAGTGGGTGAGAAAGGCAAACAACACAGGTACAACAGAGTCATTCCAGAAAGAATTGGTCAACTACTACATTGCTATATTTACAGAAGCTGCTCATGAACACTCCAAGTTAATGCTGAACAAGAATTCAAACACGTAAGGAAAAATTCTAAGTCTATTTATGAATTATAGAGCCCTCCGTTCCAGGGTTCCATCTTGAGTTGCTCCATGACTCTTCACTCAAGACACACAGATACTCAGGCCCTGTGGACAGAAGACTCCAGTGAGGGAAGCACCTGAGAAGCCCATTAAACTCGGTACTGTAATGCCAAAGGGAGAGGTCCTCCTCAAAGATGATGGGACATCTTTGGCAACATCCTTCTTGGCCTTGAAGCAAAGACTGTCACTGTTACCTTCATCAGACCGTCAATACCTCCTGAGACCTTGGTCTACAGAGGCCAGTAACCGTGAGGAGTCATTCTCATTCATGTCAGCCTCAACCCACGGTCCACACATCAGTCTAACTGCATACTCGACAAGCCTTTCACATCAATTCCCCTTTCCAAAGATGACCTCCTACCCAGTCTTCCCACTTTGCTTTGTTCCAACTCTCTAAGATCCTCAAACTCCTTGCTTCTTTCCTCTTCTCCAGTCCATCAATCCTCTAGTTTGTAACTTCATTTCTTTCTCTATTTGGGTAAAGCCACATGATACATACATCCAATCACACTCTCATGGAACAGGGAACTCCTCACCCCGCACTACACACACTCAAATCTCCAACCTCAGATAAAGCCAGCAATCTGTGCTCATCCTAATTTCAGTAGCAGCACTGTGAGTGATTCTGCCAGTCCCGATTTCTGCCACTGAGCTGTTTTTACTACGAGCACTTGTAACACCAGAGTGTGGGTTCTCCCCCCAAGAATGAGTCCTCCAATTGTGCACGTATCAACCTGGAGGCCCTATTAATTCAATTCTATTCTGACACTAGTAGCGTCAGATTCCACAGGTTAAGGGCTCAGTCCCACAAGATCACCCCACTTCATATACCAAATTTCTTTGGTATAATTAGGTAGACACGGTTGATAAATCTTTTGGTCACTGGTAATTAACTCAATCTTTAGTACTTCTCTGGGACTGAGAAGGTCCTGAAAGGTCTAGCCCTCTAATTACAGCACTGGTTTGTAGGAACCAACTAGTCATCACTGCCATCAACTCAGATATGGCTGAAAGGGGCTTATAATGAATAACAAGATACACTCCACTTGCTACTAAAGAAATTAAAAAGTTTTTAAAGAAGTTAAACAACTAGGGATGAAGACCAAATAAATATATTTCTTACTGATAAGGTTAATCTGTACATCATTTGTACAAGCTAATCTTTCCAACTCTGCTTTTGATCTTATTCTATCCCCACGTCCTTCCAGACTGAAATTTTGTTCCATTTCCTCATTAATTTCCATTTTTCATGTTTTTAAAAATTAACTTTTAATTACATAATACATGACCTCTCTTTGTAAAAAATTCAACAACACAATAAGGCAAACATTTCTTTTGGCCAGTGCCCAAGCTGCTCCCCATCCCTGCAATTCCAGTTCCCTCTCTTGAGGCTATTGATTAAATGTTTAACCTTTCACATCTTTTTCTAATATATACATGGGTTGATTTTCAATGCAAATAGTGCTGTATTGCTATTCTGCAACTTGGTCTTTTTATCTGGAAATAAGCCTGACAGGCCCATTACAACAGTATACAGTACCTCATTTTTAAAATTCTGAACTAGCACATTCTGTACTTCACAATCTGAATTCAACTGGACCTTCCCACACTATTGCTGAGATATCTTTATTCAGATTAAAGGGAAGTTGGTGAGGGCCTTCCTGGTGGTGCAGGGGATTAAAGCACAGCACTGAAAAGCTAAAGCCATTTCAGCAGGAGTTCAATCCTCCACCCCAGAGGTGATCCACATGGCCCGGGACCTCTCCTGACCTGCCTGTTGCTCCCCTCAGCAGTGTATTTCGTAGATCAGCTTGTTCTGCTCCCCACTCTGTCTCTGGTGAATCTTCTCACTGCCCCTGAACCTCTAGCCTGTACCCCAGTTCTGTATGCATAAATAAATCTTTAAAAAAAAGAAAAAAAGCGAGAGCGCTCGGTGAGTTTAGTAGGACCCCCAAAACTATCCAAATAGACATTATCTGTATCTAGTCAAGTAAAGATAAAAATGTGAACACTGTCATACACACTTAGCAAAAAACAACTTACCAGCTACAAACTCTGTTCCTGCAAGTTCAGCAGTTGCAAGGAAGTCATCAAGGGAGCTCTGTTCAGTCACTGACTGAAGATTCAGACGACCCCAATCATAGCCATCATTAAGTTCACTTGTGTGCAACTAGGAATAAAACAGGATAATACAGTTGTTCTTGCCATCCAAACTCAAGGAACCCTCAAGGAACTAGTCTACGGTCTTGAAGGTGACGTCGGCCCTTCAGCCAATCCAAAGAACACCCAAAAAGAGTAGTTAAGACTAGTTTTTATGTTTTTCAGAAACACCAGAGACAACTAAACGCTTCCACGGCGATATTCTGTCGGGATTCAGTCCCTTCAGCATCTCCCTCTAGTCTCGCCATCGCAGTATCCCTCCTCTGCCCTGTGCTCCTGTCTTGCTAGGAGGATTTGCAAATCAAACGTTCAGAACTCATCCTCCGCGGCCGGCTTGGGCTTGCCTCTAGAAACATTCTGGTGACCTCTGACCCCGTTTCCCAGACTTCCGACCCTCATAACTAGACAGAACCTCTGAGAAAGATTAAAAGATCGGCGATACCCAGGAGTCGGTATGGCGGTGACTACGGCTCCGTTGAGTCTGCTGGCGCATAAGCGCCCGGCCGAGGGATCTAGTGTCTGGAGTTTTCTTTCGGCCCATGGCCTCGGGTCCGCGATCCGCAAGTTCTCTGCCGACCACACGCGTTTTCCGGGATTCAGGGCGCACGATACCGGAAGTAACGTTTGAGCGAGCCCAAAGAATTTAGGTCTCAGATGAAATTGGGGTAATTTGCTCAGAATTGCCCTTTAACTATCTTACACTCGCCAGTTTGTTAGAAAATAAGTACAGAATGGTCTGGAACGTAATTTCTTTAGATGTCCCTACGAATATCTCCAATTTTGATAGGATGATGGAATCAAAAAGATGGTACCTTCCAGTCTTGTGCGACGGTCTTTAGCGTCCGGTGAGGAACTAGGAGATCTGGAAAATGTGTCCGTTTACGCGCGAGGTACTTATCTCGCCTCCAGGCTGTTTTCGTCCGAGGAGGCGGAGCCTCGGGCTGCTTAGTATTTCTGCGGCGTTAGGTGGGATTGTTTGCAGGCGCTTGTCTTCAGTTCCTAGGCATGCCCTCGCGGCCGCCAAACCCTGCGACTCTATAGCTCTCATGTTTAAGTCTTTTCCAGCTGCGAATTGGGAAGAAAGCCCCTGCCTGCATGGGAATGGAAGCACGAATAATGATGTTTCCATAGCTTGGTAGTGTTGAAAATAAAAGAAAGAAAAGCCTATCTGCTTTAATACAAATACTTTATATAAATTTTAAAAAGTTTAAAGGTACCATTTAAAATTGTTGAGAATAAATTCTATAAATTTAAAAAATATTTATTTATGCATACAGAACTGGGGTACAAACCAGAGGTGCAGGAGTGGTGAGAGAGGACTCACCAGAGACAGAGTGGGAGCAGAATAGGCAGATTGACAAAGTACACTGCTGAGGGGAGGAGCTGTGGGCAAGACAGGCTAGGTCTGCCACCATGTGGGTCACCTCCGGGGCCCGATGGAACTCGCACTGAAGCGGCTGCGTCCAGTTTGCAGTGTTGCGTCCAGCTTGCAGTGCTACGTCCTAATCCCTTCTGTCATCAGGGAGGGCCCAGAATTTCTATAAGTTAAAGTTAAAATTTTGAACCCACTCCACTACGCGGCCCAGGCTTTAAGTTTTCACCTCACACTTTGATGTCTCTATATGGGAATATTTAAAGGCGGTTTGTGTGGGTGTGGGCTTTTTACCTAAGTTTTCATGAGTGGGCAGAACCACGTAAATTTTCAGAAAGGGAGCAGCTTGCCCATATTGTAACTGAAATAAAAAAAACAGGTCTCCTCACGATAATGTAACGCTCCTGGAGAAAGGATAGAATGGAGGTCGTTAATGTTATTTTAAAACCTAGGACGTCTCTGAATTTACTGTGCAGAAGAATCCCCCGAGAATCTCATTAATATGCAGATTCTGATTAATAAGGTCTGGGGTGGTGCTCTGGTCTCTGTACCTCTAACAGGGTTCCAGGTGATGGTGATGTTTCTGGTCTAGTCCACGGGCCACACTTGAGTAACAAATAAGTCTGCTCCCTCTGATGCAGGTAAACATATGGAAGTGGACTGGTTAACAGTGAAAGCAAAGTAGAGACAAGCAGAGCTGGGACCCTATCACTCACGGACAGGTGGATTCCCTGCCACGCCCACTATGTGCTACACCTCTTAGTGAATGGAGTGAGCTTTGGGAAATTGTTGGTAAGCTGAAGAGCAGTTGGCGAGACTTTGGGGAAGCAGTGTGCACAGCTTAGCAAAGGAATGCGCCAGGATATGGTTTTTCCCATTCCCCACTTTAGAAACAGTTTGTTTAAAAACTTAAACATAATCTCTAGAAGTAAGATAAGATCTGTGGAAGGGAATTAGGAGACAGTTTCTGACATTCTCTTGGAACTGAGCAGTTAAGGATAAAGCTAACTCATAATATTAAATGGATTTTACATTCTAATGATGATGATATTAATAATAGATGATATAAAGAAACCAGCCATCTCATTCTTAAGAGCGCAGTCAGGAACCTGGGGCTTCATTCTCATTTTCTTTTTCAGATTTAGAGAAAGCAATTTTTTTGCTTCTTTATCATTCTTCTCACAGGCTCCAAAAAAATCTTGATATAAAGTGATAATTTACTTAAGACCATGGAGGAGTTAAAAAAAAAGACAGTAACATTGTAAGATTAAAATAGTTGACTTATTAGCTGATGAATAAAGAAGGCACAAATAATTTGAATATTTCCTCTAAGATGTTCCTCAAACCTACCATTGAAAAAGAACCTAGTGAGCCTCAGTTTTCTTCTCTGCTATGGGAATAATAACTCCTGTTATGCAGAGGTGTCAAATAAGGTTTATTGCAGCATCATTGCTTACTAGTTTGTGGGGGACCCATATTCAGAACTGAACAACTCCTCCCCCCTCACCACCCCGTGACTGGTCAACGCAGGTGAGAATGCAGATGTATATAATTGATCCATGTTGAGGCATTATGAGACTAGTTCAATGAGAAGGGCAAGGAGAAAGGGCACTGAAGGTGCAGACAGAAAAAGAATAAAGGTCAGAGGAATCAAGTGAGGTTGAGGGGCACGTGATGAGGGTGAGAGACGGGGAGGATGGAGCAAGGTGCTAGCTGCTGCCTGAATGAGAGAACTGAAGAGATGAATCAGCACTGGTCCTTGCTCTCCAACTGAGAAGCCATTGCACTCACACACATCAGGGAACAACACACAACCCTGCCGAACTCCCCTCATCACTTTGTCATGGCAGTGGAAACGCTCAACCGCCAGGCTGGTCAGATCCTCTGATTCCCCCCTCTGAATCCTTCTGCCCAAGCCAGGACTCTATGAACACAATTGATCACTGGAGAAGGTTGCATTGATTTTGAAAATGGCAGCCTCATATTCAGCTTCCAACATAGAAACTTTCCTCATTCATGATGTTGCATAATAATTGATCTACTGTGGCTAAACAAATTTAGTTACACGTCCTGAAACTCACACGCAGGAACGACCCTTAAAGCAGCTTTCCCAGCCCCATGCAGTTGTGCCTCTGGGCTCTGCCTCTGTCTGAGGGAGGGAGACAAGACTGTGGGTAGGTTTCTGCTATTTTCTTTTCACCTGTTGGCCGAAAATGTATCACTGGCAGAAAAATTGTCCCGAGGGATGCCTACTACCCTGCCCCTCCCATTCTCCCATTTGCTACACCACCTTCTAAAAGGGCATGAGAACAGTTTGCATAAGGCTGAGAGTTGTGTAAAGAGAAGTCTGGCAGTCTGCAGAGTGAATCAGTAGGGAAACACCCTCTATTATCTGCTATTCTTAATTCATCCCTGGAGAAAACGGGTGGATTCTCACACATAGGTTAGTTTTCAGCAATTTAGCAGCTAGTTATTTGTGATTATTACAAATGATTCATTTGAGTTGTGTCAATCTAACATGGGTTACTTGCTTGTGCAAGTCACCATGTATGCAATGAAAGTGTACTAGACCTCTTCAGTGACACAGCCATAAGAACCTGTAGATATTATATATGAACCCATGAAAATTTTCCCCAACTCTTGTTGTATATGGAATATCTAGGATTTTTTTTATTCATAAATGACTTGGCAATTATTTTTTTTTTCTCACAGGGTCAATTGAGAAAGATAGCTGTTATTTTTCTGAAATTTTAGTTGTAGAAATTGAGTCCCAATCAAGTGAAGCAAAGTAAAACAAATTAAAAGAGGTTGGAAGTATAATTAATAATCACCAACTCTAGAACCTCACTAGGTTTCATTCATTCATTCACTCACACACTTCATCACGAGGCTCTGGGGAGTCAGTATTGGACAAGCCCCAAGGCCCCACAAGCTTATACTTTACAAGTCATCAGTGGGACGAGAGATCTACCCAATAGATGGAGTCACTGGGGGGTGATGAACTCTGCCACTGGTCAGTCCCTACACCACCAGGAGAGACTTCTAACACTGGGGTTTTATTTTTCAACTCTAAACGTGGCCACTCCTCCAAATCACTCAATAAATACATTAATACGTGGTAGCAGGTCATCTTGGATGGTGAGGAAAAGTAAGGAGGTAGACTAACTTTAGGAAAGGGTGCCCCAAGGTATACGGAAGCTATTTCTCTTATGGGAAGGACTGCCATAAAGAAGGGAGAGAAGCTTTTTCTGATTTGACACAAGGCAGCCAGAACTAGAACATGGGTAAAATTCCAAAGTCACAGCTGTAAGTCCATTTGTTTGAACCTCCTGAAAATCAGAGTGCTTCTAAGATGGCAAGGACAAATTTGGAAGGTAATGAGCTTTCTGCACCAGGACTGTTCAAGAAAAGACTAGATAATCAAGTGTTAGGATGTCCTAAAGCAGGCTCATGCATCCAAATGGGTGCTGAAGGCTTAATGATTCCTTACTTTGTCTCACTCTGGTATCTAAAATAACCCCGGGAACAGTGCTGGCCTCAGAATGGATGCCTACACTGGAAATAGCAGGATGGTGCCTTCACCATGTCACTGGGGGTGAAGTCGACATTTTGCCTCATTGAAGGTTGAGGGAAGAGTAAACTACCATCTGGAAGTTTCAGTCATCCTTAGTTAACACTATTATTGTAAGTGGAAATATTGAGGTCCCAGGTTTCCACCTTAAAATGAACCACTTAGTGGTAGTGAGTTCTCTTTCTTCCACCTGGCCCCTCTTTCTGTGCTTCTGGTAGTACAAATTCCAAGATAGTAGTTCATGAGAGGAGAGGCTTTATGGCAAACAAGGATCATGTTGAAAACATGGCGAGTTTGGGCTTTGGGGTCACCTCTAGAGTTTGTGACGTCTGACTTGTTTATTTCTCCCTTCTCACTCCTGCTGTGCCTTGTCATGCATTCTTTGCAGTTGAATGTGTCTTTCAAGAATATATCCTTGAGTCTTTATCCCAGGTCCCTGTAAATGTCAACTTATTTGGAAATAGGGTCTTTGTAGATGTAATCAAGTGAAGATTAGGTTGTGCTGGATTAGGGTGTGTCCTTACACAATATCAAGAGATCTTATAAGGAGACACACATTTGGACACACAGATGGGGGAGAACGTGCTGTGAGGATGGAGGTAGAGACTGGAATGAGGCAGCTACAAGGAATGACAAGGGTTCCAGCAATCTCCAGAATCTAAGAAGAAACCAGCAAGGCAGAATGCTTTGTTCTTCTAGCTTGCAGAACCATGAACAAAAAATCTCTGTTGTTTTAAGCTACCCTCCTTATGGGAATTTGTTATAGGAAGCCACTACAACTGTCTGTAGTCTCAGAACTGGAAGGGGCTTTGTTCAGTTCACACTCTGGGAAAGCTGGAGAGGGGCAGCATCTTGCTCTGGGGACCCTCAGCAAGTCAGGGCTGGGTTATGGGTGTCTAAATTCTAGCTCTGATCATAGCATGTCTCTGCTCAAATGCTGCCAGTGACTCACCACAGTCTGGAAGACGCCTCCGTCTGCCATTCAAGGTCCTCAGGAGTCAGGCCCTGACCTGACTCAAACACAAGAGCATCGTCTTTGGAGATTTTAAGCAAGTTTCTTAAGAACTCCAATCCTCAGTCCTTTACCTCTGCCAAATGATGCGAATAGCAAGGCTCTCACAACACTGTAGTGAGATGAAATGTCCTGATAGGTCTGAAGCACTTAGCTAGTTTCTGGCACATGGCAGGGGCTCAGGATGCTTCACTTCCTTGCTTTTATCCTGTTTGATTAGTGATCAAACACATCATCTGCAAGAGCCATTTCTTCCCTCTGAACTTCTCTCCCATCTCTGTCTGTAGCAACCTGCCATGCTTTAATGGTTAGTATGAAACCCGCTCCTTCCAGAGTGGACCCTTTTCTCATTACTGCTTTGTGAAAGTTATTTTCCCCCTCCATGCTCTTAGGTTGCTTTGTATTCGCTCAGCCTTCAGTACCTCAGCTCAAACACAGCATCTGTGTCTCATCCCTGATAGTTTAACAAATGTGCCTGCTGCGTCCCCAGTGAATCAAACAATGCCAGATTATAAATCCCATAAGGGCGAGACCATGTGTATCTGTCCTGCATCTAGAGGGGAAAGGCCATTGTAGCAATTTGTGATTCAATCGTTGTGACTCTGCCAGTTTATTTGCAGAGCCCAGCCAAAGACATGCCAGGTCCACACAACAAAGGACAAACGAAAACACAAGCTGTGCGATATCCTCTGTCCTCAATTGAAAATCTCTTAGCACTGACTACATACTTTAATTTCACTTCTATTTCTTCATGCCATTTCTGGAAAAAATGAGCATTGCTTCAATGCACATTGCTTTTGAAACGAAAACACGAGAGGGGTCAAGGATTACTGGCCAGTGCAGAGGAGCAATGAACCACTGCAGCTCCCATGACAATCATGCTTAACTAGAACATCGTGAGTGACAGGGAGAGTGTAGGGTAAATGAAAGCGATCAGGTTTTCCCACCCTTCCCCAAGTAGCATCAATAGCTGACACCTGTGGTCTTACACGTGTGCCTGATGGCGGCACCGGGGTTGTGCCTTGGGCACATGTGAGTGGGAGCACCTGAGTTTATAAGAGACTGTGCCTATAAGGGCGACAGCAGAGAACAGCGTGGCCTCAGAGGCCGCACTGCAGAGAGCAGTAAAGACTAGCGATGAGGCCACGAGAGAACGCCAAAGAGCCCAGAAGGAGTGAAGATCCTCAGGGGGCTGGCAAGTCTGGCAAGCCCCTCCCCCCCACACCCCCATACCTTACTACAAATGGTGTAGAAAGATCACTAAAAGCTGAAAAGCCACTGAGGGCTCTGGGCCGCCTCCTTTACCGGATCATAGAAAGCCTGCTGGCGCTACAGAGGCAGTAACCAGGGGACATTTCATTCAGAGGCCAGGAAGTGGCAGCTAGGTGAGGACACAGGAGAATTGTGTTTGGACACAGGACTGCTCCTGCTCAGTCCTCCATGAATTCCAACACAGCCCTTCATGGACGGGGACACAGAGTACAACATGTATTCTGCACATTTTTGAGTTTAAAAGTTTCTGGTTTTATGTTTGCCTGAAGTTAAGTGCCTTGCGTTGCTTTTACCCAAGTTATTAGTGATCGATACTAACCCTCATGTGCAGGAGCCATTTCTTGCAGATGAGAGAATTGATATCGGGACCTGTAGGTCCTAATCTTGACTTGGCTTGTACATAACTATGACCATGTACCTGCACTCGTAGGGACTCATCTTCCTTATATGTAAAGTCAAGGGAGATCAACTAGATCATATAAAGGGCCTTTCCAGTACTGACATTGTACTTCTGTGCTTGTGATAGTGGTTAACATTCATTCCGCAAATACTTACCACACACTGACACGGTATCCAGCTCCAGAAGCAGGTCGTGGTCTAAGATTGGGGCTCCCCTGGGGAAATGTGGTATATATCTGTGGACCCGATGTGGACCTGAAGCTCATCTGGAAGTTCTTGGATGGGAGGGAAGAGGAAGAGAAGAGAAAAGGAAAGCATTAATAGTGGAAGAAATGATGTGGGCTAGATAGAGATGCCAAACTCTCATATATGTTCAGTCCTGGAGGAGTTTAATGCTCATTCCTTGCCGTCAACTCCAGAAGTTCTGAGTTAGGGGTGGGACTCGGGAATTTGCTCAGGGATTTGAATCAGCCAGAGTTGACACTGTGAGGAAGACTGATGTAAATCTCAGATGTACTGTGCAAGCTGAAGGACTGATGTGGTCTGAGTCAAGAGTGAAGAGGGCTGGAAAGATAAGAGGCTATCATCATGCTGGGGGTTTTTAAAGTGAGAGTCCTTAAACCCATGGGCTCTTTGCCCCTCTGTGGACTTCACAGTAGCGATGCCCTTTGCCTGGCACCGTGCTGTCCATATGTGTAGTTGTATATGGCCTAGTTTCCACATTAGA
Source organism: Condylura cristata (assembly GCF_000260355.1). Taxonomy (NCBI): domain Eukaryota; kingdom Metazoa; phylum Chordata; class Mammalia; order Eulipotyphla; family Talpidae; genus Condylura; species Condylura cristata. Next base: position 28,272,297 of record NW_004567104.1, read on the forward strand.
GAAGGTAAAGGATAATCTGTTTAATGCAACATAATCATAATATTATTCAATCTGTAATTACTACAAACTGAGATCTTTGATACTTCCATCTTACTAAGTCTTTAAAATCCAGTATTCCACACTTGTATCACACCTCAATTTGGACCAACTACATTTCAAGTGTTCACATTATATTGGTCAACATTTTCTAGAACATTCTGCCCCCTATCTTTGAGAGGTCCATGTCATTTGGGTCTCTGCCCAGAGACTCCTTTCATAGCTATGTGGTCCAAGCCAGCCACCTTCTACTCCTGACAAGGCTTCCCTTTCTTTAAAGACTTAGCATGATCTGATATTTTGTTGTTTATTATCAGCATAATATGGGTGCATAGAGATAAATTGCACAGGGGAAAGCCCTGTTTTCTTGAGCTCAATCCACCACAACTACACAACATCCACAACAGACTCTTAAGAAATAATTGTTGAATGACTTTGAAAATTTCAGACCCATTATTTGTTGTCTCTAAGTCAAAGCTCATTCGTTGGGATACTGGGGAGGGATGCAGAGCAGGAGCACTGGACAAGAAATAAATTAAGAGAAAGCCAGCTAGAAGCTTTCTGGGAGCTAAAAGCTAACTTTCTGATGTCAGGCTAGACGCTGGGTTTCTTTTTGGCTCTGACATGGTTGAGTGTTGATTCAACCACTGGCTTAGCAGGTTCTAGGAGAAACCATCTCGCAAAGTGGCACTTCTTCCAGGCACCAGTAGGTGGGGCAGTGCCATTAAAAAAAGCTCAGCCTGCAATCATGCAATTCTTAGTCCTTTCCTAACTCGACTTTGCTGTTCTGTTCTGGAACTGCCCGGTGTCTTAGACCTGAGATGTGGGCTCAGAAATAGCGCCACCAGCTTCCTCAGCTGGAGAAACAGCCCTAGTTGTTTTATGTACTTTCTGAGGTGAGGCAGCCTGTTTTCCAGGATAAACAGGCAATGAGCAGGCTAGGCCCAGGCCCCTGGAGACAGCCTGGGCCTCTGCCTTAGTTCCTTTGCCTAGAACTTCAATGTCCTTTGAGGGTGAAAACAAACTTATTAAGAAGGTGTGAAAAACAGTCCAGATGTGGCAAAGACCAGTCCACAGGTGCTTTAGTGTGGGCCAGTGAGTGCATCTGGGACCGACATGCTCATTGCCTCTAAAAAGTCTGGCCTACCAGAGGAATCCTCTTTGCCACTGAAGTCCACTGGTTTCCTGCCAACACATGAGGTCCAGGGTGGTGGCCCTTGCAGAGAATGATAGCAGTTTTAGCTCTCTCTGCACCTCCAGTCTTTCTGACTCTCGGACCTCTGAGCAATTTGGAAACATTAACTGCTTAAACATGATGTCTATTTCTGCGAGTTTATTCTTTGAGGTTATGTGCCAGCTGGAGAGCAGTCAAGGCAGGTTAAGTTGATGTGTTTTCACTGGAATTTTTTGTTTGGAGCACGTACTTCATCGCATCTGCAAGATATTCCAGAAATTTGAGCAGAAGAGGAGTTAACCTTGGCTTAAATGGCTTATTATAGAACTAACTAGCTCATTGCAATACCACGCCTGCTTTCTGCCTCCATTAACCATCAGTATGGCTTCAGAATATGGCATCAGAGCTGCTCTAATGACACTTTCAGCCAGTTGACCATGAAAAGACCATTCCTTCCCTCAGAGATTAGAGGGCTCAAGAAGCATGATCAAGAAACTTTCTTACTTGATCAGAAAATATTTTTCCCTCATTGCTACAATCATTAAAACTCCATCCTAATGTGCATATTTCCACATTCTTTCTCTTCTCTATGCCCAGGAAGCCCTTTTATCCTTTCCTGTTTTGGGAAATACTGTTCATCCTTCAAATGTCACCACTTCTGTGAAGACTTTTCTGATTTATCTGTTCTCAACGAACTGCTTCATCTTCCAGTTTCTCATGTATTTGGGGCCTTTGTCAGGATGTATGACTCACTTCATCTTCTTGTTCGTATGCATGCCTCACTCATTAATTCAGCAACAAGTTGGGTGTTGTATGAGACACTAGGAGATACCTACGCTGAGCAGTGGAAGCCCAGAGTTGGGTGGAGTTTGTCCCTTCATAGGTCTGAGAGCTTCCTGGTGCTCCTAGTTCAGACCTGGCACCAGAAGGTACTCAGAAAAATTAGTTAAATGAAAACTCTGTACCAATGATAGAAAACTGGGCCAGAGTTCAAAGAAAGGTAAAAATTTGGCTGAGGTTGAGGGCCAGGGGATCCTTTGGAGGAACTACAATGGTTCTGAAATTAGCACCCACCACAAAAGCTGAGATTATCAGTGGACTGGGCCTGTGGGGGGGGGTGTGGGGGGGAGTGGGTCCACTGTCTTCCAGGACCAGCCTAGAAGTTTGATCATCTGGATATTTATCACACATTCCAGCTAGGTGTTTTCTTGCTTTGACTGAAGAAACAGTAGAGGCAAGTAAGTTGTGTCAAGGGCCCAGAAATGAGTTGACTAACCAAGGGTCAATCTAGGCCGCTGACTACAATTACATCGTCCAGCTAGCACAGGAAAAAGCATGAAATGTGGTGGGCATTATTTGACATTCAAATAAAAAATGTCAACTTTTTTCTATGAATTTTCATCCAAAATGATGTAATAAATGTCAACGATAAAACGACTGGTTGACAACGGAATGACTGGCCTGCCAAAGTAAACTGAATTCTAACCTTACAGAAGACTTAGAAACTGTAGGTTTCTCAGAAACTGCTCTACATGCAGACCTGACTGCAGGAGGGGATAGTGGGGTGGGGAGGCAGTGAAGTGTACCTTATTTACCTGCTCTATTTTTCAGGACAACCATCCCATAGCACTCCTCAATTTTCACCTTGTTTCTTAACTGAGGAGAAAGGGTTCCATGGTAATGGTGTGTCTTGGCATATTCTTCGCCTTTCCTGTTTTGTTTTTGTTTTTTTTTTTAATAATAAAATCCTGGTGTGTGTGTTGGGGGGGGGGGATTGTATCAACAGCATTCAGTCATTCCCAGAGAACAGTCACAGGGGGAAAAACCACTACTTTCCAAACCTTCTTTTGCAAAAGAAATTGTAGCTGCAAATCCCACCTTCCATCATATCCACCAGAAGTTTCTGGTGGAGACATTCAGTGAGCTGCAATTCAGCTTGGGGGTGGAGTTGCCTTTCCTGCCGGGTAACCCCAGGTCTCGGTGATTTTTGCAGAGAAAAGACAGGATGGTAATTTTGGGATGAATTGCCGAATTAGACTTGTTTTAGCATTAACTCTAGCAATGGCTGCAACTAGGCCCCTTTAAGAGACCAGCAACCCGCGGGGCGCCCAAGCCCGAAACGGATCCTGTCCTCAGCTTCTCCCCTGTCCCCGCGCTGCGAATGGTTTGTGCCGGCCTATATTTACCCGAGATCTTCCTCTCGGACGGCAAGGATGTGAGGCTGGTCGTCCGGCCACGTCTCGCCGCACCGGAGGGGGCGCGCTACAAAGGCGGGCAGCTGCCGGAGGGGAGCCCGGGACTGGAGTTGGACCCGACAGCAGGAGGAAGCAATGAAGTAGCGGTCGTCGCGGGAGCCGACCATGGGCGCGCCCCGTCCCCGGAGCCCCGCTCTGCCGGGACCGAGCCGGGCGGGACAGTGAGCCGGCGGAATCCAAATCCCCGGCGTCTGGCCGGCGTGAAGATGCAGTGAGCCAAGGCGCTGCTGCTGCACGGGGCCAGCCGCCGCCAGCCGGACCCACCGTTTGATCGCTCTTGGGGCAAGCAGCTGATTTTGAGACCCGACCAGCTTGTTTCCAACACCCCCTGGGGGTGGGAAGCTCTGGCCCCTCGGCACCCTAGCCGTGGAGTTTCCGCGATTTCTGGCGCTGGCCTCGGGGAGGGAGGGAGTGTGTGTGTTTGAGTGCGTGAGCGGGGGTGGCAAGGGGGGAGGACCCTCTTGACATTCCCCGCGGTTTTCCTGCAGATTCTCGCACCATCCCGGCTGCTTTTATTGGGGGCTTTTATTTATTTGCGCGCGCGCATCTCTTTTACTAAGACATTTTCCGCTCCACTCTCTCGTTTTGCTTGCCGGAGATTCCGCCCTCGTCCTTTACGGGGCTGGGGTAAATCTGTGAGTGCGCTTTTCTCTCTCCCCAGCACCCCCACTGCCGAATACTTCCATATCTTTAAAAAACCTCCAGCCCTACCTCTGTGGGGTTCCCGAGCACTATACGCTCCCACCCCCACGTCCAACCACCCGGCCACTCCCAACCGAGTTTTATTTTTCGGAATCGCCGGGCCGAGCCCAGCCGCGGCCGGTGGCTCAGCGGGCTCACACCCCGCGCTCCGCCGCCGCCCAGCTGCGCCGGGGCGCCCTCCGGAGATGCTGCCGTGGAAGAAGCACAAGTTCGAGCTGCTGGCCGAGGCGCCGCCGCGGCAGGCGGCCAAGCCCAAGGGCTACGCGGTGAGCCTGCACTACTCCGCGCTCAGTTCGCTGGCGCGGGCGTGCCCCGAAGGCGCGCTCAGCCGGGTGGGCAGCATGTTCCGCTCCAAGCGCAAGAAGCTACACATCACCAGCGAGGACCCCACTTACACCGTGCTCTACCTGGGCAATGCCACCACCATCCAGGCGCGCGGCGACGGCTGCACCGACCTAGCGGTGGGCAAGATTTGGAGCAAGAGCGAGGCGGGCCGTCAGGGCACCAAGATGAAACTGACTGTGAGTGCGCAGGGGATCCGCATGGTGCACGCGGAGGAGCGCGCCCTGCGCCGCCCAGGACACCTCTACCTGCTGCATCGCGTTACCTACTGCGTGGCTGACGCGCGGTTACCCAAGGTCTTCGCCTGGGTGTACCGGCACGAGCTGAAGCACAAGGCAGTGATGCTGCGCTGCCACGCGGTGCTGGTGTCTAAGCCCGAGAAGGCCCAGGCCATGGCCCTGCTGCTCTACCAGACGTCGGCCAACGCACTGGCGGAATTTAAACGGCTCAAGCGACGGGACGACGCGCGTCACCAGCAGCAGGAATTGGTGGGCGCGCACACTATCCCGCTAGTGCCGCTGCGCAAGCTGCTCCTGCACGGACCTTGCTGCTACAAGCCGCCGGTGGAGCGCAGCCGCAGCGCGCCCAAGCTCGGCTCGATCACCGAGGACCTGCTTGGCGAACAGCAGGAGCAGGAGCTGCAGGAAGAGGGAGACGAGCACACCGAGGGCTGCCTGGAGGAGGAAGAGGAAGAGGAGGAGGAAGAGGATGGCCATGCCGGGGTGGAGGACCCGGCGGCGGCGGCGGAGGAGGCTGAGGCGCAGCGGGCGCTGGTAGTGGCCATGCACTTCGAATGCGGGGACTTGTTAGACACGCTAGAGAGTGGCCGCGAGGAGGCGCTGGGGGGCGGCGGGGTCTCGCTGGGACCCGGGGCTGGGCCACCGCCTCTGCTCTTGGGCAGTGCCTCCGACATGAAGGCCGAACTGTCGCAGCTTATTAGCGACCTGGGTGAGCTCAGTTTTGGCAACGATGTGCGCAGCCTGCAGGCCGACTTGCGGGTGACGCGCCTGTTGTCTGGCGAGAGCACCGGTAGCGAGAGCTCCATCGAAGGCGGGGCCCCCGACGCCACCTCTGCCGGGGACCGGCCCTGTGTGACCAACAGCGCCAACCCAGAGGAACCCCCCACCGGTTGAGCTCTGTGCAACTTCCTGCGTGCCCTTGGCGCCCTACCGTGACTCCCCACTCATCATCTCCACAACCTCCCTCTCTCCCTCCCAAGAAAGGGGAACCGGGACATATGAGGCTCACAGTTCCCCCAGCCTCTCCCGGGTCAGCGCATTTGACTCTGCTTGAAGTGGGACTCGGGTTTCTCATGGAAATGTGGGGAGATGCTCGAGAGGGGGGTGGACCTCAGAAGGAGAAGGAGGTAGTCTTCTGAGGTAGGTGGTAAGGGAAGGGCCTGCTGAAGTGAGCAGAGACCTGCAGGTCTGAGGTTTCTGCCAGCCTGTTTCCTGTTTGGGGCAGCTGGGGCCTGAGTGGGAGAGGTTAACTTCCTCCCCAAGTCCCCCTAAATGGGAGGGTCTAACACTGTCACTTGTCATTTTACAGAAGAATTTGCTCTCACAATGTTTGAGGCTTTGATGCTCCAGAGTTTTTTGGTGCAAGAACTTGGGTTGTTTACCTCAGCATCAGACCCTTGAAATTATGCCAAATTCCTCAAATAACTGTTTGTGGTGAGGGGGATGAAAGAAAGTTGCATTTTGTTTACAGTTAAAGACATCTAATATCTTAAAAAGGAGTTTTCCTTTAGAAACACACCTTCCTCCTGCTCAAAAGCTCTCACTCCATGATACTGTGTGAAATATTTTTGCACTGTTGTGAAGCATTTTGACATCTTTTATTTTGTACATGAACGGTGTTCTCAGAGCTGAATGTTTATATCTTTTGCTGTGCAAAAGGGACATGTAAAATGTTGTTCAGTTGTATATACAGAAATGTGTATAAAACATTTTGTTATTTTTTAAGAGTAGCACTGCCCTGGTTCTGTTTGCACACTAATGGGGAGAGAATAAAGAGGACAATTTAACGGAACAGGTTAAGGCCTCTGGAACTGCTACTGAAAGAGCTTGGTGGAGGGGGTGGGAGAGGTGTGAACATCCCTCGGATGCTGTGGTGGACAGCCTTGGGCCTCTGTGGGCTTGCAGGTGACTAGGGAGGAGGGAAACACTTTAGGCCTAGTCTGGGCCCATTCTGGCCTGCTGCAACTCTGAGGCCAGCCTTCTCCCGCAGCCAGGTATAGCCCATATTATTGGTTAAGTTGAAGGCATGGGAGATTTTTCTAGCTTCTTTGAGTTAATTCTTGAAGATATAGGGTGAATTCTCCCCTTCGCTCTCAGATCTATGAGGTTATTTAGGGAGGAGTAACTTTCAACTTCCTTCTGAGGTTTTCCCATCTCATTCTGTGGGTCATGCTGAAAAGCAAGAGTGATGATTATACACTCGTTTCCTTCACAAGCAGCTCAAGGAACCCTAAAAAAGTCAAAGTCCCCGTGGTACTTTGAGGAGATGGATGATCTCTGTTTTCCTGGGAGGACAAGGAGAGGAACATTGCTAAGTTCCAATCATGGTCTGAGTGAGTCATGGTGCAGGTGGGTGGGTGGGGAGGCAGATGTGAGAACCCATTTCCTTCCTTCCTACGATCCAGCTTGACCCCTTGGAGGGTTGGTGTGGAGGGTGAGGCAGACAAGAGCCATTAGAGCTGGGTTTGTGTGTGTGTTTTGGGGTTGCATGCTTTCTCTGTGTTTGTTTCTGTTGTAAACTCCAAACAGATGTCTCTAGTTTGGCTACACCCGATCAGCTGGAAGTTGTAATAAGATGCCGCCAAGACTGTGCCTTCTGCAAGTTATTTGCCCCTTTGGGCCCCTTTGCTGTGTTGCAGAAATGGATCTCACCCCTGGCCTTCCCTGGTGTCCTGAGGCTACTTCACTTTGTTTTCAACATAAATATGATCTGAGCAGCTAGATCCAGAGATCCTAAGGAGTCTGGAATTCACTGCAAACACAGAGGAAGGGAGGGTGGAAGATTTTTCTTTTTAACTTATGGGAGTGCTTTACCTCTCAGATTATCTTTAGAAAAGCAAAGAAATGGATGTTTGTGGTGGGGATGGGAAATAATTACTAAACACTCAGCGTTGCTTCTTATGGGCGTGAGGACATAGTACAGGCCTTTATGTCTTTTGTAGTTGTGTCTATTCTAGTTCGGCTTGTTTGAGAGTCCCTATCCTCCCTGAATACCTCAGCTCTATGTCATGACAGTTTCGGATCCCCCTCACTCCCGCCTCCAGGCAAAGCTTGGCTGGGAAAGTCAAGCCACACATGACCAGACACACACATCGGTGTGACTTCCACATGGTTCTCACCTGATGGGAGACAACTTGTGGGCTATCACTCGCTAGGTGATTGGACTTAACATTTCCAGTTATTTCCACACATTGCCGAGTACACCTTCCATTTGAAACTGATGAGAACATCAATTGGTGGAGATAATACTGCTAATCGTTGGGAATGGGCAGGGTCTGTGTGTCTTTATTCTTGTTCTATTTATGTGTCCGGTGGGAACGCTAAGATGGATTTTCATTTGTGACTGATGTGAGGTATGGTGATTGGTCAAAAAGTCCAGACAAATGCCATTTAAGCCAACACCATCAATAAATGTCAGGCAACTGTCTCTTTAAAGTCTGATTTTTCCTGCTCTCTGACTTATAAATAGGGTAGAGGGACTAGGAAAAGGGAAGGCGGAAGAAGGAAGCAAAGTTACTACAAAAGAGTCGGCAGTCCTCTTTTTTCCCTCTGGGTGCGCTCCCTCTCTCCTTCCTCTCCTCTACTTTTTGGCTTTATCCTGACTGCCCCAGGGCTCTGGCTGATGTAATTCTAGAAGCAATGAGAAGGTGATATATGATTCACCTCTTCTTACATCTCAGTCTTCCAGGGATGATATCACTAGCGTAAGAAGAGATGTTTTGAATAAAAAAATAAATAAACAGACTCAAACGAATTTGCTCCTGATATCCAGAAGGGAAAGAATGCGGCAAAAACAAAACGAAGTAGTTAGAAGAAATAAATACACCAGAAAGCACCTGAAGTCTGAGGTCTGGTTCACTCGCCAAACCTTGTAAGCGGAGGCTCCTGTTTCTCCTTTATGCAACCTGGTGGTACTGTCAGTAACCGTGAGATGCTTTCTACGTTCTTCCCCAGCCCCAGTAATCCTGTGTGTCTAACAATGCAGCATTGACTGCCTGGAAAACGGGGTGACTTCCGGTGGTGAGAGAGATTGCTGTAGGGGTGGCAGTGTGGGTGCACGGAGCAGGCATTCATCATCCTCTCAGCACAAACCGCCTATGTTCCGTTGAACAACTTGCTGCCTTGCCAGGAAAGAGGGGAGAAAGAAGTAGGACGGCACAAAATAAACACTAACGTTACAAACTCTCACTATTATAGTTTCAGAGAACACCTGCTCCGTATTCACACATGCTTCTCCCTTCAGAAACATCCCTCTCACTGCCCACAGTCAGCAGAACAGCAGACTTTAAATGAACTGAGAAAGTCTCCGTTAAACCGAGAAAGCACAGTTCCCTCCCGCGCACAGAACTGCTATAGGGTTTCTGCTGGTGAAGGGGGAGAGCCTGGTGGGGGAGGGGAGGAGACCCCTCCCCGTCCCCCCCAGCACTGCGCTGGAGATCAGGAGACCTCCGGGGAGTCACCAAGGTTCATGAGAAATATAAAAATCCTATTAGGAGACATTGCCCTCGTTTCCAATGGGATTTATTAAAGAAACAGAGCCCTTTCCTTGGTGTGCGAAGTGCACACCAAGTCAGGAGTCCTAGCGTTGGCTCCTGAATGAGGCACAAGGAGCCAGTACTGACAGCTAGCAGCCGGTCTTGCAAGTGGGAAGCAACCTCCGGCTCTAGGCAGGAAGGAGGCCAAGACCAGGTTGCTCTGGATTTCTGCGATGCCCACATCTGCATCTAGCACTAACCATTAGTGGGGGCCTTTGCTGCACTGGCTGGCTCATCCAGACTCACAGTGCATAGTGTGTCTGGGACAAACCTCTCCGGGTTCTGCAGTGATCCCATGTGAGTAACGTTGACCAGCCGCCACCCAGGTAGTCCTGCACCTTGATACTCCTACCTTCTCTCTCTAGGGCTGTTCAGTGGCAGCAGCAAGTCCTTGGCTCTAGACCCTAGGGAGAGTGGTCCTCCCGATGGCTCCTCTCCTGCCCTCCTCTTCATCTCTCTCCCATCCCGCTTTCTCCAATTAACACATCAGTTTCCTCTGGCTTCTATTACCCAGCGTCCCAACTCATTCTGGCTTCATTTCTTCTCCATCCCACAAACCTAGTTCAAAAATGAAAAGAATGCTCAGATTTTCAAAGAAAAACAAATCAAACACACTGCCACCCATCAGTAGCACGCCTGCAGTCCCAGGGCATGCTCTGGCTCTATTCCCTCTTAGAGATGAACAAACCAAGGCAGAGAGGGCTACGCCCAGCCCCAGATCACAAAGGTGGGGCCCAGATTCAGGGGCCCAAACTCTTCAATACTCTTCAATTTCCTCCAGATTTTATGGTTTATGACCAGATTATTAGTGTTGGCATGGCAGAAACTGGCACTTGAATTTTTGTTTTCCTCTTATTTTGCACCCCACATTTCATGCATGGTCAATACATGATAAACATTTGTGACATCATTCATCAATATGCCACCCCCCCCCCCACCAAGTATGAATGTCTACTAGATGGGCGGGACTGGAGGCTCTCTTCCTGGGGAGGACTCTCCAGGTGGGTGGGTCACAGACCCCAGAGGAACTTGGTCTTCTCTTGCTCCCACCCCTGAGATCTGGTCTGGCAAGATCTTTCCCTGAAAGAGTAGGTCCATTTTGAGGGTGGGGGAGCTTTTCCCATTGTATCATGATTATCAGTCATTGGTGGCCTTCCTGGTTGGCTCAAAGGACAGGTATGTGTCTCTAGACATCTCTGATTCACCACCCTTAGCACTGTCTCTGGCACCTAGTAGGTGCTTAGGAAATGCAATGATGGCTAAAGGGGTGATTCCAATTTATGCTATGAGAGTAGGTTTGATAGAGCTAAAGGTCATTACCCAGATGGAAGAACCACGGTTTTTAATATATGTATTTGGTAAAGAGTGACAACTGGGATTCAATCAGCCCCTCAACTCTACCTGAAGCACAGTTAATTCCCAAGATTTTTTTCTAGGAATGTTCCTGACCTTCTTAGGGAGGGGGGGAGGTTCTGGTTTGGAGAGGTTATGGTTTAGATGGAATTGGATTTGAATGGAAATGGAGTCCCATCCCTGGTGATCCTAACCCCGAGGTTATTTCCAATTATCTCTCATCTAAGTCAAATGAAAGTTCAAAGAATCTGCAGGACTAGCTTTGGGTCCTGGCCCAGAAATGAGTGGACACTTTCAGCATCGACCAGGCCAGGTCATCTCCCTTCTTGGATCTTTATCTTTCTAGATAAAATGGGTGGGTTGGGTTTGATAACAGCAGACTTTCAGTACTGATGCTTTAAATTGAAGAAGGAGGAAAGGTTCATTCAAATGTGTTTCTACCTTCTCCATCGTGTAGTGGGGACACTAGAAGAAGCCTGACTGTGGACTAGAAACTGTCTAGGACCCTGGGGGATATCCCCCACTTTTAGGATCTAGTGGAACCTGGATCCTCACAGAGTCAAATTTGGAGGTAGCTGAGCAAAAGCAGGAGCTGCCTGTTGGCCATCCCTTTCACTACTTCAGGAGCTGAAGGCCTGCCCCAGTGGGCTCTTAAATGGAGACTAACACTGAACCTAAGGCCCAGGTTAGGAAGCATTTAGGGTTCGTAAAATGGCTTGCCTAATATCTATCATTCATCGAGTTGGGCCAGGACTCAGGTCTCCTGATTCCAGATACTACACTCTTTTCCCTGTATTTTTTGGGCTGGAGATATGTTAGTTTGGAAGCAACCCAGACACTATCCAAGGAAACTTGGCAGAGTCCCAAACATCTGATCAAAGGCAGAAGGTATTTTGTTCTCCTAACAACAGAGGACAGAACCCAGCTGTGCCAAGTCTGAAAAGAAGAGAGAGCTGATAACCTGGAGGACACTTTCTTACCTCCCCATGAGGCAGACCCCTACCTGCTCCAGGACCCATCCGAGTCCCAGATCCTTCTTCTAGGGACTTTGTTCTTATCTCTATGGAGGACTCCTTCCCCTCTATGCCAGTGGTTATAGAGGTCATTAGCTCTCCAAGGTCTTCTACCCTCCCTAACCCTGAGCACCTGGGAGCCAGACAGCCTCAGCACTCCTCCAGAACAGGCCCCATTCTACATGGGAAACAGGCCCAGAAAAGGGAAAGAACTTGTTCAGCTGTCATAGCAAGTTATGGCAAAGACTGGATTAGAATGTGGGCTTCCACTTTCCTGCAACTTAGTCCCCAAATGCCATATGACCCTCAGAAACCCTCAAGAGCAACGCAGGAAGTTCCATTTCCTTAGTGACTTGGGCCAGACTTATGTGTGTAAAGTTTAGGGCTCTCCTCTTTTCACATGGGTGAAGTTTCCACTTTTGCCTCCTCCAGCTGTTGTTCCTCAGTCTATAGTTGATGGCCCAAGCACCTACCAAAATCACCTTTCAGGGAATTGAAATCTTAATGGAGGATTCTTGACTATTAAAATTCTTTGAGATATAAAAGACAAAAGATGAGTTGTATTTCAGGTACATGATTGGAGGAGGCTAGAAGAGGCAGGAAGAAAATTTTGGTGTTACAGATGTTTTCCTAGCATTATAAAGCATTTTTCTAAATGTTCCATGCTTGCTGTTGAACTCTTGCACAGAGAAAGAGAAAATGATGTACTGAGGTTACGTGAGTTCAAGGAGGGAGGGTGGGGGATGGGCCATGTGTTCCCACATCAGCACACTCTCAGTTCTGTATTGCAGTTCAGGGGCAGACACATCATCTATAGATTTACAGAACCATCAACAGCCCCTTACCCACGGTTATTGTCTGTCCGCCTCAAGGCTTCCTCTGTCTTAGCCTTTGCACACCAACTTGTCTCCAGTGTCCCCAATTTCAGGAGAAATGACTTACCATCTGATTTCTAGTAGAGGAGCTCATCTTTTTCAAAGAGCATCACATGACCAGGTGCTCCTGTTTGTGCTTGGACCAAACTACACTGCTTGTCCAAGTGAGATGCACAGACATGCTAAGAGGTGTTGGACCCTTTTCTCATCTGTTGCCGGTGGGGGAAGCTTGCAGAGTCCATGGCTTGCCAGACCCTTTGAGATCTGTTCACAATGATGAAATCAAAGGTATCCGTCTTATGTGACCTCTCTGCCATTTCATTCCTTCATCCCTGGTGTGAACAAGAATTCAATACTAACTGACAGATGTAAGCTAGGGAGTTTAGGATGGGTTAGGGGGTGTGTATTGTGAGTGGAGCTTTAAGGCAACTGAAATAGAACTGGATTTGAGACCCATTCTTGTTCTGGTTTTCCCATATGGTAGCTCTTTGACCTTGGGCAAGTTCTCTCTATGAAATGGAATTCATAATACTAACCTAACTATCTCTCTGGTCATTTTGAGGCTCACCATCTAAATACTGGATGGGTTCGTTCTTTGTTAGTGCAGTACAGGAAAAGAGTGGTTGCTGCTGGAATATGCAGATTGAAATAGCACAGTTGGGACCAGCGAGCCTCAGTGGGCATCTCCACACAGCAAATGTGGACCTGGGCAGGAACATTTCCCGTGAAACATATTCCACAACCTAAGGAGGAAAAACAGACAAGGACAAGGAAGCAATCTATTAAGATAGGAAACAGCAGGTGGGGTGTTAAATGGCATGCTTTATGGAGAAAGATAACCACAGGTGCCCTGTGACTCTCTTTCCAGCCTACTCTTTTCCATCAACAACGGTGGGGGAGCATGGCGGCTGCCTGTACTCTCTGACTGGATTTGTATTTTTTTTTCTTTTTTTTAAAGATTTATTTATTTGTTCATACAGAACTGGGGTACAGGCCAGAGGCTCAAGGGTGGCGAGAGGCTTCAGCAGAGATAGAGTGGGGAGCAGAACAGGCAGATCTATGAAGTACGCTGCTGAGGGGAGCAGCGGGCGGGTCAGGAGAGGTCTGCCACACCATGTGGTCACCTCCGGGGCAGGCGGGAATCGAACTCATGCGGAAGTGGCTTTAACTTCTCAGTGCTGTGCTTTAACCAGCTGCGCCACCAGGGAGGGCCTGGATTTGTATTTTTTTCCTGTAAAGGGATTTGTTTTGTCAGCATGTGATTATCAGCCGAGATCAGTATTTCTATATTCAGACGTGCTCTCTCGTACATATGTGCAGGTATATGCACACACATGTGTTCACAGCCCCTCCACACACTCCCAAAGCTTTCCACAGATAGATATCCTGATTTCATTTATCTCTCAGATAGATGTCGCTGAAATGGGCATAACCATTTTAAAGTCATTCTGTCACTGGTTTCTAGAAATGTGGAGATTCTGAGGCTTCCCTTGGAGACATCCTATGTAGACTGAACACACCCAGGGGTGCCTGGTGAACTGTGCCACGTGAGTGCTGCTGTGCTCCTGTCCTCAAGGGGGACTTTGAGATGCACTGGAAACTCAGGCTGCTGTGCTTGGCGTGTGAAGTGATTGGTGAGAATACAGTGTAATGAGAGCCCTGTGCTGATCCTCCCAGACTGCTGCCAAGGAAAACTTCAAATCACATCACCCTTTCCTTTCCACTGTGCTCTGACTTTTCTGTTTGTGTTTTAAAAGGCCCTTAAACTAATAGCAACCACCAAACCCTGAGACCTGCTCTACTTTGCAGTACACTATACTCGAAAGAGGCCCACTGCTAGGAAGACAGGGGATTCTGGTTTGCTCAGAACTGTGTGTTTATGCTTTTGTTGTCCTCACATAATTATAAGACAGCCACCTTCCACTCTTGAAAGTGTCCTGGTTTGCATGATACATGGTATAGGTCCCTGTCCCCCGTCACCACCCCCATTACCTAAGTAATTTTGACCTTAATGTGTACATGTCTTATGCCTGTTCTCTCCTTCACAGAAGAAACATTTATGCTGTATGTGCTGTGTGCCCAGAAATCAGAAGCATGCTTGCGTGCATGAAGCTCACAACCTAGTGTGAAAGATCAAAGCATGCACTATCTAGCAACATAAAAGCAGCGCAGTCACTCTATATGTACAGACAGTATTGAGGGGACACAGGAGTACGAGCGTACTTCATCGGACCTACCCAAGAAAGGGAGGGGTGTTCATAGAAGGTTTCACAAAGGTGACAATCATCTTCTTCAACCATCAAAGTGGCCTCCTCAAAGACTTTGACTGAGTCATCAAATCTTATCTGACCCAGCTTGTACAAGAAGGGTAATCTTCCAGAGCTTTTTGGGGGGAGAGGTGGGGAAAGATGTTTTTGAACATCCCCTAAATGCTACCTCTCTCCAGGCTTGTATTGCTAAAGGCCATTTGAGAAGACTCTGGTCTATTCCTGATTCATGAACTTGACAACAAGAAGGAATAAAATTTTGTGGGAATAAATGAATATGGCAAAGAGCTTAACAAGCAAGCTCTTACGTGCTTTTTTTAATTAGAGTTTATTTCTTACTTACATAGATTCAGCAAAAATATTCTTGATTGTCAGTCGGTTTGTTCAGGGACCCAAGAATTGTATAATGCACTGTAAATGTAGTTCAGGCTCCTTCTAAATTGTGACTTTACCACATTCTAGAGGAGAAGTCATGGGCCGAATTGGGCCTGCTGGCTGTTTTTGTAAAAGAACTTATTTTGGAACACAGTCAAACTCAGTTATTTATATGTTCTCTAGTACTGCTTTGCATGACAGTAGCAGAGTTGAGTGGTTGTAACAAAGACTATATAGCCCACAAGTCTAAAATGTGTCTTAGCTGGCCCTTTACAGCAAAATTTGCTGAATACCTATGTCTGGGAATTTTCTCTAAGTCATTGTAACTGGCCAGAGCAGGCCCTCCAGAGGTCAGTGAAAAAAACTGGCTATGATCACTTGGAAATTTTAATGAACAGGCCTGAGGTGACCCATAGAGTTCTGATCAGAACTGAGTTCATGGGTGCTTGTTACTGCAAGGGCAGCTGGGAAATGTAGTGGAAGTTGTGCTCAGAAGGAAAGGAAAATGAGCTTGGAGAAGAAGCATCCAAACTCTGCAACATGATGGAGGGAGTTACCTTTTCATCTTCTCTTTTTTTTATGACTACTGGTCCAGATTTATATGAGCTAAATCTTTAGGAGGGTGTTTAAATTGTATTAGCACATTGTATCTATAATAAGCTAATCTAACAACAACAAAAAAAAATTGCATAATGTACTGTAGAAGTAGATTTATTTAAAATGGTATTTTTTTGAAAGGCTATGGCACCTAACAAGATTGTCTGGGAAAATTTATGGCATGCGTGTTAAAGGAATAAGACATTGAGTCATTAGTTAGTTATTGCTCTTTGATAACCTTGAGGACAGACTTGCAAATAGTTGAATTAAATATGTCATCAAGGAAAAAAAAGGGAGAAAGGAGGAAGATAAAAACAACAAAGGCAATAAGTAATCGGCACCCATAAGTAACACAGACTTTTAGATCAGAAGCCTGACTTTGCAACCCATCCTTGGGTTTGCATCTTGTTTTTGGATTTGAAACCTATTCTGGGGTTGCACCTGGCTCCCTGTGTGATACTGCACTGAGTCGTGCAGGTCTCTGAGGTGTGGTACCCATAATTATGCAACCTGTGGCATTGTACAATCCCAAAGAAATCATGACTATAAGTCATGACTGTTATGGAAAAGTATGATACAAGTGTGATAACTGTTGTTTGCATGGAGGACCTACAAGGGGAAACTTGTGGCAGGCCTAAGGCTGACTGGGGAGCATGCTGGGACAGACTCTGGTCACTGAGAGCTAAGCTTGCCATGTCCCTGAGCATCTTGATGATGGAGACCCTGCAGGGGACAGACTCCCTGGGAGGCTGTTTGGAGAGTGATCTGATCCCTGCAGCATTGCAATCCTCCCTCTTTGCAAAGAGACTGCCCTGCCCCATCAGTGGACCTTTAACTTATAAAAAAATACTCTACCATTTTCTAGCTTGATGTGTATAACCAGCCAGGGTAGAGGTAGCAGCATCAGTAACTCAATTTTCACACGATAGATCTGGGGACTAAAGAGCAGAATGGAGTAGAAAGGGAGGTAAGTGACCAGGAGCGCAACCATCCCATAGTGGGGGGAAAGCAAGGGGCAGAAATGGGCCTGGAGGCTTGATCTCCAGATTCCAAGTGCTCCATGAGCACAGAATGGCACAGGGTAGAGAGATTTTATGGCTCAGCTTTCTGGGGACAGTGGGCAGAAAGGCAGAAGACTAACAGGGAGGGGCAGGTGGGGGGTGGGGAGGTGAGGTTGGCAGCTGGCAAGTATGAAGCTGTGGGTGGAGTTGGGGCCATGGCTCCCATTATGTGGCTGCCATCAAAGTGCCCAAATAAATAAAGGTTTGCAATTACTGGGAGACGTGGGTTTGGGAATCTCCCAGCAGCAGGGCCCAGATGTTAATTAAACCTAAGATAGGTCATTATCTCTCTCCATTGGATTGAACAGAGGGAAATTGATGTAGACAGCAGGTTGGGGACTTGCCCATATGGCTGTTACGTGTTATTATTTCTGGTTTTTAAGAGACACCCATTCTGGGGCTTTCGGGCACAGCCGAGGGGAAGGAGGCTACTTTTAAGTGCTAGTCACTGAAGACAATTCCCACTCCTCCCTCACAGTTAAAGAAGGGCCTGGCCAGGCACTCAGCGTTTGCCCTGTGGCTCCCGGGAGCCACCTGGCCTGTGTTCCCACACTGGGGGTGCTGCAGAGGCAGAGAGTAGCATGTGAAGGCAGAGTTCTGGCACCCTTCAGGTGTTCCATCTTAAACACAGCGCAGGGAGGCATATTTGGTGATAGGTATGGCGTGGACACCCACCCCCCTGCATGGTCCTTGGCCACTGCACTGGCCTAATATAGGTCCTGGGCCTCCACTTGGCTAAACGTTAATTCTTTGAGTACTGATCTTGGACACCTCTCTCTCCACCTGCTCCCTGTCTCCCCCACCCCCCACCCCAGAGGAAGAGTCTGGTGGTAAAAGTGGTACAAGGTGAATACTGCAGGGAGACTTGCTTGAGTGGGTATTTACCAATAGAAGTGGACATTGAGTTGAACCTTAAATGATATGGGGCACCAACTCTGCACTGCCCCTCTGCCTTAGCTGAAAATCTGCACACAATTTTTGATTCCCCTCAAACAACAAATAATAGCCTGCTGCTGATCATAACACTTAAGACAACATCCAATGATGATGAACATGTATTTTGCTTGTTATATATGTATTAAATACTAAAGTAAGCCAGAAAAAAGGAAATTTATTGAGACAATGAAAAGGAAGAGAAGAAACATCTGCTGTGCTATGCTGTATTTATCAATACTATGGTTTATGCTAGTTGCAAGAAAATCCACTTAAAAGTGGACCCAGGCCCTCCCTGGTGGCTCAGCCGGTTAAAGCACAGCACTAAGAAGCTTAAGCCACTTCCGCATGAGTTCGATTCCCGCCTGCCCGGTAGGAGATCCACATGGCAAGGCAGACCTCTCCTGACCCGCCCGCTGCTCCCCTCAGCAGTGTACTTCGTCAATCTGCCTGTTCTGCGCCCCACTCTGTCTCTGGTGAATCCTCTCACCCTCCGCATCTCTGGCCTGTACCCCAGTTCTGTATGAATAAATAAATAAATCTTTAAAAATAAAAAAAGTGGACCCAGTGATGTTGCAGGGCCAGCTGTAATAGGGCACTCTGTCCATCATTCACTGTTCTGGCCAAGTGCCAATCATGAGACAAGGACTATTTTAATCTACTAAGTTAATTTATGTATCTCAAGAATTTTATGATAATATGTGCTATTTTTTTTTAATAATGCTATCTGGACTTTCACTAAAGCAAGCACTATTAGGCTTGCTTTTATGCTGATATTCTCAGGGGATGCCTTTCCGAAACCAAGAGAATGTTCCTAAGTGGTTGGTCAGTGGCCCTGTGGGTCTTGGGGGCCTGGGGAGAAGTAAGCTGTTCTTTCTCAGGATCTTCCATCAGCAGGGATTTTTTTTCACAGTTGTAGGAGAGACAGTCACTGGTGGCTAGGCCAGCTGGCCATCTTCGTCAGGTCAAATAACTATTGATGGAAAAGGAGTTGTTTGACATCCATATATAATTTTAAATATTAAGTGGAATGACTGAAACAGAACTGCACTTTCTCCTGTGTGTGTGCATGTGCATGTATATGTATGAGTGTGTGTGTGTGTGTGTGTGTGTGTGTGTATGCATGCCTTCCAGAGCCTGGATGGCCAGTTGACCTAGGCAGACTGACGGAAGAAGTCTTGGGTCAGTGGACTCATCCTCACAAGAGTGCTGCTAATCTGGAAAGCAGAATTAAAGGAGATGTCACTCTTTGGCTGGTAGCTTGTAGTAGCGGTTAACGATCATCTTCAGGCAAAAGCTATAGCGTGACATGGACTCCTTGGGCTGTCTGTGGATTCAGTCCTTTCAGGGAGGGTTGATCCTCAAGGACTCTATAAAGATTTTTTCGTGGACTTTTACTGTGGTTGGAGAGCTGGGGCTGAAGGCTGCTGAGCAGAGGGTGACTATGACCTTGAAGACTTGAAGATCAGAGAGACCTGGTTTACATCTAAATCTTGACCTTGTTTTTGAATGATTGAATAATAATAATAATCAAGAGAAAGAAGAGACTTTGAAATCCTATAGTGACCTAGTTTTGCTGTACCTGGGAGAGGCAAGTAAGCAGGAGTTACTTTAATTCTCGTTAGCACATCTGTTTAAAGGCTGACTGAACATTCAGGGCATGCCTTAGAATAAACAGGCATGCCTGGATTCTAGTGGCTAATCCTTTGTGTAGTGTGGGGAATGAAAAAACAATAATGAGAACTATTGATACAGACCTGGCCTGTAGTGACTGTCCAGAGCTAATCTAGTAGCTATCAGGTTTCTGTTTGCCCAAGCCTGTGAAAAGTCCCCCTTAGAAGGGCTTGCCTTCAATACACGCTTGTTTTTCTCCTAAATTAACATTCACCATGATGACCACAATCATGTTAAAAACTATTTAAATCACCCAAGACTGTTTATGAAAGACTTAGCACAATAATTAGATTTCACAAGTAATATTAACTAATATATATATTTTTAAAGATTTATTTATTCATACAGAACTGGGGTATAGGCCAGAGATGCGGAGGGTGAGAGGATTCACCAGAGACAGAGCGGGGAGCAGAACAGGCAGATGGACGAAGTACACTGCTGAGGGAGCAGTGGGCGGGTCAGGAGAGGTCTGCCACGCCATGTGGATCTCCTCCGGGGCAGGCAGGGATCGAACTCATGCGGAAGTGGCTTTAGCTTCTTAGTGCTGCGCTTTAACCCGCTGCACCACCAGGGAGGGCCTAACTAATATTTTTAAGATGTAACTTACAATGATTATCTTTATATCCATTTTCTCATTAGATCTTAAACAGCCCTCTGACTTAGGTAGATATGATGGCATGTTGGGGGTATTGGCTTAGAATCACAATGTTTAGTGATCATCTGGGCTCTAATTCGTTTTTCAGGTGGAAAAACCAGCTGGCGTGAAGAGATTGCTGGGGTCTCTTAGCATTTAGAGTGGAGCATAGGGGGTCGCTTGCAACTTTTTAAGGAAGCTGCCTGAGATCCAAGACTTTGTCCTTTTGATTCTTGACTTAAATTTGAATGTTTTGGGGGAAAAGTGATGACTGTCCTACACCCATGGGAGGACAAGTAATATTAACCAGTATATGTAAGTTTTAGTGTACAATGGTCTTAACCCTGTGGTTAAGGACCAGACCTTGAATATATATATGGTCAAGTGGTGGTTTTGAGCTCCTAATTACTCAATATACAGAAACATAAATGACACAGAACCTAAGATTTGGTGTTTTAACTCTGAGAGTGGAGCATTCAGTACTGGCAGAGAACACAAGGGGGACAGGGGTCCTGGGAGTTTCAATTACCAGAAAGTTCTAGAAAGACTTTTGTTCCCCATTTCCTTTGCTTCACACTTCTCACCTCCACATCCCGTGTCCTTCTCTACCTGGAGCCTCCCCAGATGTTGGCATGGGAGAGGTCCTTGGCTCTAATCCATTCTCACTGCCTCACCCTACCAACCTTTCAGCGCCACACCCCCCTCTCCAGACTCAGAGTGGCTCTTCTATCAGGACAGGACATTGGTGCCAAGCACTGAAGAATCAGAGACACACTCCAGGGTTCTGCCCTCAAGCAGCCGGTAATTTTGGGAAGAAAGGACAAGGCAGAGGTATACCAAAAGCAGCCATCATCCACACTGGAAGCACCTTCACTGAGCCCACAATAAAACAGCATGATCAAGTGGAAAGAAGAGGACAAGGAAGACAAGAGGGAGGATGGAATTTGTGACTGGAAGAAGGAATTTCAAGCTGTGGGACTATCAAGTGGGCATGAAGAGTGCCATGGCTCTTCAGAGAAGTGCCTGGGGGTTGTGTGTGTGTGTGTGTGCATGTGTGTGTATGTGTGAATGGAGAGTTAGACAGGGGTCAGGTCATAGAGAGCTTGTGTATCTAACCACTTTGGCCTTTCCATTGAAAAACCTGATTCTGAAGGATTGTAAGGATGGGTCGTGCGCATAACATGATGTTATAGACATGGTGGTGGGAGGAAGGATGGAAATGGGGAGGAGCAGAAGGTGAGGAAGAGGCTCACACAATGATCCAGACAGGAGATGATGAAGGCCTATGAAGGGGGAGAGCTACTGGACTGGTTTCAGAAGCATTTTGAAATAATCAAGAGAATGATCAGGGAGAAGGAGATGTTTGACATGTAGGGTGTGCTGTAGACATAGACTATGGACATCTTCCCAATTCTGCACGCTGGGATGTTATGTGGGAGCTTTAACGCAGCTGTTTAGAAATATTAACCTTGCAGAATCAAGAAAGGCAACAAGCCACACCTTTTCTCCCCAGAGAGCTGGTTGTTCAAGCTTTACCAACACACCATTGCTGAGAGAGCTGCAGTTTTTCTGCCTTGGTGGCCTGAAGGACAGAATCACAGGAAGTGACCTTGGGAGGTTTCAGACGTATTTGACAAGGACCGTGGGCAGGGATAGGTATGAGGTAGGTGGGCACAGGGCAGGCATTTTTGGTGAACCAACAGTGAGAGCAAAGCCCACATTGTTTGGGGGTGTGTTGACACATAGTAGGGAACTTAAGAGATGCTCAGTGACTATTGTGGGCTAATTGCTAGCAGAGTCTTAAATTAGATCTTTATAAGTTGATAGTTGTAATGCAAAAATGAAATATTCCTTAAAGACCTTCAGGTACATGATGCAGATTTGCTGTGAACCGGCCTATTTGTATCAGGATTTTGTCTTCACAGAGAGCATCCGCTGAACTTACTTGTCATGGTTAATTAGTTACCCTAAGAAGACTCAGAAGTTATCCTAGATTACTGTTTAGCAGAGATGGACACTGAATCTGGAGAATGCTTTGAAGACTTTCTTAAGGTCACAGTCCATTTTGACCCTCATGAGGACCACAACTAGGGAGCTGGAACTTGTGATTGTTTTCTATAGCTGCATAACAACTTACCCCTAACATTTTAACAAGATTTTGGCTTATAAAAATGACACATATTGATTATCTCACAGTTTTTACAAATCAGGAATTTAGGAGTGATTTAACAGGGTGAATTTGATTGGGGGTCTGAGAATAATCAAGGTTTTTCATAAACAGAACCAATAGGACTTAGATCTATATAACATGTGTTTATGTAGAAGTATGCTAATTTCTCTTAATAAATCATAATGAATATCCTTATAGATTATATTATGAGGTATAAGGTTATAATATAAGATTCTATAATAAAATGATTATGAGGAATTGACTCAGATGATTGCAGAGGCTGAGTGCTCTGTGACCAGCCATTGACAGAGACTGGGTGGTAAAATCAGTCTGAGTCTGGAGGCCTAAGAACCAGGGGGAGCAAATGGTGTTCTCCAGTCTGAGGGCAGAAGATGAGATGAAATGTTCCAACTCAAACAACGAAGTAGAAATGAAAGGGAGGGATTCTTCCCTCTCTGACTTTTGTTATAGTCAAGGCTCGATAGATGATGCCTGCCCGCACTGGGGATGACTATCTTCTGACTCCAGCAACCCAAATGCTAATCTCAACTGGGAAACACATGCAGAGATCATGTTTAATGTGGATACCTCATGGCCAGTCAAGTTGACATATATAAATAACTGTCACAGGGTCTCTCTTGAAATTGCAGTCAAAATGTCAGCTGGGGCTGCAGTCTTCTGACTGGGACTCAGGGTTTGCTCCACAGCACTCCTCACATGCCTGGCCCAGTAGTGCTGGTGTGGGCTGGAGGCTTTCGTTTCACACCAAGAGGGCCTCGCTGTGGGGAAAGCTTGAGCATCAGGCTTCCCTTCTCCTGCACCATTAATGCAGAGCTCAAGGTAGGAGGTCTGAAGTCTTTTACGCCTCAGCTTCAGAAGTCATCACCATCATGGCCACAACATCCTTAAGGTCACACAAATGAGTGTCAGTATGTGAGAGGGTAACCGAGAGATAGGGATCACCAGGGGCCATCTTGGTTGATGGCAACCACAGAACCCAACATGAGAGATGAGTTCAAACACAGGCACTTGAAGTCAGAAGACATGGTTCTGCCATTTGGTAGGCAGGGATTCCATTAAAGGCTCAGCTTCCTTATCTATAAATGGGACTGTTTTTCCTGCCTGGTTTGCTACAATGTTGTGGTGAGGACCAAACTGTAAAGATCAATAGAGAGGTTAGTGAGGATGATTATTCTCTTGCCACCTGTGGATGATTTAAAAAGAAAATAGAGAACTAAATTTCTGCTTATTGATGGCTGTTCAGCAAAAGGATAGGGGACTATACCTGTGTGGGAGACCACTGCCGTGAGGTGGGTAATAGTAAGGGTTCATGTCTCAGTTCCATCACTCACCAGTGCCCGGACTTGGAGCAGATACTAAATCCATTCATACCTCAGCTTTCTCACCCTCCCTCATGGAAATGATGACCCGACATGCATAATAGGGTTGAAGTGTTTATTAAACTATCTAATTCAGGTGAAGGAAACATTTAGAACAATACCTCCTGACATTTAGTGACTGCTTGATATAAATAATAGCTTTGACTACAGAGTGGCCACAAAGTCTGGACACATAGATATTATTTTATCATGCATTATAATGTAATATCAATAAACCACTTATTATATCTGCCTGTGTTTCCAGAATTGGTGGCCAACCTATGTTATGTCCTCTGATCCTGATCTGGAGGCTTACTCTGTCCTTCAGTTTGCCTGTAATCTAGTTGGCTGATCGAGGATAAGATTCTAATCTTTCATTAGAGAAGACCTTCATTATACTTATTAATGTCATTCCTGCCTCCAAGCTTCCCCAGGTGTGGGGCGCTGTTAAGGCTACTCTCACGCGTGTTGTTCACTCCAAAGGGGCCTTTTATTACATGAACACATGGTGTAGAACAGATGCTCTGTGCTATTAAGTTAGTTTTGCAAACCACAGTGGCCAGCCACATAATGACATAAAGACACACCTTACCTCGAAGGGGCAGGGTACCAGGCAACATGTGAAATGAGTGCTGACAACCTCCTACTTGGGTGCCCTGGGAAAGGAAGGTTCCAGAGAGAAAGGTCTGGGGCTGCCGGGAGGACCCCATGTTAACTAAGTCTGAGCACATGCAACTCTGAACCCAGAAAGGGTTCTTGGATGTTATAAACTTTGTTGCTTAAAACGACTGTGCATGTCATTTACCTGATTATTTCTGTCAATATCTAATACACTGGTTTGTTTAAAATGTTGACTTTTTTTTTTTTTAAAGATTTGAGACATATCTTTTTGGAGAACATCTATCAATTAGAGGGAATCTGTGTGCTGAGAATACTAATCCCTAAGAGTATAGTGCATGTCACATTAAGACAATGATCAAATGAACTTGGGAAACGCTGGATTAAACACAGCTAAACAGGCTTCTTTTCTACAGACTGCCTCAGAACCGTTCATATGCTAACATGCCCAATGAAACTCTGGTGGGTGATAAAATCTATCACCCCACATTTATTTCATCACAATCCCATTGTTTTCTTGGGGGTGGGAGGGTGAGTGGAAATATTTCAGAAAAAATATTCGGTGCCATGTAGATTCAGGAAAACAGATCTAATTTTTTGAAACCTGCTGTTATAGCTGCCTGGCACTTCCACTGGTTTCTGGTAACACTCTCCCCTCTTCTGAGGCTGCTCCAGCCCCTTTCACATGGCCCTCCAGGAGCCTGCATTTCTGGGGATCCTGCCTTGGGTCACAGGTAGCCAGCATCCTAACAACAGATGAGCAGCCGACCTAGGCTGGGCCACCAAATTTCTGTTCTGGAAGTTTTTGGGTTTGTGAACATACTTCTTTCTCTGTGCTGAGGTTGTAGACACAAAGTGCACAGGGCTGTTAAGTGGGGACTTTTCTACAGTCAGGGAAAGCCATTCTGTCAGGACTCTTCCCAACAGGGTAGAAAAGCCTACAGAGATGGAGCAGACAAAGATACTTGGCTGGTGGCCTGGCGCTGGTTGTTTCACACTTTTTTTTTTTAATTTATATATTTATGCAGACAGAACTGGGATACAGGCCAGAGGTGTAGTGGTGGGGAGAGGATTCACCAGAGTGGGGAGCAAACAGGCAGACTGATGAAGCACACTGCTGAGGGGAGAAGCGGGGTAGACAGGAGAGGTCTGCTGTACCCTGTGGCTCAACTTCCTGTCCAGGGATCGAACTTGCACTGAAGCAGCTGCTGATTGTTTTGCAGTGCGATGCTTTAACCCGTTGTCTCACCAGGAAGGGCCTGTTTCACACTTCTTATTCTGCTCCCACATTGAGCAGTTTCAATGATCTGTGTCATTGTGCATTTTCACAAACTATGTATTACTAGACCATACTGAGGTAACTTGAGAAACCGAGTACTTAGTAGTTTTTATAGTAATGTGGCTGAGATATCAAATGGAATTTCATTTTTCTACTTATTCATATTTGTTTAATTTACTAAAGTATTGATCCATGATGATAATGATGACAACACCGATGATGATGGTATCGATAATACCGTCCCTGATGGATACTTTGAGAAACTCTTTTCCGAGAGATATTCCATGGGATGGCTTTGTTTGGTCACGAGGGCAGCACACTGCACAATTCTAGGAGATACCATTCACGTAGATGACAACACGGATGAGTCTCATGGCCTGAGCTGCACAGTGTACAACCTGCACAACAGTAGATAAGCCGTTGGACTCCAGTATCCTTCCAGAATTTCCTTTTGGTTTTGTGGGGAGACAGGTGAAACTGACATGGTCCCTACAGGAGCGGCAAATGTGTGGTTCCGGAGAATTATTCTCCTTTTCTACACCCAGGGCTGATATTGCTGATCAGTCAAGTCGTTTCTTCCACCAAACCTGATCATGAGTGCTCAGATCCAAGACTCTATCCAAGCAATCATGACTATTCGGTAGCGGTGGCACTCAAGTTCATAAGAGTTAGCATTTGCTAAGGGCTTTATGTGAGCATGATGCTACATGAACTATCACCTTAATTCTGTGAAAGGCTATGAGGCAAGTGCTGTCATTATCCTCCTTTTGTGCTTTTCCTACTGGCCTGGGACTCAACAGGAAGGTAAAATAATGGCCAAATGGGCCTAGAAGAATTATCTCTCCCCCCAAAAAAATGAATCTAAAATTTGAGCCCAGCTTTAGAATCTTCATTCTTATTTTGGTTATGTATTTCCCTTATTTACATTATACCTGGCTGCCACCTTTCTGAAGACAGGCCTGGTGGACTTGTGGGTCAGTATAAGTTAGCACCTCTCCTGGCTGTTCTTCCAGCTCCCTGTTCCAAAACCATGATTATGGGCCTAATTTCACAGAAGGAAGCACATGTGGGCTGTGGAATCTCCAAGGTGGCAGCTCAAATGACAGGAAGAAATGGGAGTGGGAATAGTGAATCCCCAAACCTAGAGCTCTAGGTGAGTCTTGGAAGCTGGGGGTCTCCGGGGGTTTTACAGATGCCACTTTTCATTTTTCAATGCTTAACATTGTTTAATTTTGCAAATTCACCTAGCACTTGGGGCTGAACAACAATATAAACAATAGCTCTGCCTAAAACCTGCTGCAGGCCCTCCCCGGTGGTGCAGCGGGTTAAAGCACTGAACTGAGAAGCTAAAGCCACTTCCGCATGAGTTCGATTCCCGCCTCCCCGGGAGGTGACCACATGGCGCGGCAGACCTCTCCTGGCCCGCCTGCTGCTCCCCTCAGCAGTGTACCTCGTAGATCTGCCTGTTATGCTCCCCACTCTGTCTCTGGTGAAGCCTCTCACCGCCCCTGAGCCTCTGGCCTGTACCCCAGTTCTGTATGTACAAATAAAATAAATCTTTAAAAAAAAAAAAAAAACAACAAACCTGCTGCAGATTTTCTAAAAGAAAGTTGCTGATGAAATAGAAACAGCTGTGAACTGATGCCCTCTTAAGAATTCCTACTAAGTCTGACCATCAGCCTGGTTCCCTTTTTTGTTTCTTAAGGCTAGCTAAATGAACAGCTATAATGTTAAATTTGAACAACAAAAGTAGGAGTTTGAAGTGTAGTTGCTCTGTGTGTGTGTGTGTGTGTGTGTGTGTGCGTGTATGTTACAGAGAGGGGACAAGAAAGAGCCTGTCAGACTTCAGTAGGAGGAAAGAAATGAGTTGATTACACTCTAAATAGCACATGTTTACTTTTTCTAAATGGATAATGAACCAGCATAATAGATTACAAACCTACAATGAAATCTGAAAACAACAATAAAAAAACACAAGCACAATATCTACACTTTTTCATCAGTCTTCAAAAGGTCAACCCAACTAACGAAATTGTTTTCTTTTGATTACTTTTCTATTATTCTAGAGAAGGGAAGAAGTATCTAAGTGGACTTACAGATAGCAGGGACAAATGGATGTTACGGACATCTGCCGCTTAGGGATGGAGAACAAGAATACTCACTGGTAGTCTGTGAAGTGTACTGGGTTCAATAGTGTCCCTCCAAATGTATGTCCTCCCAGAACCTATGAATATGACCTCCTTTGGAAGTAGTGTCTTTGCAGATATAATCAAGTTATTGCAGTAGCGCTAGATAAAAGTGGGCCCAAAGTCTAGCGACTGGTGTCCTCACAGGACAGACAGACCAGACACTGGGAAGAGGTCTGCATGAACGGCAGTGACCATATTGATATGACCATAAGCCAAGGGGTGCCACAGTCACCAGAAGCCACGAAGAAGCAAAGGATTCTTTAGAGTCCTCAGAGGGAGCATGTCCCAGCTGACACTTGATTTTGGATTTTGGCTTCCACCCTGTGAGAGAATATTCTTGTGTTGGTTTAAGTCTACTAACTTATGGTACTTTATGACTGCAGCCTGTGTAGATAACAATAAGAGGTGTAAATAAGATTGGATTTTGGACTGACACTGATCAGTGATTTTTACTTAGATGAAGGGCCATGATCTGGGTGGAGTGTTCTCCAGAGAGTGTCAAATTTCATCAAGTGACCAGAAAAAGGAAACCAAACAGGGCCACAGTTCCTGGAAGTCAAGAATGGGCAACATGAAGGCATCTGCTATCTGCCTTGGTAGAATAACTGGTAGCTGGAGATCAGAATCCTCTTTTTTTGGGGAAGAATAGCTGCTCATCCTAGAAATCTGAACTGACTAAATCCAGTAGCATTAGGAGGTCTGCTTCAGGCATAGACAAATGTTTATTGAGTGACAAGGACAGATAAGTGCCTGTTTCTATTTAGGGAAGAGAGTCTGACAGTGGTGTTCGACCCAAGCACACTGGAGGCAGCTGGTGGCTTTAAAAAATATGGATGTCTGATTCTCACACCTGAGATTCTGATTCAACCAGCTTGGGGGTGCTGCCAGGCATCAGGGTTTTTACTTTTACTTAAAAAAAAAAAAAGATTTATTTATGCATACAAGAACTGGGGTATAGAACAGAGTTAGGGAGGGGATGCCATTAAGAGGATTCACCAGAGACAGAGTTGAGAGCAGAACAGGCAAATCTACTGAAATACACTACTGAGGGGAGCAGTGGCTGAGACAGGAGAGGTCTGCCTCACCAGGTGGGTCAGCTCTCTGGCTGGGGATTGAAGTTAGGCCACAGTGGCTGATGATATTATAGTGCTGAGACTTAACCCCTTGCTCTACCAGGAAGACCCCAGCATCAGGGTTTTAAAAAGATGATTCTAATGTGTAGTGACAGTTGAGAAACACTGATAGAGGGACCTATGAATTCCAGCTCACTGAGGTGGAACTTCAAAATGATTACAGGAAAACCAATAAAAACCTTAAAAATTATTAAAGAAAGAGAAGATAGGGCCTCCCTGGGGTCACAGGGGTTAAAGTCTTAGTGCTATCAAGCTACCCCTTAGCCACTGTGGCCTGAGTTCAATCCCTGGCCAAATAGATGAGCTGCCTGGTGACATGGCAGACCTCTCCTGTCTTCCCCACTGCTCCCCTCAGCAGTGTATTTCAGGATCTCTGCCTGCTCTGCTCCCTACTCTGTTTCCTATGACTTCTCTCAACCCCCCAGCCCCCAGACCTCTGGCCTACACCCCAGTTCTTGTATGTATAAATAAACAAAAATAAATCTAAATATAGAAAGAGAAGATAAACAAATAGGTGACATCTTGGATGCAAACTCTGAGCAAGGTCTTCTAATATTTAAACAATGCAACAGCTGTTTTGAAGAGAGTGGCCCCCTAGTGCAGCCTTAAGCTCAACGGAATGAGTTGGAATCATCTTGCCTATTGGCACCCTCTGCATAATCCTTGGCATGAGCCAGTTTCAAGAAACTGTCCAATATTGTCTCTTTAAGGAAAAGAGAGAAGCACAGTTTAGATTTCCCTTGGCAGCCTTTCTTTCTACTTTGAAAAAATTTGGATCATCCAAACGATCCCTCAACGTCTCCTTGGTCCCTAAGAAGGCAAATCCAATTCTTTAAGTTAAAAAGTTAATTACTATTTGCTAAAGTTTGTGTATTTCTCTCAGATGGGTCAACGGTGATTCAGGAGAGTTGGGATGCTCGTATGTGGTATGTGAGCACTGTAAACCCTGACTAAGCTATGTGCATAGTATACTTAGGCCCCTTTTAAAGGAGGTTGGAGTGTTACACTTTAATTAATCACAGGAGGTTAGTTGGGTAAATTTGTATGACATATTGTTGATCATCTTTGTGATTTACTTGCTGCCAACTTCTTAATTAGAAACACAACCTTCAATTATGCTGTTGTTATAATAAGAAACAACCCATGTATAATGTAGTTTTCGGGAATAGACCTTGCTAGGAGGTGGAAATTGCCCCTCCTCACAGAGGGTCCTGTGTATACCAGGCAAGGCTGGGGGCATGCAAGGTGGAAATAACCAGTAGCCAGTAGGTGTCTAACTAACATCATTGCTATCATCTTTTTGTTTGTTTGTTTTTGCGCATGTACATGTGACTGCTTAGGCTACTGAGTTGAAATGCTTCCAAATCTACATTCAGAGGGAAAAAGTTCCCAGATTGGTCAGCGATATCTTAGCGCACGAGAGGAGGGAATGGAAGCTCGAATGCCAAGCATTTCCTGTGCTCATGTCAGACAACTATCTTTTTTTTTTTGAAAGAAAATCCCCTTCATTCGACTATAGGCCTTGTACTAGTCCTTATAAAGTGCTACTTATTTTCCAAGGAGCTGTATACTCAGGTTGGAAATCCAGTGGTGGGTGGGTGCAAAGCTGGGTAACCTTTGGCTAAGAGTCCTAATCAAGAATTTCCCTAAAAAGGCAAAGCATTTCACTTGAGAGCAATCAAGGTCTGCACCGTCTTCTCCAGCTAAGGCTGAGCAGTCTCCCTACTCCCAATTATTCTATTTTTATTTATTCATAATAAAGAATTTTGCTGCTTGTGAGGTTTTTAAGAATATAGTACAAAAGGTCACACTCTTTCAAAGAAAAGTGGTTAATGCTCAGGCTGTGCTCAGCAGTCCTTTAGAAAATGGTCACAGTTCCAGACACTCTTACATTCCTTCACTCAGCAGTGTGGTCCTGACAGACTCATAGGCAAGAGGAGTTAAGGATGAGCATTTTGACCTGAGAGACCAGAGAGACAGAGTTGTTATTCTTGAGATGAGGATGACTATGGATGGAGTAGTACATTTTATGACAGATCATGAATTCCATTTTGGATCAATGAAGTTTGGGATGCCTATGAAATATTCAAATGAGGATGTCAAGTAGGAAGTAGGATATATGTGTCTGGAAATCGGCGGTGTGGCGAGGGAGCGTGCAGTATATGAACCACAAATATAAATTTAGGAGTCATCAGCTGATATCTGAAATTCAAAAGCCTGGAACTGAATGAAGTCACGGGGGTGGGAGTAGATGGAGGAGTCCAGTGATTGAGTTTTGGGGTAGCTCAAGATAACGAGGTCCAGACACAGAGAGGAACCAACAAAGACTGAGGAAGAACAGAGTGTAACACGGCAGAAATTAAAACATGACTGGCACTGTGTTCACTTATTGCCCTCAAGGGTGCTCATATCTAGGATGGGGTAGTTGTTTCCACTTTTACTCTCAAGTTTATTTGATGTGTACAAATGCAAAGAGGACCCCTGGAAGAGCTAACAGGTGGCTCACTAGAAGAGCTTGTATCTGTTCATCCCTTGTTCTTACTCAGTGATTCTGTTCTCAGCGACTCCTCATGCAGTGCTCATGACAAAAAGAACTTTCCAGAAGGAAGACTCATATCATGAACAACTGAGAAATCTCCAGCTTAGAGTTAGCCTAGAGGTTTGGGGTCCCTGGCAGTCTGCCAGGCTTCTTGGAGAGAGATTTCAGTAAGAGTGAAGGCACAAATAATTCCCAACAGAGATAGTCCCACAGGCACATACAACACATTGTACAGGAAAGTGGGAATTTAAAGAGCCTCTGAATTGTTGAGAGGAAAGTGTTCAGGGAGTGGACAGTATGAGGTTCTTGAATTACTCTATTTTCTCTCTGTTGCATTTAAATGATGCTTGGAAATAAGGTGTGAAAATATGAGACACGGGTTGCTCGCGTAGCAGCAATAATTGTTGCTTTTTATTTTGAGCAAAAGAAGGTTAGACATTCTAATTCTAGAGATCTGAGAATGGATGACCTGGATGACCTGGAATGAAATAAAAATGAGGAAGAAATATCTCCTAGGGTAGGAATGAGATTCCCAGAGCTAATGTTCCCAAGATCTCTTATTTATCCTTGAATACATCAACAGTTGTAAAGGATTTATTTTTAAAAGCTTGCTTATGTTAAATTGCTAATGTATAAGGTATACATCATGCCTTTGGAACATACTGTGGTCTGTTATGCTCACGTTCTGGCTGTCTCAAGGGGAAATGGAAAGTTGAAATCACTGGTTTAAATAATGGAACCAAGGATTAAACTATAGATGACAAAATACTCCCTTGGCTCAGGTTCTGAGAGTCATTTTCAAGCACAAATGTTCCAACAATGGGAGCAACAGAATTTGTTTAGCCATATATATTTATTCTCACTTTCACTTCAATCACACCACTGCTAGTTCCGATGTTTGTTGGGGAGTGGAGTCGTCTAAATCACTATATTCAGCAACAGAAACCCTAGATTGACCCCTTGAGACACAAAATAATGCAAATTCCTCAGTATCAAGACCCAAGGTTGAGAAGGGACTTACCTTAGGTCATAGTGGTTATTTGAAGGGAGAGGAGCTGAAGTACAGATCTTTTGTGTTCTTTTCATTCTGCAGTGTGGCTTCTTAATCCCCTGGGTATTTAGAAAATAGAATTCATTCACTCATCAATAGCTACTTATTGCCAGGCTCCTGTCCTATTCTGGGCGTGGTGTGCAGTGGGGTTCAAAACAGATGT
Organism: Condylura cristata; assembly: GCF_000260355.1. NCBI lineage: Eukaryota > Metazoa > Chordata > Mammalia > Eulipotyphla > Talpidae > Condylura > Condylura cristata. The sequence continues at coordinate 28,304,883 of NW_004567104.1, forward strand.
GGCTATTGCCTTGTCTAGTTTATAGCCCCGGTGGGGGAGATAGATGTTAAACAGAGTCACACACACATATATGTTAGTGTAAGCCCTGAGTAGTGATAAGAAAGGAAATACTCTACTGAGCATTTAGACCTGGGTACCTGATCCAGTCTGTTGGGCCAGTGGAGATTTCCCCAAAGGGTAGATTTAGAAGACAACAGGGAAAGGACTTGGGGAGCCGTGAGGGTAGGGGCATAGCAGGGGGAATGTTCCAGATAAAGGGAGTAACTGCAGAAGTCCTGCAATTGGGAGGAGTTTGGTACAGAGAACCCGTAAGAGCCTGCTGTGGCTGTGGTAGGTGGTGGGGAGGCTGGGCAAGGAGGAGGCACCAGGAGACCAAGGGGAGCTGCCCTTGAAAACAGTGAGATGGCTGTTTTCTATTTTAAGTGCAATGGAAATCTCAAACAGGGATCTCTTATGATCAGATTTACAAGATCTGAGATCATCCCAGTCATTGGTTCTAGGAAAGTGTTGGCAGCAGCTCAGACCGGGTGGTGGGTGTGGAGATGGAGAGGAATGCACAGGTCGAGAGCAGTTATCCCCCTTTTGACCCTCATATTTCAGATACTTCAAAGTAAGAAGAAAAGGTTGGGTTGGCTTTCTGGCTGGGAAGTTGAGTCACAGGACCTGGTGAATCACTACTGGGTAATGCACAGACGTCAGTCTTCTTCCTGTCTTGCTCAAAGAAGCCTTAGAACCTCGATGCTCCTACACCATAACAATTTCTTTTATCTGTGTCTTTCAAAGTATTCTGCACAGATGCTCCATCATTAGGGTGGGGGAGGGAGAAGGGCAGACAGCTTGGACTGCCATTAAGTGACTTTGAAAGTCACTGATTTTACTGTAATTGCAAACTTGGATGTAACCCAGGTGGATACAAGGTAATTGGTGGTTTCACCCAAAATAAGTAGGACTCAGACAAGATTGGCTTGGAGACGTGGTCACAGCCCCTCTTTTTGCATTTCAATGAAGGAAAATATTCTCCTTATTCCTGAAATCCTTTGGAATTGCTCAGCATATAGATTTTGTTACCCATTCAGGATTTAATATAGTTTTTCCAAATTAGTTAGTTAGTAGGAACTTATGTGCTTCCTATAACAACAGAGTACCTAGAAGCTAGTGAGCAGTTACTACCTGGCAATAGTAATAGCTCAAGGCTATTTACGTTCAATTACTATGAGGGGATGAGGGGGCAAGGGACTACCTTACAGGTGAGCTCAGACCAGATGCCCCAGCACCCACCCCATGGGCTGTAAAGCTCTTCTCTCTGTGTCCAGTGATTTTCTGGGTACCATGGCAATAAATGCATCACCAGGCATTTTCCAATTAATATTCATTAGACTTGAGAAGCTTTCTTTACTGGCAGGGCTGAACATTTCCTCTGTCCTTCCTTATCAACTCTGGCTTTTCCCTCAACTCTTGCCATCACTTGGAATTTTCCCTTATGATAGATGTTAACACTGTTTGTAATATCCTGATGTTCTCATCTTGATTGTCTCTCTTTTTCTCTCTCTCTCTTTCTCTCTCTTTCTCTCTCTCTCTCTCTCTCTCTCACACACACACACACACAGGTGTGAGAGGAAAGGTGAGAGCCCTTTCCTCTCATCTTACCCTAGTGTGGGGGTTGAGATGGCCTGAGGGGAAGAGAAGAAGGGGGAGTTTAGGTTCACACAGCTGCTGCCTCTCCAGGTGATGGCCCAGGTTTGTTGACTTCATTGTCATGTTGCTATGGGTTTTCAGGAGGGACATCTTTGTAGGCTCTGCCTGGGGCGGGGCTCAGGAAACCTGTACAGGGATCCTTGTAGTGCATGCGGAAAGTCCAAGGAGCCCCTCAACCTCTTCTAATAGCCACAGGGTCTGATATTCTCTGTTCACTCTGGCACACCCCTTGAAGACTGGCCCAGCTCTGGTGATGCCGATTCCTGAGAGGAGTTGAGAAAGTCTTCTCTAGGGACAGGTTGGTTATTTTCACTAGATTTGGAAGCAGAAAAAACACCTCGTCTGGGGGTTTCTGGAAGGATCATCTCAGAGGATTAGGAACCCTGGAGGGTGACCAGACAGCCCTGCTCTCTCTCTTCTCCACCACACTCCCCAGTGTCTGGAGACCCCTGTCCCTCAGCACTCTGATGTCTCTCTGGCCACCTGACCCATGCTTTCAGTCAGTGTGATGAAATGCGGTCCAGTGGCCATGTCTCCCCAGCAGGAAGAGGGTTTGTAAGAGATGTCACCTCTGAGAAGGTGCCACAGGATGTGCTGCCCCAGTTCTGTTTGAGCAGGTCAATCAAGTCATGGCCTGATGAAATCTGTCCAAGCCATTCAGCCACTACACCGACCGTGAGGTACCTTGCTAGACAAAAAGCCTGAGATCCTGACACATGATTATCACAATTTCCTGGAGGGAGAAGACCATGAGTCCACATGAGCAGCTAGAGCAGCCCATGCCCAGTTGTAGCTCAACCAGAACAAGTTCTGACGCTGCTCTTCTCTCTCACCTCCTGGACGCACCCTTGAAATGTCTCCTTTTAGCTCCCTTTGTGAGGAAGGGTAAGTTCTTTCTGGCACTGGTTCCCACGTGTATGAGTCTGGAGTAAAGCCTGGACCTAGTGAAGCCTGCTTCAACTTGGTTCATCTTCCCCTAGTCCTCTCTGGTGAAATCTTTTCCCCAAGGGCAAAGGACACCTCTTTTAGAAGTGGATCTAAAACACCGCCACACTGTAAACCTCTCAACTGGACAAGAACTTATTTCATGGTGGGGCTGGTCAGGCTTTGATGCCTGCTATTCTAAGCACTCAGCATGCAGGGCCAGTGTCTGACCCCGGCCACCAGCTGGGCTGGAGTGGGGAGCCTCAGACACACTCCTGCATCTTCCCACCCCTGTCCCATTCATCCAATTCTGTCTCAGCCTGGTGACTTTGAACTTTTTTCACCCTTTTCTAAGGCCTTGCTGATGTTTCCTCATTTCCCAGATTAGAGGCCTTAGGGACTTCTTTACCAGCACCTTTCCTGACCCCCGACATGCCCTGCCCAGACTCTGGAAATTCTGGGCTTATGGAAAACAAGGATGAGTCGTTTTTGTCTCTGCTTTGCCCACAGACTCTATTTCTTGGCCAGGGGAACACTTTTCTGCATGCTTCCCAATCTCATCTTCATGGTCCAAACTATTAATTAGAATTACAGTCAAGCATCTCACTGTCCAGCCTGCCTGTGTCTAGAAGGAAACTCCGGTGTTCTCCAGCCCACCAGCAGCCCACGCCTGTTGCTCCCTTTCTTTCTTCCCCGTCCAGGGCGAGTCACCCTCTGCACTGGGCTGCAGCTCCTTCTTCTCTTTCGGTTTGTTACTTCTGCTGCTGGCTTTTAGCTTTGCTTCTGCTGTTTCTGCTGTTGCTACTATTGCTGTTGATTCAGTTTCCACTTTCTGCACGTTGACTTTTCTTTTTCCCCTCCTTTTGCCTTTTCGCAGATGATTTTTAAATTCTGCTTCTTTCCCTTCTGACACTGCTCCTCCCCTTCTCGCCCTCTCTTCCTCCTCCTTCCTCCCTTCTCGGCTGCTCCTTTCTCTTCTGCTTTTTCTGCACACTCAGCTTCCATCACCTGTGCCCTGCTTTTGCTTTTTCCTCCTACTCTTCCCACTTTTTCTGTTGCTTTTGCTTTGGTTTCAGTTTCTGTTTTCTCTGCCTTGGCTTGGACCTCTCCAGCACCTACTTCTTTTGCTTCTTCTGTTGCTGCTTCTCCTCCCACGACCCCACCTCCAGCTGCCTGCTCTCCCTGCCTTCTTCCTCTGCTTTCCCCACAACTTTTGCTTCTTCCACTCCTGCCTTCTCTTTTTCCTCCTCCTCTTCCTCTTCTTTCTCCTGCTCAGTTTTGAATGTGCTAATTTCACAGAGCATCTGCTGTTTTCTCTAAACTTTTCAATACTCTCTAGAGCTCTGATATTTTTGGCAATGTGGGACTAGCACTGCAGTCTCTGTGACTGACAAATATTAACAAGAGGCCCTCACAGAGGGACAGTACTTTATAATTAACTCAGTATTTACAACCCCATTAATTTATTTGATTCTCAGTGGCCATGGTGGGTAGAACAGGGAAACAGCACCATTAAGTGGGTGGTACAGAGAGTTCAAACAGCACCTTACATTTTTACAGAGGTCAAAAAATTCCTTTGTATCTATAACTTCACCTGTTTGAGAAACACCTAGAGAGCATATTGGCACAGAGCAGATAGGGGTTTGGCCATGGGCACATGGCCAGGCGACGACACCTAACCAGGATGAGGGGCCTTGGCATCTTGTCCGACATCTTTTTTTTTTTTTTAAAGATTTATTTATTTATTCATACAGAACTGGGGTACAGGCCAGAGGCTCAGGGGCGGCAAGAGGCTTCACCAGATACAGAGCGGGGAACAGAACAGGCAGATCAACAAAGCACACTGCTGAGGGGAGCAGCGGGCGGGTCAGGAGAGGTCTGCCGTGCCATGTGGTCACCTCTGGGGGAGGCGGGAATCGAACTCATACGGAAGTGGCTTTAGCTTCTCAGTGCTGTGCTTTAACCCGCTGTGCCACCAGGGAGGGCCTATCCAAGATCTTACAAAAGCTTTTAGAAAAGCAGTGGTAGGGGTGGGCCTCGGGCCAGTTCTTTTCTTAGCATTGACCAGCCCTTCTCACTCAAGTCTTGGCATGGGAGAGACATACAGATCTGGTTATCTGAGTTCTTCTTAAAGAAAATTCTAGTGACCCAAATTCAGGGTACAGCACCAATAAACATAGAAGTAGCTTTTTAAGAAAAAACTCAATTGATGGGCTGCAAGTACCATGAGGCCAAAGGACAATTAGAATATGTTGGGCTCACTCTGAGCAGATGCCATCCTGGTTGGGTGCCAGGCTCTGAGAATAGAAATGCTGGCCCTTCTGCAGCGGTCCTGGCAAGGCCTTGTTAGACAGCTGGTCTCCAGCCAGTTGCTCTCCTCTGTTGCCAGCTCTGCATGGGCCCCAGGAGAATGGAAATGTAATTCGGCAACTTTCACATTCTCATCTTTGAAGAGTGGGTGGTGGTGGCATCCTAGTTGGGCAATAGTAGATTATCAATCAGCCCCATGAGGGCAAGCTTGGTTGCTCTTGCTACCCATCATTCCCATTTAAAGCAAAAAAAAAAAAAAAAAAAAAAAAAAAAATCAATAAATAAAACTGTTAAAGAATGGCCACATAGACTTTATGGGGTGGGTGAATATAGTAGGTATAGGATCTACTGAAGTGGGGATTTGCAAAGGGGGAGGTGATATTGAGTTCAACATGGCAAGTGGGAATTTCTAACCAAGGGTGTAAATTCAATGACTGGAATGGACAACTTCAAGGGTAAGGGAGATTCGGGTTAAAACAACCAAGCAAATAGCAAATGCCTGTGACTCTTGCTGAAGGCAGACCAGGGTGATCAAGACATCATCTGGGGGATGAGGAAAGAGGAGGAACCAGATTAAACTCAAGAGTGATCAGCGTGGAGGATGGAGGATTTTGGCTAAACTGACTTAGCAGAATTGTTCCTAAAAAAGGAGAATACAGAGATGATGTAGGAGAGCATCTGTCAATGCTCGGGGCTAAGGCCAGGACTGAGTGTTTAATGGATACTCAAAAATATTTGTTACTGATGGCATACACGCTGAGGCCAGGGAAGGATTTTCACTATGTTCTAAAATATTTAACTACAGGATATTAGGATATTGCAGGACTCTTAACGGGTTCTGATGAAATATTTGGTGTCTGGGTTGCAGTGGAGAGGGGCTGGTGGGGTCAGTGTCAGAAATAACAGGGCAATGGCTTCCATGGTCTGGCTCCATATTAGAGGTGACCCAGAGAATAAAGGGGTTGGAGGTAATTTGAAAGGGGAGAGGCAAGCTGGCTATGTCTTGGCTTAAGGGAAGGAAAAAGGAAGAGAGGAAGGAAAGAAGGGAGGAAGGAAGACAGGGAAGGAGTAGAGTTGGCTTGGGCATGGGATAGGGCCACACAGGGAAGGGCTCGAGGAAACAACCTTACCCTTAAGTCACTGCCCAAATGTCTGTGTGCCTCTGTTATCACTTTCCTGGGAAAGAATCGCACCTCTATGGAGAGACAGAGCTCCTCTAGGAAGGGGGTCCTTAGAAGGACTGCAGTTCAGGAGTGCAGAAGGCCAGGGTACAAACTACCATGGCTGTACTCCCTGTCCTGCCACCCCCAGGAGGAGAGCAACCCCATCCTCAAGGCTCCATTGGGCCCACCTTTGCCTAACACATGACATGCTTCCAGGTACCCCGATCTCACCTCACAGCACAGAAGGGGCATTGTTCCTCAGAAAGGGGCAGGAAGTTCCTCAGCGGGGCTGGGCCTCAAAGGGTGGGGTGAACCGGCTGATAGGAGGCAGCAGAATGAAGGAGTCAACAGTGTTGGTGTGAGGAGGGTCATTCTGTGCGACTTGGTGGGAGGTGGGAGCTGAGTCTGGAATTGCAGTCATTTCAGGGATTTCTGTGTCTTATCTTTATTTTACTGATTCCGGTGCAAAGGCCAGAGTTTGTCCCCAGTTTGTGCCACATGTCATCTCTGGTCCCTCCCCATGCCTTCCTTGAACTAGCTCGTCCCATTTCCCCACTCAGAGGCACCACATTTTAACACGTTGGTGTTTGTCTTTTTGTTCGTATCTGTTCTTGTATGAGGTGTGTTGCTTAGGATGCCCTGACTTTTTAACTTACAAAAAAATTTAATGACAAGAAAGTGGTATTAGTAAGTCATTCTCATTGGTTTTCTTTTTCTCAGAGGAAAAGAAAACAAAACATCCCATCCCTTTCTATGACTAATTTTATGCTAAGGATAAAGGGCACCTTAGGATGTATGTTGTTTTCATGTACACGAGTTTGGGTCTCCTCTACCTCACTCTGCTTCTGACTTTTTATTTGGCACTGCGATTTTATTTTTAAATTTTATAATAGTTTATTTTTACATATTTTTGTGCATTTTCCCATCTCAGTTGCAATCTCCTTGGGAGAAAGCCCCCCTTTTTTTTTAATTTTATAATAGTTTATTTTTACATATTTTTGTGCATTTTCCCATCTCAGTTGCAATCCCCTTGGGTTTCCCATCACCACTGGCACTGTGATTTTAAGATCCATCCACACTGCCATGAGCGCCTCTGGCAACGACTTTGGAAAGCTGCGTGGTCCTGCAAGAAGAACACCCACACACCATGCCCACCCGGCCCCTGGAATGGACACCCACTGGCCCACAAGTATTTCCTCAGCAAAGGAGCCCCATGTGGAGAGCTGCTTGGGCTTCGAGCTGGCTGGAGGCCTCACAGGGGCAACACATGGTTCTCAGACAACGAGAAACTGGTGAGCGCAACTTGGATGTGTTCAGCCAAAGCAGAAGTGACTGTGGCTTCAGATCCTGGAGGGACCTGCAAGGCTGCTTACAATCTGCCCATTCTTAGTAATTGTGTAATGTGACGATGCATGGGACAAATAGTAGGTCTCAGTCTTGGCTTTGAAAGGACAATGTGTTCTCTATGCATAATAGGAAGTTTAGGAAGCAAACCCAGGATGTCTGTTTTCCTGAAGGTAAGCCTGTGAGTAAACATGGTCTTTGGTTTGATATGGAGACGGGGTGGGGGAGGGGCAACGTGTACCTACAACAACCAAGAGGGAATGGAGCGAAACAGGAAAAATGTGTGCATGTGTGTGTGCGTGTGTGTGCGTGTGAGAAAGGGTGACCAGGCCAGAATGGAGAGTAGGAAAGGGATAGGGCGCCGTTATAGACAACATCTTTCCCCTTACCCATCTTGCCAATCCGTTGGCCATATATCTGCTGGGTCCCGTGAAAGCTTCTAACTGAAAAGCATGCAGAGCAAATAAGCCTCTGTTTTAACTTAAGAGTGTTGGCTACTGTATGTGCTTCCTGTGCTTCTGGAGTAGTTCTTTTCCATTTGGGAAATAACCTCTTTTGCAGAGACTCCAGAGGATCTGCTCCATCATCGGCGTGCTGTCCGCTCGAATGGTCCAGAGGTGGCAGAGACACCTGGGTGGCAGGAAAGTACTGTGCTCCTTGAGCCTTCCTTCCTATCTCTCCTTCCTGGCTTTAGGCTGGCCCTGCTTTGGAAGTGGTGAGCAGTGGGTGGGGAGGCCTGAGGCTCAGTCGTGGAATTCCAGGCATTTCCTCCTCCAGTTCCAGGATCTACAGGCATGGCTAGTAGGGACTGCACAGGTTGCAGACTGAATCCCACAGAGGTCCTGGGAGCCCCAAATTCCCCTTATGTTTTTCTTTGCAAGTGTGATCTCAGACAAATATATTCTCAGACATAACTAGAAAGTTCCAGAGTTGCCTATGCAGAAGTAGGAGCTATAGTGACGTGGAGCAGTAGAGCTCTGTGGGAGCTGGGAGCTAGTTTATGGACACTTGCCTGTTTTGTTCAACACAGTACCTAATATAGTGCCTGGCATAGGCTATCCAGTCAACAAACAGACTATAATTTCAATAAAGTAGTATAGATAGTCCATAAAATTTGATGAATCACTGAAGTTGAATGACGGGCACCAGAGAGGCATCTGATTTATTTATGGGAAGAATGAAGTTAACAGAGTAGAAAGGATTTTCTTATGTTCATTATTAGTAGTTCCTGGCAAATTACTTGATACATGCTTAGGGCACATTCAAGTTATGGGTAGCTTTGACAGCTAGAATGTTCTCTAGAAGGAAATAAACACTCCTTGAGGGAAGACTCCGTGATGCCAGCCCTGGTTGAGGCCTTAGGACTATAGAACTATTATTTTTGAGCATCTATTTTAAGCTGGGTGTTATTTTATATGCTCTTTGTATATTGCCTTATTTAGTTCATTACAATCCTTTGACGTCTCCTTGAGCAGAAAAGGAATCTAAAGTTCAGAGAAACAAATTGTTGGATCCAAAGTAAACAGAACCAGCTTGGGGTGCTGATGAGCACCCACCCTGCATGTGGTAGGGAGCAAGAGGTTCCCTTTATTCCTTAGAGGTTCACATTTTATTCTTTCCAAACATCTCAATTTTTAAAAAAAATTTCTATAATCACAAATAAATTAATGTCTTATGAAAATAAAATAGAATTATAAACAGAATGTTCAATTAAAAATTTTGTAATGAACATACCATGTGGAGACTGACACAAAATTCATGTCAATATAATTAATGGTAGCATCTAAAAGCAAAACAAATCCATTGACAGATGGAGTGGGGGAAAAACTATGGAGTGATGCATATAATTGCTGGGTTTGGGCTTTGAAGCATTCAGAGGTATGCTTCTGCCCTTAAGATTGCTTTGGTAATAAATGCAAATAAAAACCAAACAGGTTAACCGATCATTTTTTTGCAGGCTCTTCCAGGTAATGTAAAGGGCAATAAACTCTGCTGGGTCTTTTTTACTGGCCAAGGCTTTCCTTGATCTTCCCTGTGATGGCCTGCAAGACTCTACGCCTTCTGGTCCTTCTAGTCTTTCCATTGCTCAATGTTCCATCCTAACAAATGCTTCTGTCCCTTTGACTTGACAGCCTATTCCCACTTCAGCCTCAGGGAATTTTCACCTGCTGTTAACTTCTCAGAACTCTTTCACCTAGATTTTTACAGGACTGACTCCTTGTCCTCTTTAGGGTCCCAACTACAAAATGTCAGAGAATTTTTTTTTTAAAGATTTATTTATTCATATGGAACTGGGGTACAGGCCAGAGATGCGGAGGGTGAGAGGATTCACCAGAGACAGAGTTGGGTACAGAACTGGCAGATCGATGAAGTACACTGCTGAGGGGAGCAGCAGGAAGGTCAGGAGAGGTCTGCCAAGCCATGTGGATCTCCCCAGGGGCAGGTGGGAATCGAACTCATGCGGAAATGGCTTTAGCTTCTCAGTGCTGTGCTTTAACTCACTGCGCCACCAGGGAGGGCCGTCAGAGAAGATTTTCCTGATAATCCTACCTAAAACGGTCCATCTACTTCCCTTCCCTGCCAATCCTTGTTATTCTCTATCCCATTACTGTGTTTTCTTGACAGCATTTGAGTTACCAAATTTTTATTTCTATGATTGTTTAGGTATATCGTGCTATCTCTCTGAACATACACTCGGTACAAGGAGGGCGTTTGCTTTGCTTACCATTGTTTCCCAGGGCCTACACCTCTCTGTGCATAAGAGTGTGCTTAATAACAATCTGCCAAATGAATGATTGAATGAGTCAGGCGCACTAGGACAAGGCAGTAGAAAAGAAACTGGATGTGAGAACACAAAACCTTTGCTCCCAATGTGGGAGCCAGTGATTCTTCAGAAGCCCCTTCCCCTCTTTTAACCTCAGTTCCCTCTTCAGTAAAAAGGACAAAAGGCCCTCCCATTGAGGTGCCCCCAGGTTGTGAGCGAGGAGTGGATGTGAAACTCCCTGCTAGTGTAAAGCTCTGCCCACTGACAGCTGCTGGGTGGGGACTTTGCATAGCTGCAGAGCGGGAGAGGAACTGCATACTGGGTTGCCTTGGGTGCTTCTGTTTTTGGATCAAGCAGCCACTGAATATTTCATGATTAGATGCCCAGAATTCTTAGAGACTGGGGTCTGCACAGAGGCAGGGCCAGGGCTCCTGATTTAATTGGGGAGCAATTAGTGAGCATTGCTGGCCAGCCCTTTATTAGTCATAAGTCTAATAAGCTGAAATGGAGGAAGGCTGAAAAAATAATCCATTAAATGTAGTCATATTTACACTTCTGTTGTCAGCCACACCATTTGTTGGTTTAAAACAAGCTGGCTTTAATTTATTACAGTCATTACTTCTGTCTGGGAGAGATAAAGAACCTGAATTTCCTAAGTACATGTGCCATGATAGCAGTTAAGGGTCCCGTGCCCATGCTTGTAGATAGTTTTTAGAAACAGTGACTCTCAGCAAGGTTGGATTTTTACTTTATTAATTCTAAGAAAGAAGCAGTTATCATTCTGGAGCCGTAAAGCAGATGCCCAGGAACTGCTTGTTTAGAGATTTACTTTTGTTGGGTCTTAACTGTAACTCAAACACCCTGGGAACTTGAACCTTTTGGGAGACAGGACTTGAATAATGAGCAGAAGAGGAGACAAGTTAGGCTGGGGTTAGTGTGACATCTTCTGGGTCCAGGGAAGAGGCCCCTCCCTGGGCTGTTTTTTTCTTTTCTGCTGAAAGGTTTCAGGAGATGTTGGGAGCATCTGGTGGGGCCTCTGAATGCCAGTGTAAGGAACCTTGTGATGAATTGTAGTTTTCAAAAACTGTTGCAGCAAGATGACTATTTTGCATATTCTTCTTAAAATATGATTCCTCTTTGAGTTGTGGGGTCCCGATCTCCTCTCCTAGAACCCAAGATGGCTCTAGATTCCCCAGCAAAGGGTACCACCTCTTAAGAGGATCTTCTTCAGACACCAGTTTTCAGCCCAGGTTGTTACCTGTGTTTCCAGCTGGCTGTAAGTTAGAGCTTCCCAGGGCCCCTCCTCGGGTTTGATTAAGTTGCTGGAACACTCATAGAACTCTGGGAAACTATTTATTCTTTACATCACCCATTTATTTCAAAGATTATTCTTCAGGAGCCAAATGGAAACAAATGGAAGAGAGGCTTAGAGCAAGGTGTGGGGAAGGGTGCAGAGCTCCCAGGGCCTCTCAGGGGTCCACCCTCCCACGGCCTCCA
>NW_004567104.1:28317039-28324337 GCF_000260355.1 Condylura cristata
ACTTTATCACTTTCACCAGTTAGGAAATTCCAAAGGTTTTGGAAGCTGTGAGTCAGGCTTGCAGGTAAAGACCAAATATTTATGAGATATATTGTGATCATTTAAATGATTAAATATGTACTTTTCTTGTAAATCACAGTATCACACCAGGGAACATGTCCTTTTGGTCAACTGCTATCTGGTGTTCCAGATTCCTGGTCTCTTGGGAAAAACAGTTCAGAGCACCATTCTCTGTGCCCTGAGGACCCTGGCCGGGCACATACCATATCAGGCAGAATCCTAGAGCCCTGGACTGCTGCTGTTGATACTCTCTGTCCAGGGGCCAGAGCGGATGGCTCTTTTTACAGTTCTGATGATGAGATGGTGGAGCCTGGTGTGGAGATACAGTGCTGCGTCGTGTTTCTGACCATCTGACTTGCTCTTGAAAGAACTGCTTTCTCCTGCCACTGGGCTGGCTGAGTCTGGCTTTGGCATGTTTTCTGGAGCTGGCTGTCTTATTAACCCCAAACTGCTAGCTTTGCGATCCAGCTGGATCTGTTTTCTAGTCAAGAGATCAAGCAGTTACATGGAGCTGGAACAAATGGATTGTCTTTGGTTTTTTTATGCAAGAACAAAACCGAAATGTTTCATTTTTGTTTTGGTAGTAATACATCTGGGCAGAAGGGCCGAGTCACAGTGCAGATTTGTTGGTTTGCAGGGCTCAAGCTGAGGCCCAAGGGACTTGCTCAGAGTGACAGTTGGCATTATCCTCCTTTCCCTCCTCCCCTCTTGACCCTGGTGTCCCAAGTCCTTGGCTGATCTTTGGATCACCACCCCAAACCATCAGGGCTGTTTGTCCTGGTCAGTGAGGCGATCAGATGCTTCCAGGGTGGCAGTAGTCCTCTAGCCTGGGATGGTGGCGGGGCACAAATGACAGGAAGAGACTGTCTTGATCACAGGTCTGGCTTTGCTGTGGATTAGCTGTGTGAACTAGGATGACTGATTTCCATTTTTGAGCTTCTAGTTTTCAACTCCAGGAGAAAGGGTCAAGAGCAATAAAGTCTGCATCAGAAGTCTTAAAATATTCATGCCTTTTAATCCAATTATCTGGTTTCTGGATAGTTATCTTATAAAGGTGATCCAAAGTGTATAAAAAGCTTTATGCTCAAAAATGCTCACTGTAATAATATGCATATTGCATAGTGTGTTTAAGAAAATATTTGATCACATGAGGAAGTGGTTATGCTACATTGAGTTTAAAAAAAAAGCAAGAGTCTAAAACAGTATTCAAATTGAGGATGGTCACATTTAAGACTCATCTTAACTGTGCAAAAGAAATTTTGGTTAAAAAAGGATATTAACTGAAAGACCAGGGTTGCTCAGTTGGTTAGGGTGTAGATAATCTTTTCCTTATCTTTTCTGCATTTCCACAATTTTAGCTATAGATATAATCATAGATATAGATATGTATGTGTGTGTGAATGACTTTTATAAGCAGGAAAAGAAACCCTTAAGCATTTAAGCATCAAAAAATGACAGGAACAGGGCTTACCCAGTGGCACAGGGGTTAAGCCAGCACTGTCAAGGTATCCGCAGCCAGAGTTCAATCCCCAGCCAGGGAGCTGACCCACAGACCTCTCCTGTCTCACCCTCAGCAGTGTATTTCAGTCCATCTGCCTGTTCTGCTCCCCACTCTGTCTCTGGTGAATCCTCTCACCCCCTCACCTCTGGCCGACACCTCAGTTCTTGTATGCATAAATAAATAAATACATCTTAAAACAATGGCAGGAACATTTAAAAACTCAACCTGTTTTATAGTCTTCTAAACCTTTTTTGTTTAACCTCTATTATGGCTCACAATAGCCTGGAGGAATTCAGGTTGGTTTTGTATTCTACATGCGAATCAGGATGCTGAGGAGGGAGGGGAAGACTCTTCCTATTTGGGTGTGGAGGGGCCAGCAAGGGGGTTAAGCTCCTGGCTTTGGGGACAGAGTACCTGCCTTCAACATGCCCTGCCCTCAGTGCAAGACTCCCCAAGGAAGGGGCAGGTGGCTGTCAGGCAACTTGAACCGTGTACCTTGGTGGACAGAGCACCCACTGGACGCAGAGGGCTGCCTGGACTTCTTGACTCCTTCTTTTTCTGGCTACAGCAGAGGAAGGGGAAACACAGGGGATACCCACAGAGAGGCTGCCTACTGCTTGGTGCTTGGCCAGACTTTTTAAAGCAGGGCCAAGGCTGTGACCTAATAGGTGGGAACTGAGTGGCATCAGCTGGGAGGAGTGTGGGGTGAGGAGAGAGTCCTGGGTTCTGGGAATGAGGAAGAACACTTCACATTCCAAATGGGCCACTGCTGAACCCCTGATCTGGGAGGCAACAGCTGCCCTGGCCTGGGCCAGCCCTAGGTCACTGATGTTTGCCGTTGCCTTAATTCTACTTCCTGCTCATTCTGTTTTTCCTCGGCAGCATCTCCAAAGAGGAATACAGGTCAAGTTAGGAGAGGTCAGCCAGAAGGTCACAGGCTCTCCCTGGGCTTCCCTTAGAGGCTGTGGGTGCATGGGGCCTTTTGCGGTGGAATCTGAGGGGCCAGGTGCTAGAGAAGTGTCTATTTGTCCCCAAGAGTCAGGGATGGGAGGGAACTTGGGGTTTGGAAGATGTGTTTGAGGGGTGCCTCAGCACTCACCTGTCCATACTGCTTTGCAATATCCCTTCCTGTTTTTCTCTCTCTGGACCCTCTCTGGGTATGGGTAGTGGCTGCCTATCTATCCCATGGGTGCCTTGGAGATAATACTTCACCATGTGGCTTGGGGAAGGTATTCCCTGACTAGAGGGGAAAGACAGAGAACGAACTGTTTTCATGCAGTTCATCTGGCTGGTTGTGGATAAAGAGGGAAATTGTGGGGAAGAAGGAAGGTCTGAAGGGAGGAGGGCCAGGTTATGGAGCTTTGAGGCCTCCCTGGGTTTGCCACCCCTGCCTCCTCCTCCTGAGCCTTGGGAGGGTGGAAGAAATTGGATGTGAGGGCATGTGGTAGGCACCAAGGCAGGCATCTTACGGGAGGGACGCTGCTGGGGGACTCAGCTGTTTACTCACGGCTTACCAGTCACCTTCACTCTGTTGGGAGTGACCAAATGCAGAGATTTACTGAGGGACTGGATAAGGGCAATAATAAATCAGGCCTTGCATCCAAAGGTGATAAGGCGGTAACAAACTGGGCTTTGCATCCAATTAACAGGGACCTTGCATCCGGGATGGGACTAGCTGAAGGTGATAACAAACTGGGCCTAGCATCAAAGGACACAGCGATGAGTCACCCCTTTGGAATGTGAACTTAGAATCTATATAAGAGATCCTTCCCCCCCTATAGGGTTGGCAGTAGCTGCGGACCCCACTCTAGGGGCTCTGTCTCAGCTGCTGTCCCAGAGCAATAAACTCTGCTTGCTCAGCCTCTCTGCCTCCAGCCTTCTTTTCTTGCGGCCGGTCGCAGAAGTTGGGTCAAAACACACTCACAAGCCAGCTCCCCTCAACGTCCGGCAGTGCCAAGTACTTGACAAAGGCTCTCAAGGGGATGATATGTCTGAATTACCTGGGAGCTTGTCTAAAGTGCAGCTTGCAGCTTCTCTTAAATGTTGCCTACAAATCAGTACTTTACCCAGTTCCCCAGGTGATTCTGATGGGCCATGAGCCACACGTGGGGAGTCACGCAGCTGGTAGGTTAGTCTGACTCGCTCAGAGCCAAACATAATGACGTGGGCTCCAGAATATGCCTGGACCAGTCTTACTCCACCTCCAGTCCAGAGCCCAATGGAGGTGTCTCCATCACCCATTTGGAGTAGGCAATAGAACGAGCCTTCTCTCTCCTAGATATAACCGAGAAGACTTGCTGAGTGGCTCTACGAGTCTTCGTCAGAGGCATTTCTATCTTGCCAGTGCTCAATTTGGGGGATCCAAAGTATATGTAATTCTTCCTGGCATAGGTTCCCTGGAATTCTAGTGCTCCACGGTGCTATAAGTAAACCCTTGGATTATTTTCAAAGATACATAACTGTCATAAACTTGTAACCACAATATACATTTTCTCTGTTATTGGTGGGAAATATGTCTATTCAGGAGTATGGTAACATGGGGCTGAATTTACTGCAGCAAGCATTTATTGAGGACCCAGAGTGTGGTAGGCAAGGCTGACCTCAAGTTACACATTTGCTTGTTTTAGATGCACTGGTACACCGGTAAACAAGTTGCTAATTAAAGCATTCAAGCAGGCAATGTTGTTCAAAACATATACTCCTTAAAGGGAACAAAATAATGACATCGGAAAGAAGAGGTCTGTGGCTAGCCTGGAGAGTTAGCTCCTTATAAATGACACAGTGAAGCTCGCTTTGTACAAAAATAAAAACCATTTACTTACCTTTTTCCTGCTTTTGCTAGAAAAGATAGTCTGTTGCCTCTCATAGTACAGTCTGTTCCTTGGACATGTTTCAGAAATGTTAATTTCATTCAGTCTAGGGTTGTAGGGAGAAGGTTTCTTGGAGAAAGTGCCACTTTCTACAGCTGCATCTTGGGGAGAAGTGGGTATCCTCACCTATTCCCCTCTGGCTCCTCCCCTCCAGCTCTTTCTCTGGTTGATGGCCAAGCCCAGGTGCAGCTTCCTGGACCTGAGTGATGGGGAGCTTAAGTGGCTACATTTAAGGCTTCAAACATTAGCAAAAGACTCTTGTGCTGCCTGAGGATGGGTGATTCATGTAGTCCATGTGCTGAGGTGTGCTAGTGCCGGAGAGCTCATTAGAGCTTAATTAAGAACATTCTTTACTGACACAAGTGCAGACTTCTGCTCATGAGCAAGATGCTTTTGGGTTTGGGGATATATTCTGAGCACACTCTTTCTCCTTTGCCTGGGATATCTCAGTATCTTTGTGCCTTCATAAACTGTGTGGTATGCATGAGATTCACCTGAAGATTCTGATTCTGTTGGCCTTGGCCAGCATTTTCCTTTTTGCGATGACTTCTGAATTACTCCAGAGCCTGAGAACCTATGTAGGCCAGTGATTCTTACGCAGATGCTTCTGCTCCAGAGTTCCTGGGCATCTTCTCCTTGGATGTCCAACAGGAACTCCAAGTAGAAGTTTTAAAGTCACTGAAACATCTGCAGTCCACATGTTCCACTCATTCTTCCAAAATATCTCAGGTCTATCATCTCTTTAAAGGAAATTTCTGCCCTTTTGTTCACAACATCTAGCTGTCATCAGATGAGGAAGCCGTTGCTGTGACTGACAGATTCCCTTACCTGAGATTTCTCTTTAACCATTGCTCCCAGCCCACAGCGGTCTGGGGAAGGGCCACTATTCTCCCCACATCAACATATATAAAATGCTGGACTGTTTGACAATCTTTTTCCCATTAAAGACTTTTGATCCCCCAAAGAAGGAACACTGGGTGTAATGTAACACAAGATGCACTAGCATTCAGGGTGCAGCTTGTTCTCTGACGCCTGTAGAGCTCACCTTATCGTGGCATCCCTTCTGGGGCCCTGTGGTGAGCATTATCTCAGCAACTGCCAGGCAGAGCACTTAGCAAGTGTTTCATTGGCAAGTCTCTATCCAGATACTGGAACACGGTCTTCCTTGACTACTCCACTTCTGCTTCTTGTCAGGACACCCATCTCTTCCTCAAATAACTGGCATTGGAATTGGCTGTTCCCTTCAGAGGAGACAAATCTGCTCCATGGCTCTGGCCTTATAGACTTCAGCTCTGCTAACCAAAACATGACACGGTGACCCAGATTTTCACAAGGAATTTATCACACACCCCCTAACTAGTCTCAAGGCCTCTGCCTAGTTCCAGCCCTCTTCAGCTCTTGCCAGCATGTGGAAGGCTCCAATCCAACCCTGCCCACAGCCAGTCTTCCCGCTATTGTAGGCACAGTCTTAAAACTACAGATACCATCATCTAGGGACTTGCAAACTATTTGGCTGAGCACTGTTTGACGCTACTAAAACTCACAAACTCAAATATGTTTTGTTTATGTGAGTTATAAAGAGATTTTGGGTATGTGAATTATATCACTATTAACATTCAAAATTAAAACTGAAGAATATAAAAAATAGCTGTTTACTAGATTTTTTTTTTTAAAGAGAACTGGGGTACAGGCGCAGTGAGAGGATTTACCAGAGACAGAAATGGGAGCAGAAGAGGCAGATTTTCTCTTTGAAAAAATTCATTTCTCTCTCTTGGTTGAGCTCTGAATATATCTTTTTCTAATGACGTTAATAGGCCATCAAATTACATAAATTTTTAAAGTGTTGATATATATATATTTTTCTCCTGTATTTAAAAATCACCCTCATTAATGTAACTACTGGAATGTCACTGGAAAAATCATTTAGTATTGGGAATCTGTTAAGCCACAGCTTTTCCAAAAAATTTAATTTTTACTTGAAGCTTGGATTTTGTCATTGGCAACAAATGCTGTCAGTTGCTTCCCTTGAAGGAACGGCCTCACAAAATTCATTTTTGAGAATATGTCTGCCAAAATCCAATAGATTTATTGAATCACCATAGTTTGTCAGTTGCCTCTATCAAATAAAAACATGTTTTCTGAAAAAATAACTAGTCCAGTTTGCCATCAAACAGCCTCACAAGTGATTTCTTTTTCTGGAGACAAGCATCTTACTTCCAAATGCAACAGAAGTATTTATGGGTATCGACCAATTTATCACACAAAATGTTAACTAACACAATGTGCTATTTACACATTCATAAAGCTAATATGGTTTAATTTAATAATATGAACAACTATGTTGTTTCATCACGAATTTTTTTTTCATCAGGAATTATTTTAAACAAAGCTGGATTTTTCTTCATTTTGCACCATTACCACAAGTGTCAACACATGGAGAAAAGGCACATAATTTTTTTGTACCATTAGAAAAATAACTTTGAACTCCTGGATGCTTGAAAGGGTCTTGGGAACTCCAGGGCACACACTTCGAGAACTGCTACAACAAACTTATAAACACTCAATGACTTCCCCTCCTGTGGGTTAGAACTGGCTAGACAAGGAGAAGGTGGTATCATGGAAATCAACCTTCCTTCCATTCTGCTGACTCTGTCCATAAAGATTTGACTTCTAAGGAAGAGCAGCAGAGTGTATAACTTGCTGTGTGTGGGCAAGAACCTATGAGATGCCAGCAAATCCAGCTGTGATTGATGCACCTCAGGGAGGCCAGTGATGGGGAGGGTGCCAGGAGCTGGGCAACAGCCACCCATAGGACACCAGAGGCTTCAGGAGCTTTTGTAGAAAAGCCAGTGTGCTTTGCTTGAATC
>NW_004567104.1:28325262-28355235 GCF_000260355.1 Condylura cristata
CTGGCTTTTCTCTGCCCCTTCAGCAGCCACTCACCTGCTGCTCCTGTAGATCCTCCATTAGACATAAACTTTCTGTCCAGAAGTCTATCAGTTGCTCCCTTTTCTGGTTCTGAGGCACCCATTCAGTTTCCTCTGTGCAGAGCACATTGCACTACATGTTTACACATATCCCTATCAGTTGATGAACTTCCCGGACACACAATTTCTGTTTATGAGCCTTGTTTCCACAGCGCCTAGGACTACTCTTAAAAAGTATAAATGAATAAAGGAAACAGTGAATGCCATGTACATTCCACCTCCTCACCATCTCCCCACTGTATCCTTTCATTTCCAACTCCACTATCCCTCCTCCATCCCATCCTTTTGCTGACTCTTAAGTTAACACTCTTTTCTACAACTCAACTCATGGTCTGCTTTCTTGGGTGGTCTTTCTGAGAAACACCCCCTCCTGATTCTGCTACAGCAGATGACATGACATCATTGAAGTCCTAACATGTATCAGGCTCTGTGATACAGGCTTTATGAGCAGGATTCCATGTAATTCCTCCCACTTCTATTAGTTACCCATCGCTATGTAACACATTACCAAAAATGTAGTAACTTATAAGAATGCATATTAATTATCTCACATTGTCCAGGGGTTAGAAGACTCATCTCAGGCAGGCCCTCAGCTCCAGGTTTCCAAAAGCTTACAGTTACAGTGTCAGCTGGGCTCCATGCTAGTCTGGAGGCTTAACTGGGAAGAATCCACTTCCAAGTTCACTGTGGTTGCAGAATGAATTTCCTGGTGGTTGGTTGGACTGAGGTTTTCGCTGTCCATTGGCTGGATGTACCTTGAGGCTGCCCAAAGTTCTGTGCTTAGCCTCTGCTGCCTTTTGCTGTTAGACGCTTCTGTCAGTAGCTCTGTTTTTCATGCCTTGAAGCAAGCCTGTGCTGATTAATTGATGGCAATTAGTTGCTGGGCACCTCTTCTTACATATCACTGAAGGGCTAAATTGCTGGCATCAGCTGCTGCTCTTACAACTGCGCAGTGCACAAGAGTTGATATTGTTCACAATGGCTATGGCGATGTCAGAGGAGGAAGCCCTTCCAGGCAAGGGATGGAGGAGAAGGCTAGCCTTTAAGGAGGAGGACCTGGTTGAGTCTTGGCTCTGCAGGGCAGGGGAGAGAGAAGAAGCTGAGGATGGGTGGGGAGTGAGGACTCAAGGCAGCTGGGCTGCCGTGGGGCTCATGGTCCCTTTGGATGTCTTCTGCCAGTGTGCCCACTGTCCCGTTCTTCCCTCCCAACACTAAAACAATGGTCGGTCATTGGTCAGGATTTCGCTTTTTTGTCTGTCTTGACCAATGAAGTTTTTCTTGGCCTCAGCCTACATGTGTCCTCTCACGCATTCAAGTCCTGCCGGTGTTTTTGTCTCTGAGGCCATCTTCCCATTTATCTCTCTTATTAACTTTTCTTCCCTCAGAGTTGCTTGAGATGCCCATTGTGGAAACTGATATTCATTATCCAGCGAATTCTATCTTCTTTTAATACTTGGGCTCCCATATTTTACCATGTGATGGTTTCCAGTAAGTGGAAAATCCTAGTTAACATTAATAACCCATCTCACTTTTTATTTAACCATTATCCATCCAGTACATGATTTATTTTCCTGAGTTGTAAGCAACTGCTTATTTTTTGTTTATCATATCCAACAACTAGAAAGATGGAACAATAATCCCAACTGTAAGGGAAAAAACTCTGGCCTTATAGAACTTTTTCATAAGGGTTAGTTAGCATCACTCAGTGAATGCTAATTGAAATAATTCCTATTCTTCATTTTCTGCAAGTTTTATATCATGTCACTTCCTTTCCTGAACAAATAAGTGGTTGCCTAAACTTGAAGTGTAAGAGTCACTTTTGATCTCGCCCCTCCTTATGCTGCGTGGCCAACAAACCACAGCTGTGTCCATTCTATCCTTAAATACCTCTCAAGCCAACTTGCATCCAGCAGGCCTCCCCATCTTTTCACTGACCCACTGCAATGGTCCCTCTGTTTGTAATCCATTCCCCACAGATAAGCCACATCCTGAGAAACCTAATCCCTGAGATGACTTTACACACCAGGGGCTTTCCCTTGCCCTCAGAATGTGATCCTCGTGCCTTTCTGTGGTCTGCAAGGCACTGTATGATATGCCCTCCTGTTCCTCCCCTTTCATCTCCTGTGTCTGCTCCCCTTTGCCTAGACACACCGTCCTCTCTTGTCAACTCTTCCTAACACCATGTTCTTTCATGTTCTTAGGTCATTAGAGACTTTTCTGTTCCCTGTACCCAATATACCCTCCCCCAAACTCTTCACATAATGGAATTTATCTCATCTTTTAGGTATCAGCCTAGATGTCACCTTCTCTAAGAGGATGTACAATCCAAAGTGAACATTTCCTGTTATTTTCTCTTAGTCTGTTCTTCCCCTTCACAGCACTTGCCATTTTAATCATCTGTAGTCTCTCCTCTCCACAAAATAACAAGCTCCAGTTGTATGGGCCACAATATTTTGTCTATTACCATGCAGCCAGTTCTCAGCGTACCACCTGACACATGGCAGACACTGAAGTCCATTAACTGAAGTTTTTAAAAAAGGCTGAATGAGGGCCCTTCCTGGTGGTGTGGTGGGTTAAAGCACTGTACTAAGAAGCTAAAGCCACTTCCTCATGAGTTCGATCCCCACCCGCCCCAGAGGTGACCCACATGGGGCAGCAGACCTCTCCTGACCAGCCCGCTGCTCCCCTCAGCAGTGTACCTCGTCAGCCTGCCTGTTCTGCTTCTCACTCTGTCTTTGGTGAATTCTCTCACCGCCTCTGCACCTCTGACCTGTACCCCAGTTCTGTATGCACAAATAAATCTTAAAAAAAAAAAAAAAGGCTGAATGAATGTATGTGTGAATGAGGTTTCCATGAATTCTTTCCACCTGTGCCTTTCTATCCAAGATTACACACCTTTTAAACACTGTGTGGTCTCCTTTCCTCTTTCCTAACTTCAGTCCTGCCGTTTATACTGACTTGTTGAGTACTGTCTTTGTATACACATAATTTTCCCCACCACAGTAACATCTTGTTTATCGAAAGGACACCATCTCACACCTCCATCTACTCAGAACTAACTGAGAGTCAGAAACAAAAATTTCTCTTCCACAAACCTCAAGCTGTGATTTCCAGCCTTTAGGTTCCCTGTTCTGACCAATTTTTCACATTTCCCACATTTCTAGGAGGTGTGAAGTTCTGTTCTCCAAACGCACAGCTAATTAGATGTATGTTTTTTGTCGGTGGGAAAGGGTGTGACTGAACTTACTGAAGTAAATGATGCTTATCTTTTCTAATAGAAGATCTCAAGAAAGGAAATTTAAATCAAATTTCAAAGAGACAGTGAATTCTTATTTCAAATGTATTACTTTACCAGCATCTCAGCCTCACGCACAGCGCAGCTGCCTCCAGCTCTCACATTAGTCGCCGCCACACAGGCACCTCTGGGGCAGGCATGCAGTGCATGCTCTTTGGTGTCCTGTTAGGAGTCTACAGGACATCTTAAGGGCTCTCTTTCCAGAGATCTCCCTTGCAGTATCCAGGAAGGCCAGGGCTTTGGGATTCCTTTAGCTCTGCTTGGGTTGGTGGTTCGGAATCCCAGCCCTCCAGAAACCTAGGATTGATTCCAGTAGCTCATGGATGAATCCCTTCAACACCAAGGAACTCTTTCCAGCATGCCTGTCCTGGTGGAATAGCACACACCTGCACTCACGTTTGCACACCTGCACTCGTGTGCACACACCTGCACCCATGTGCGCACACCTGCAGCGGTGTCTCCAAGGACTCTTCCACAAGGTCCATAAAGTCAAAGCCTAAGACCTTATGGAAGATGGAGCCCTAGAGTATTTACTTCATTATGTACTTGTTCACTATTAATTTATTCACACTTAGTGCCACCAATGTGCCCTAAGTGTGGGAGTACAGATATGCATAGGGTGCTGGGAGTACAGATATGCATAGGGTGGTCTCTGTTGCTCAGGAATTTACTGCTTCTCAGAACAACCCTTTCTTTCTTAAACAGCCCAGCAGAAGGGTGCTCTTTGGGAGCCTTAATCTCAGCACTCTCATATTCTTATCATTTGTTTATGACATGTTCACCTCTCTCAAAACACCCTGCCCTGACTTATCGAGACATCGCTGCATTATTTGTTTTTGCTGACTCAACTGGAACTGAATGCCAGACCCCTCCTTCTCCATCTCTGCTTCTCCCTAGCTGCTGGAGGGTTGAAATGTGAGTTCAACTTCAGATTTGTTCTACTGGTGACCACGAGAGTTTTCAGCATGGGAGGCAGAACACTGTTATTGTGGAGAAGGTCTTAGTTACATATTTGCAAGGAGAAAATTTATATATAATATATACATATATAACATGCCTATAGTACCTATTTATACATGTACACACACACATTTATATGCTTTACACACACAATGAATGTCTAAATACACATGCATAAAAATGTATATTTGCACCTATATACATATACCATACAATATATGTACTATAAAATACATATAAAACAACACAGTATTTATACATGTGTTATCTGTGTGTTCATACATATGTAGCAAACACACATGCATGTGTACACCTGGGAGGTTTCCCCAATCCTCTGCAATCTCTTTACTAACAATCTCCATAAAAGTCTTCTCCATGGGCTCTCTGGGAGCTGGCTGTCACGTAGCTCTTCAGGCATAGGGAGGTCAGGCATGAAAGGTGTGTGGTCATAGCCAAAGCCATGTGGTGGCTTTCCCATATATTTTTTACTTAATGATGTTTATGAGGTAATATGGATAATGCTACTGCCTATGTTTATGGGTAGAAGCCCATGCTTCTACAAATTACCACACCTTTCCCACCAGAGTCCCAATAATTCTCCAGCATAGTTCATTAGGCCCCTCTCCACCCCCTGCTCTCCCTTTCTGGTAACTTCAATTTTGCATTCTGATTTCTGTTTGGGTCTTGTCTGTTCCTCTACTTCATATTTTATATTCTACACAAGAGTGAAATCATCTAACATTTGTGTTTCTTTTTCTGACTTACTTCACTTAGTATAATCTCCAAGCACGCCCATACCACTGTATTAGGCTTCTAGATGAGCCAATAAGCTGATTTACTAATGGATGGCTTTGAAATGTCATGGGCAGTGAGAAGGACTGCTCTCTTGAATACAGACTTCCAATAACTCACAAAGTCTTTGACGCTTTCTCCTAAATATCTCCTGGTTCTTTCCACTTCTCTTCACTCTCTGCCAATATCATGACCTGTCTGGACACCACATAGCTTTCAACTTGCTTTTTTGACTTCCCTCTGATCTCCTCTGGTTCATTTTCTACATAGCATCCAGTATGATCTTTTAAGTCACAAACCTGACTGGGTCACCTGTTTCCCCTCCGTGGCTTCCCCAAAATACAGGATAAAATCCCAGCCTCTTCCACCTGACCCACAGAACCCGCCCATCAGGACTTTTGTTGGCCTCTGGCACATCCTTATTTCTCAGACTTGTTCCCTTGTTCTAATGTTCCAACTACTCATATGCTCTCTTTACACTTGTTTCCTGGTTTTTGAATGTTGCCTTTTTCCTGAAGTTCCTGCCCTCTTCTCCTTAATACAAGTCAGTCCAGAAGACCCAGTTCAGACACTGCCTAGCACTTTATGTCCACCACGACTCTCTCCTATGCTGGCAGCCGGAATTAGGAATCTCTGAAGTTGTTCCCAGGGTCTCCTGCAGGCCATTACCATAATGTGCCTATGGTCTAAGTTGACTCCTTACTGGAATGTCAAATCCCTGGAATCTGGATTCTTTCCTATCCATTACTGTATCTCCAGTAGTTAGCACGGATCTGCACATACAGTAGGGAGAAACTCAGTGTGAGTTAAATTAATTCATAGGTTTGCTGGAATAGACTAATGCTAAGCCTGATGAGAAGACAATCTTGATAAAGATGGTGGCACAATAAGAAAGACTCTTAGAATGTCATGAGCTCTGAGTTCCTTATAAACTCTGGCAAGTCATATCTCTGAACAGAATTTCTAAAATCATAAAATCAAAATCTCAGAGATCCTTTTCAACTTTTTGTGGTCCATTGTGCCGAGTCAGACATGTTTTCTTTTTCTTTGAGTTGCCTGGAAGAGGTATCCGAAGGTATCACAGAATTCATGTATCACAGAATCCTCTTAAAATCCATAAATAACATTAAGGACAAAACTAGGAACAAGGGCTGCTTTGGTCACAAGTGGACTGAGTACTCAAAGTCTAATTGTCAATGCCCCTTGCTGACTTCTTCCTGGAATTGAGAGCCCCTGTCTTTATTTTCTCCTAATTGGCATCCTGAGGCTTCTCTATGAAGATTCTGCCATCTTTTCCCTGCAGAGCTGATAAATTAGCTGAATTTGAAAGATTAGGGGTAAAAGTATGGCTCAGCATTAGAGCCTGAGAAATTCAGAAAAAGGGTCAGATCCCATAAATGAACCTGGGGTGCCTGGAAACTTACCATAATAACCCAGAGCCAAGGCGTGAGGCCACAGACTCCCAGGCAGGAGCAGAGTGCCATGGTTAGGGGGTCACAGTTATTTCAAGGATATACAAATCCAGGTATGACTCAAGCATTGTCTCTAGAATAAATGAGCACTACATCTTGCAACTACCCAGTTATCCAAGTGTACAACAGAGCTGCCATTGTGAACGAACATTTATTTAAAAGTCACTCTAAATTCAAAGCAGGCGTCAAGTGCTTTCCCCACTCACTGGACTCTAAAGAGATCGTGTAGTGACTCACAGCAATGCCAGTTCCAGCACAGGGTCGGGTGGGTCTCGTCCTAACTTCTCCTTTAAGGCTGGGCATCTCTTAGGGGCTTGGTAGATAGTCCTCAAAATTTAGGGAAGCTTTCTTCTGTCCCCAACTGTGGGTGGCCAGACAGTGGGGGCTGAGGTCACCAAGCCCAGCACACGTGAGCAGGGTGAGGCAGGCAGGACCTAGGCTCCTCTCACCCTCACATCCAGCCTGGATGAATCCCTACCCCTGCCTGATTCCCACCTCTGAGTGGAATATAACGTGATCTCTAATAAAAGAAGGCTTTGTTATTAAAAAAAAAAAAGGTAAACAAACATCTAAATATACTTGGACAGGTTAGGAACCATTGGCTAATCAGAGCAACCAATAAAATAAGACTTCTGAGTTTTATATAGTCATTTGTAATTTCAAAAGAGAATTGCTTACTATATATCACTGCATTTGGTCCTCAAAAAAAAATGGCTTGGTAGGGGAAGAAGACTCAGGCAAAGAGGTTGCCAGCAAAAAGGAGTGAACTAGACTTCAGCTGAACACGAGGGATGACAGCAATTGTAGAAGACTGTCGCTCCTCTGCACCCCCCAGCCCCCGATGGGGATACCCTCTGTTAAGCAATTTTGGTGTGACCATGCTGTGCAAACTGTCACTCGTGGACTGACACATCATCAGGTGACATGTGGCTATGTTTTTATTCTTTCTCTTTCTCAGCCATTAAAGGGAAATATCATGGAAGATTACTCTCTGTTAAGTTATTGAAGTGTATATTTTTGTGTCTTTGATTGAGGTGGAAGGTTTAAAGATGGTGAAATATGGTTGAAATGCAAAACACAATGGGGATGACAATCAGAGGATACTGCTTAAATAAAATAAGATACATTTGTGCAATAGAATTGGGCGCAGTTGTTAGTGGATCCAGATATCTTGACATTGATGTTGAACTGGTTAGTTAAAACAAGACCTTTAAAGAGTAGCAGTTGTGGTGTTTCCTCGTGTTTGTAAAATGGTCCCCATTCTTAGAGGTGCAAGTCCTGCCTGGGGTAAGTGACAGGTGCCAAATATGACCTAACTGCATAGCAGGCTTTCATGTGGTTTGTCCCTCTGTGTTGTTAAGAGGATGCGTCACACTCCCTGCTTCGACTTACTGATGTCAGAGAGTCTGAAGCATCCCATAGGCCAGTGGATTCTATTAGCCAATCCTCACACAATGTATAAAGCTGATGAAACATCATCACTTGATAACTAAGGAGATGGAGCTGAGGCTGGCCACAGGGTGGGCTTGAGCACCTCACGTGGCTCAGGTCGGGGTGCTCATTATGTCACCCAGCACTGCCTTCCAGGCTCCCCCAGAAGCAGTGGGACACCCAGCTGGGTGCCCACAGACCATCGTGCCTGCCTCTTCTTCAGAGGCTAGACTCTGGTCTCTCCGCATCTGGTTCTTGTCCAGGGGAGGCACGGGGTTTGTGTCTCAGAGTATGTCTACAGCTGCTCCCCACAAGGCCACTGGCCATTCACCTAGCTTCCTGGGGGACCTCAGGTGTGAGGAATTCATAGGCCAAGGAACCTGATGTGGACCTGGGGCTCGCCAGGCGTGAGACAGTGGGTAGTCACCTTGTTTTCTGGACCTCTGTTTCTTCACCTACAAATCAGGGGGACCTCCTCTGGGGACCTAGTGAGATGAAGCCCATGGGACCTCTTTTTTCCCCCCTTCTTCTCTTTTTATTTTTTAAAAATATATTTATGACATCATCCTTCATTTCTGTATAATGTATGATTTCCCTGTGAAATCCCCATCACCAGTTCACCTGTGCTCTTCCCACTCCTGCGTAGAAGCTCTTTTTAAATGGGCTGGTTGAGAAATGCAAGACAGCAGGAACTTTAGACTCACCAGGGGGTCCTGGGTGCAGCGGCCAGAGATTTAGGGTAACTTCAGCAACCTCTCATCGCCTTTGGTTCTGACCTGTGAAAGGGGGTTATTCTGCTGGGTCCTACCCACCAGCCTGCAATCCTCCAGGAGCTGGTGATTTGTGTCATCTCTAGAGATCTGAGGCTCCTACTCAACTTTCTCATGAGTAATTATTCAAATGGATGGGGGTGGGGGAGGCCCCATGGTTGAAACCCAGCTTCCCCCATCTTGTTTTTACTTTTACACCCCCAAAGTCCAAAACCAGTGGCCTGAGTCACTTACAAACAGAGCCAAGACAATTTTCATGCGTCAGAGGAGCCACAGGCTCCAACCACGCCTCAGGATGGAACACTAAAAATATCTTCCCAGTGTTATTTTTAGGACCCTGCAGGCTGCTAACTGCAGGCAGAGAGAGAGCGGAACTCCTGGCTGGGTGCACGCAGAGGGCCCAAGTTGATGTGTAGGTGAGCCCTTGGGTTAGTGAAGAAGCCCCACTGACACCCCACATCCTCTTCTCTGACCACAGGGAGGGCTCCCCATGGATAGCTCATGCTGCCAGTGCAGCCTTCCTCCAGTCGGGGCACCCTGCCAGGCAGACAGAGTCACCGCTACTTCACCCTTGGCTCCCTGGGCATTCTCTGCACAGACACGTCTGTCCTTCTGTGAAGGGGGGCATACTCACCCCTCATGTTTAAAGTCATTGATGATGCCTATGGTCACATCCATCATCTTTTCTGATCCTCACGACAATCCTGCTAAATGGGAAGTATTATGCCCACTTTATAGAGTAGAATGTAAAGAAGTATCTGTGCTATTACAGCACCCCCACTAGGCAATTGAATGCAGATGAACTCCTGGGGTATGTCTGAAGGTGGGGTGACCTCGGCTATCTCAACACAGGTTCCGTATCTTCCTTCTCGTCTCCCTCCCACGTGGTGGCCACACCCACCCTCCGCTCTAGTCACACATTCCCCATTCATTGGCTTGACAAACATTTCCTGAGCACCCACTCTGGGACTCTGGGGCAGGCCCTCACTGTGCGAGGCCCAGCCATAAGGGATGTGGAGCCCTGCCCTGGGTCGGGGGACAGGACAGGGTTCTGCATGTGGGAAGGGGGTGCACGAAGAAGTCACAAAGGGCATCAAGGAGAGGGGATGGGTTGTTTCTTTGGGGGCTGAAGGCTGAGTAAGAAATGGAAAAGAGCAGTTCAGATTGGGGGCGGGGCCTAGATCAGGCAGGAGATGTGTAGGAACAGAAAGTGTGTAGGACCGAGAGGCCAGAGTGGGTACAGGCAGGGGTGGGTAGTTGAAGCAGCCTGTAGAGTAGTGTGACTCATCAAAACCAAGTGGACAGCTTTTAAAAATAGAAACTAGTATCTGGTCTCCATACCCAGAAATTCTGATGACTGTATACATATATTGGTAGATTTCAAAATTTCCAGGTGCTTCTTCTGGTGAGTAGCCAGCCAGGGTTGGAAAACACAGCCATAGAACAGATAATGGAGTAGGGGTAGCGGGGACCGTGGCAGGTGGCCAGACCTGTGGTCTACCCCGACGTGAGGGGCTAGGCAAGACCGAGAGCCACATATCAGCCTGGTCTCCAGGGAGGAGGCCACAAGGGGGAGAACCCAAGGAGGCGGGTACAAAATGGGGACCTTGTCGGCAGTGTGAGAGCACGAGGGTGTTTGGGGTTGACTTGGACATGGTGGTATCCAGCCAGCACTGACCAGCCTCAAGGAGTGTGGAAGTAGGAAAGTGGAGACTACGGAATATGATAAAAGCAGATGGAATAGCTGGAGACAGAGGATAGAGGCGGGATCAGATGGAATTGAGGTAATTTCTGCCCTGAGGTAGGGAGGTGCACAGGATACGTTGACTAGGCTCTGAATGATGAGTCTGGGAGCAAAAGCCATTCTGGGGACACGGATTGGGCAGCAGGGGACTGAAGTTGTCTGCTCAAGGCAGCGCACAGGGAGGAGGGAGCACTAGAGCAGATAGAGTGGTGCCCAGAAAGCTGAGGGGTTGGGTTTCAGCGCCCAGTGGAAAGATCAGCCCAGCCGGAGGAGGGGGGCTGCTTCCCCGTATGGGGCAGGAGGGGCCCACACCCTGGCCACACCCCTGCCTCCAGAGAGCCCAGCACCTTCATCGGCTGCATACAGGTGGGCGGCCACTGTCTAGAGAGCTGCTTGTTCCCTCCCCACAACTGCCTGGACCCCTTTCCTGTGCTCCCCAGCCCAGAGGCTCCTTCCACCCTGTGCTCTAGCTGAAGACGCAGGCCCTGCCTTGATGCAAACAACTTCTGTCCCCTGCTGCCCAATCCTTGTCCCCAGAATGGCTTTTCCTCCCAAATGTTAAGTGAACTGTGTTCTGCCCCAAAAGCAGGACTCAAAAGTTTGACTGAGGTACTTGGTTCTAAATATGCGGCAGGCACACTTGTGTGAATTCACACACACACACACACACATCAACAAAAAGCATCCACCAAACACAGGTCTAGTTACTTATATTAATACACAGTTCTCCACTTACTATAGTTTGCTGTAATTGTTTTTCGACTTTGCAGTGGAACAAAAGTGATAATGGATAATGTATTCAGTAGAAACTGCACTTTGAATTGTGATCATTCCCCTGGCTAACGAGGTGTGGTAAGGTGCTCTCTGGTGGTGCTGGGGAATGGCAGTGAGCCCCCACTTCCGGCAGCCACGCAAGTGTGAAGGTAAATCACTCACCTCTACCGTACCTGCTCTATTCTTGAGCCTTATCAGAAGATGAAAAGTTTTGCCCCTGTCGCTATAGCATTCCTATCATCCGGCAACTAATTCTAGCTCAACATTCAAACATTCCCCAGGTTCAGGCTGCTTCCGGCTATGCTCATTAGTGGTGAGACACTAACCAGAAACAGTCTTTCTGGTTTTCACTTTCAGTACAGTTTCCAAAAACTACATGAGATACTCAACACTATTACAAAATAGACACTGGGTTTGATTTAACATTTCTGAGCATGTTACCAGTAGAGTAGGCTAAGTTATGTTCACTAGGTTAGGAATACAAAGTGCAATTTTGATTAACAATATTTTTAACTTAGGATGGATTGAACATGGGTGACATTTTCATAAGTTGAGGAAGATGTGTCTGCATGAGTCCTAGTTGTGCGTGCTCACCCGGTAGACACACCGGGATCCATGTGTGCTCACAAGACCTCCCTCAACCCCCTCTGTGACTTGCTCCCTCGCCCTGGAAAGGAGCCATGTGTGGACAAAGGCCTGACCCTCGGCATTTCCTGGACACCTTTGCTCTAATTTAGAAATGTCACGAGTCACTTTCAAATTTGAGCGTGAGTACAATTCTGGAATGACATATGGTTGAAAGGAAGGAAATTTGCCACCACATGATGAAATTGATGCTCCGTGAGGCTCATTTTTTGTTGTAACAGTAAATGACTTCTAGGAAGATAACAGGAAGTGAAGTATTTCCAGCACTCATCCTTGTTCTCAGTTTGCCCCAAAAACATATGGCAGAAGCAGTGAGTCACTATCAGCTTGCAGTTTTTATTTCATGTTTATAAAAGCGATAAAAGAGTGTCCTGCAAAGCCTGCACTGCAATATTTTCAAGCTTCTGATGCTAGTTCTTGTTTCTACTAACAAACGTTAGGGCATATTTGCAAAAAAAATATTTTTAAATGCCAATTCAACATATTTTATTGAAATCCAATAAAAGCACTCTAATAATTGTTCTCCTTTGGTCAACAAATTTCTTAATCTTAGATAAAACTTTGATTTTAGATAAAAATAATAAGTAGACAGATGCTGGCTATCATGTGATAATACTTTTTTTTTTTAACTTTGAATGACGCCTTTGAGAAGAGATTCTTTCCCTCTTGTCTGTGCCTGATGATGTGAAAGACCTGTATCTTTGCTATTGCTAATCAATTTTCCAACACACACACACAGAGCCAGGTCAGTGTGAGGCTGCATTTTTTAGATAATTAGTGTCCTGTGGAGTTGCCATCTTCTGCCTCAGAAGGATATTTGGAATTTCTAGATATTTCTAGAATTGTGAGCTCTTCCTGGCTTCCTGCTGTTCTCCTGAGCAGATGGTTTTCTGAGGTGCTAAGCAGTTTTGCCCTTTAGGCTTCAGAGCCTGAGTGCTTATAAGGGGACAGGTAGACAAGACATGGTGGGGACAGAAGCCAGGGCTGGAGGAAGAGCAGCATCTGGGGATAGAAGGAGAAGAAGCTGAGGCCTCAGGGCTTCTATGAGGAAACAGAACAGATTGCTGACTGGGCCTTAGAAGGGAGCTGGCGGACTTCAGGATGCTGCGTGGGAGGAGAGTGAGAGAGAGGAAGAGAAGAAGGAAGGAAGGAGTAGAAATGCATGCTCTTCTAGTTCCTGCTTCATATCCAATCTGGAATGTGCTGGGGACGGTCTGTCAGAACACACGCCTTCCTGACCCTTGCTGAGTCAGCTGCAGCCTTAGGGGGACATCGGTTGTGTACAGGAGCATCAACAGAGGGCAGTTGTCAATGAAGATGACATCATCATCGCTCATTCATGATGGGGCTTATTAGTCGTGGTGGTTTCATCAGATTCATAGCACATGCCAGATGGGGAAACACTCAGCTCCTATTTCGCGCATGCCTGAATTGAGGTAAGGTGGACAGCAGCCGAAGCAACAGCGTTCCCAATTGAGAGAAGATTAAGGAGGGACATGAAAACTATCTTCAAATATTTGAAGGACCATCCTAAGCATGGAATAGGGGCAGACTTACTCCTTGAGAGCCCAGGAGAGAAGGAATAGTTTCCACTTTATCTACAGCAAGAACCAGGTTACAGGCTGCCTTGAGAGGTAGTGAGAGGTAGTGTTCCCCATGAGGGAGACACTCAAGCAGAAGCTGTGGGTCCATTTTTCAGGGATCTGCCTCATGGGTCACCAATAATTAGGATTTTATGATTATTCCTGCTGGGTACAAATTGAAGCTTGGGCTAGCCTCCAGGGTCTCATGGGTCTCCTTCGCATTGCCTAGACAGCGCTTGTGAAAGGTTGAAAGGTTGTTCAACACCATCTCCTGGGGCCAGGAGAGACTGTTCCTATCAGTCAATGGCTTAGCTACTACAAGTGACAGGACTGGCGCCTTTGGGAGCTACAAACCAGTGCCCCGTCTCAGACCATGTGGGAAAGGTATCTCTAGCTTTATTCTCCTACTGCAACATGCAGAACTGACAGATTATGTAACGAGCTAGTAAGTGGCAGGTTAGTCCAGGCCATGTGGATTTTTAAAAGACATTCTTGGGTAAGAAGGGTAATGGAAACAATTACTCCCCCTGACTTAATCTGTTTGTAAACCAAGTTCCTTAAAGTGGTGTTTAGTGACACATGATTTTATCCCTCGTCCCCACCCACAAATTTTTTGGTTTCCTGCATCCTTCTCTGTCAGCATAGGCCACGTAGATTTAGGGACTTGTAATACCTGATAATTGCTTGTCTGATTTTGCAATCTGCCTTCCCACCCTTTTCTAGAAATACTTTCTAGAAGGAACCAAAGCATGTAGGTGCCCATGCAAATCAAGCAAATTAAAACCTCTTCTGTTTCCACACATGCTATGAAATTTGAGGGGGACACCCCAATGTGCTGGGTTGTCTTCATCTTCCAACTTAGGTCAGGAATCTAGTAATGTAAATTAGACAGGCAAGATATTGGGAGAGGACAGAAGAGGCTGTTCAGCTGACTCATGGGCACATTGCTTCTCAAGCTCTGCGGATAAAACAAAATCTGGGATAGCTGGGCATACGGGTCCTGTCTATCACCTTCCATTTTACAAAGTATGTTCTGTGCATGCAACTGGGGGGTGGTGAGAGCCACTTCCAACACTTAGAGGTCTGTACCTGGGAGTCTCAGCCTGCTGGCTGGGACCTTCCCACCTTGGCTTGCACGTGCTACCTCTCCAAGGAAAGCTTTGCCTTCTCAGCACCTGGCAAGAGTCAAGCATTTTTTGTCACTTCTCTCCTTTCATCAGGATTCCTCAAACTTTACCCCTAAGGTCGAAGTCTTGTCACATCAATGAAAGGGAGGCAGGAATGACTTCCTAAAGAGAAATAAAATAAGAGAGGGGGATCTGGGGAAATAGAGCCTTTTTTTCAATCAATATCTGGAGAAGGGGATTCAGCAATATCCCCTCACCGCCCCCCCCCCCCCCCCCCCCCCCCCCCCCCCCCCGCCAAGCAATTTAATGTTCTCTGATGCCCAAATGCAAGAATACAATGAGGGGTCAAAAACACAGATGCAGGGAGTGGTGATGTCAACCCCAAACTGATTAACTTATGGGAGATTTAAACTTAGGAAACTCAGGGTGGGTCCATCTCCTTGAACTGGAGGCAAAGTGAGGACCTCCATGGACATCAAGAAGAAACTGCCCCCCTCTGCTAATTGGGCAACGGAGAGACACAGAGCGCTGCCTGTCATCATCAGGCCTTTATTCCCACCTCAAAATGAATAAATTGATTATTTGGCTTGTAATTCATTTGCTTTTGGGTTATTCTGTGTTTTAAAAAAGAAGGGGAAATGGAGGAAAGAACTGTAGGAAAAAAGCAAGTGATTAAAGAAACACATTTGCATGAATTACAGATATACCCTTGAGCTTTTTTATAAGGCAGAGGGTTTGACAGAGAAAAATTATATGAAGACAAAGCTTACAGAGAAAAATTATATGAAGACAAAGAAAAATTATATGAAGACAAAATTATATGAAGACAAAGCTTACAAAACAGAAATCAGAAGGAAAAATACAAGGAAGAATAGGAGAAGGGAAGGAAAAGGGAAGGAAGTAAGGTAGGGAGACAGGGAGATCAGAAATTAAGTAATTACCTCTTTTTTTTAAACAAAAAATAGTTAAAATTTAATATAACAACTAGTATATTTGATTTTATTTCCCCTATTCTTTCACTGTTTATATATATATATACACACATATATATATATGTGTGTGTGTATTAGCGCAACTCAGACTTTTTCAGCACATGAGCCTGTGTTCTGAGACTCCTGTGGCTGTCAACCTTAAAGGACCGGCATTCTCTTTGTCTCTACCGTCTGGCATGTGAATGAAGAAGAGGTAAATAAAGACTCCTCCGTGCCTGAAATGAGCTAGAGGAATTGTATTCCCAGTCTGGGGTTAATAGCAGGAAGCTGACTTCCACCAGGAGCTGAGAAGCGTCAGCTGAAAGAAATTAGAAAGTCTGGTCTGTGGCATCCCACATGAGGGTCTATGACTTACAAAATCCCAGACAAGAAATTAACATCTGACCCAGTTTAGAACCAGCGGAATCCAGAAGCCAGAGCAGAGGATAGGAAGACAACTTCGTAATGCATACACAAGGACCATCGCACACAACACACCCCGCCCAGTACCTGTCTCTTGTTAAAACAAAACCACAACCCAACAACATGAGCCTCGATTTTGGAATGCTAGTGGCCATAGCAAAGAGGGAATAACCCCAAAGAGACTTTCAATAAATGGGTTGAAAAGAGTAAGCGGGAGGTGAGACAAGGACATGGGGAGCATGTTCAATGCTCCTGAGAGGTGTGGAAGGGAAGGGGAACAGAAGGGGGGACAGCGGGGGCAGGGCTGGGAGAGGGAGTGGGTGGCATTTCTAGAGAGCAAGCTCTTGTTGGCAGAATGATTGAGAGGCCAGGGAGAGGACGGGATGTGCTGAGAGAGGTCAGTGTGAGATCCAAGTCCTGAAGCCGGTGAGGAGGTGAGCAAGGACAGGACCTGGAGCAGGTGGGGCGGAACTGAGAAAGGTGCCTTGTCCACTCTAGTCGGAAGACCTTGGTGCAGATGTAGGTGTGAAGCTAGCTTTTGGGGAGAGGGGAGTGAGGGTGTTCCTCAGGTGGTGTCTATTTTTTTGTTTTTTAAGATTTTATTTATTTGTGCATACAGAACTGGGGTACAGGCCAGAGGTGCAGGGACGGTGAGAGGCTTCACCAGAGACAGAGTGGGGAGCAGAACAGGCAGATCGTGAAGCACACTGCTGAGGGGAGCAGCAGGCGGGTCAGGAGAGGTCTGCCTCGCCATGTGGGTCACCTGCCTGGCCAGCTGCTCTGTGAAGGGGCTCCGTCTAGCGTCATAGCACTATGCTTTAACTCCTCTTTAACTCCAAGGGAGGGCCCTTTGGAGGCTTCTGTTAAAGAGACAAATGAGAACAGTTCTTTAGGTGAAAGGGATGGAGTTTGAGGATAAAGGACAAAACATGCAATTGTGGCCCTCCCTGGTGGCGCAGTGGGTTAAAGAACAGCACTAAAGCTTAAGCCACTTCCGCATGAGTTCGATTCCTGCCTGCCCTGCAGGTGACCACATGGCGTGTCAGACCTCTCCTGACCCGCCTGCTGCTCCCCTCAGTAGTGTACTTCATCAGTCTGCCTGTTCTGCTCCCCGCTCTGTGTGTGGTGAATCCTCTCGCCCTCCACATCTCTGGCCTGTACCCTGGTTCTGTATGAGTAAATAAATAAATCTTAAAAAAAATTAAAGAAACAAAAACAAACAAAAAAACATGCGATTGTCTGCTTGTGGAGGAGGAGAGCAATCTTTCTTGAGGAGCTAGGAGACACTGAAGACAATACAGAGGCATGTGAGGCTGAGCGTGAGAGGGGCAGAAGAGTCGAGGGAATGTTCAGTGAGAGGTCATCTTGCTGTCTTCCTGCCTGGGATGTCCCTACATCGGGGTTCTGAGGACAAGCTGGCCACTTCACTGAAGATCCCTCAAAGCCACCCTCTCAAGGAATGTTCTTGGTATCTGTTCAGTTTCTCCAGAGAGGACAAGTCCAGCTCCTTTCTGGAGGGCACATACCTGGCCACGGGTGTTCTCAGGAGTATGGAGAAAGGTTGGGCCTCACTGTTCATTGCACAGATTTCATGAAGCTCCCTGTTTTCAGCCTACGTATCACCCCACTATGCTCCACTGAGCCAGGTGACCCTGAGGTCAAAGTCCGTTCTGTATATTTGGTGAGAGAATGTCTTCATTCTCTTGCTTAGGGGACTGAACGTGTGAGGAGGGTGAGGAGCTGGATATTCAACCCACAGACGTTAGAACAATGTTCCTCTTTTCCTGTCTGAACCTCACCCCGGCATCTGCAGTTTGGGGAAGATGACAGTTCAGGTCCTGGATTAATGGTCTCTGGATTTTGAAATCTTATTGGTTGCTCTGTGGAATCACGTCCATACAGACTACCCAATTATTATTAGGTCCTATGTGGTGATGACAAACAAACAAATCAACAAACAACCACCCTTCATCTTGAGTCCTGGTGGTGTGCCAGACTTTGCTAAGAACTATTCACACTTACTGTGTGCCTCTCACGGTCTGGTGGGTGAGGCAGAGAAGCAGACTTAGGATAAGCAACTAGGCTTTTTATTCAGAGGGGGAATTCAATACGAAATCTGCCTGTCTCCAAGTCTCACGGTTTCTCATGAGCCTTGCTAAAGGATTACTATGGAGGAGGCTCTGACGCACACACTGAGGCTTCACCCCTATAAAAAGTAACCATGCCAAGGGCTCATGAGCAAATCACTTAACCTCACTCTGCCTCTAGCATCCAACTGAGAAAATAGTTAAGAGATCAGGGTCACGCTGAAAACAGATGGAGAATTAAGCTGGACTGTGCTGGAAAATAAAATTAGCACAAAGAAACCATTCGCTATGATCTCTATGATTCAGTGCCCTTTGATAATTTATGAAGTTGTGAGGCACGCCAGCCAGGTGACTGGCTGGGAGCTGCCGGGATACAGAGACACAGCTGCATAGCGAGTTTCTCTCT
This sequence comes from Condylura cristata, assembly GCF_000260355.1. NCBI lineage: Eukaryota > Metazoa > Chordata > Mammalia > Eulipotyphla > Talpidae > Condylura > Condylura cristata. The sequence goes on from NW_004567104.1 coordinate 28,343,821, forward strand.
TTGTCCAACCAGCTTCAGCCTTCTGCCTTGCCCCAGTGGGTCTGTTTCTCCTTCCCAGTACTCCTGGTGTTCCAGAGGCCAGGTGGTGTTCCTTGGACCTTTCACTGGGAAACCCCTGCCCTCTTGACCCCTCTTCAGCTCCTCACTCTGGGGCAGGAATGACACTCTGCTCTGATTTTGTTCTTACTTATTCTCTATGTTGCTCTGGAAGGAGGTTTTATTATTATCCTGTTAGAGATGAGCAAACTGAGGCTCACTGAGGCTAAGGGGCTGGTGTGTATGTGTAGGGGGGTAGACGGTGTGGTGTCACACACCCTCCGAGGGGCAGAGAATAAAAACGGTTCTCATCCAACCTGGCTACTGGCTCGAGCTTGTGCCTCCCCTTTCATCACCAAAGTGGTGTCTGGAGACAAAAGACAGGAGATCCCGAAATTCTAACAGCTCCCTGCACACAACCTGTGTCTTTTTGGGCCTGCTATTTTATGCGAACCCACCGCGTATTCCCCATCAGCTGCGTCCTGATCAAGACTCTTCAGAATGCACTTGAGCTGTGTTCATCTGCTGCAAATAATCCCAGTAGCAATGACCCTCCATTTAAAACATATCTTTTTTCTTTTAATTTGAAATCAAGTGCTTTATAGTTCTCTCTGGCCGCTTTTCATTAATTCACTCTTCTAGAAGACAAGTTAACAAATAACAAATTCTATGTGGTCATTCAAAGAATTTTTGTTGTAGGGCTGAGCATTGATGGCTTGACCATGTAAAGGTTTCCATTTTTTCTTTCTTTTCTTTTTTTTTTTGTTATTATTTAAAAATGCACCAGTGCAACATGGGGCCCATTGGCAATAAGCTTGTATTACAAATTTGAAAAGTTGCTCATATATGCAACATAGACTTGTGGTAATCATTTCACATTATATACAAATGTCACATTATTCTGTCGTACACCTGAAATGAGTATTATAGGTCAATTAAACTCCAATTAACAGAACGCCACCAAAATGGACACTGGTCCAGCCCCTGCAGAGGCTCCTCAGAACTAAAAATAGATTTGCTTATGAACCAGTAACTCCAGTGCTAGGAAACTATGCAACAAGCACAAAAACACTGATTCAAGAGGAAACCTGCACTCCTATGCTCACTGCAGCACGATTTACAACAGCCAAAATATGGAAACAAACTAAGTGTTTAAAAACAGATGAATGGATCTAGAAGACACACACATACACACACAGAATGAGATACTACTTGGGATCAAAAAGGTAAACTCATGCATTTTGGGTCAACATGGATGGAACTGGAAGGGATTACGCTAAATGAAATAAGCCAGAAAGAAAAAGATACATGGTGGATTTTGTCACTTACATGTGGAATACAGAGAAACCAAGCAAAGCATTCAAGACAAACATTAAACCAACCCATGAAAGCTGACCATAGAGCTGCGGGTGTGGAGGGGGCGGGGCAACAGGCAGGAGTCAGGGTGAGAGAGCACAGTGGACTCTGGTGGGGGGTGCTTTGGTGGTGGCAGAGAAATGGTGGCCACATCTGAGGGGAGAAATCACATACCATCAACATATTAACAAGGATGTAAAACTTCATTATAAACAAATGAGGTACGTCCTTGATGAAAAATAATATATATATAAGAGCTTATGAGAAAAATAACAAACAATAGACCGAAACTTTGCTTCATCTCTCTCTGCCACAGTTCCACTGCCCAAAGACAACCCATTCTACCCATATGATTAGGGGTGTGTGTTGTTTTGATTAGTTTCATGCCACTGCACGGCTTATATAATTAATTCTTCAATCATTAACCTCAGACATTGTTCATTGCCTGGACACATGGAGTTTTAGCTTACGACACTTTAAAAAAATAAAAAGATTTATTTTTTTATATATACAGAACTGGGATAAAGGCCAGAGGTGAGAGGATTCACCGGAGACAGAGTAGGGAGCAGGACAGGCAGATTGAGGAAGTACACTGCTGAGGGGAGCAGCGGGTGACACAGGAGATGTCTGCTGCTCCATATGGGTCACCTCCGGGGCCAGGGCTCGAACTCGCACCGAACCAGCTGCGGCCCGCTTGCAGTGCTGCATCCTAACCCATTGCGCCACCAGAGAGGGCCCGCTTACTGACACTTTCTACACCCATTGCCCATCCAATATATCCAGAGAGCTAGATTTTATCCTTCACTGGTGAACTTAACTTATATATATGAACTTTCATTTCTTATCTCACCAATATGGGTACCCTGTCCTCTCTTCTCATTGCGACAGATAAGGATATTAGAACATATCTTTCTATCCCTTTCATCTGTCATCCCTTGTCAAAGTTGATAACATGAGCACTCTGGCCTGTAGCTGTGACTATGTTTCCATACCCTGTAGCTCCTAGCCAGGATCATGGTTATTTTCACTTGGCAGCTACCCCAGATCCCTGGTCACCCAGGTTTGCTTCCCTTCTGCTATATACTAACTGGTGCCCATGCTAGCCACCTGTATCCTGCTCCTGGGTCAGCCCTATACGATGAACTGCATCTCCATAGCTCTGTAAGTGAAGCGCCTTGAATGCTCATTAAGACTACTGCCCCCACCTTGCTGCTAATGGTCTGTAAGTCCCATCATCTGGTCTTTGTTACACCAAGTCTCTGTTGTTTCTGTTACTACAGGGAGCTCGGTTCTGTGTCAGCATCTCTACCACCTGTCCTGATCTCCAAGGATCCCTGAGCTCAATGATGCTGGTCCCCCACCACCAGCGCTGTCACCTCTCATGGAACCTTGGCTGCTGGTAGGATTTCTGGCCTTGTAGGTCTCACCTCACCAGCAAGCCCGAACCCTCTGATCCCTTCCTCTGCTCACACCTAGTAGGCAATCGATACTGGCTGAGAAATCATTTCTGTAAGTCATTTTCACCCCAGCCCCCTAGTGTGGGCCCAGCTTTCAGACTATGCCACAAAGCCCTTTGGTACCTTGATCCTGGACTTGATCTTAGCACTTGACACCTGCTCTTTCACCTTGATGAGTCATGAAGGAAATGCAGCCCACCCACAGAACTTGCTGGCCCTCACTGCAGCCCTTCCCTTTCTAGATAAAGAAAAGAAGTTGGCACATGGTAGTGAGATTTCCTCGTGTGCCATCACCAAAGTCCAGTGCATTTCCCTCCCCTCACTATTTTTGATCCCATTTCCCCCTCCACCCCCATAAAATGTCTCTGGTATATAGCTGTTCATCATTATTATTATTTTCTCGCCTGGTTTGTTATACTCCTGCTATGAGTGAAACCATCCGGTATTTTTCCTTTTCTTTCTGGCTTATTTCACTAAGCATGATCTTTTCCAACTCTATGTTGCTGCAAAAAAAATTTTTTTTTTTTCTTTGGTTGCTGAGTAATATTCCATTGTGTATATGTACCACATCTTTTTAATCCAGTCATCTACTTTTGGGCATTTGGGCTGTTTCCATGTCTTTCAATCGTGAATAAAGCAGCAATAAATATGGGGGTGCAGGTGCCTTTTAAATCAGTGTTTTTGTGTCTTTTGGGTAGATACCTAGGAGTGGGATTGCTGGGTCATAGGGAAGCTCCATGTTTAGCAGTTTGAAGAGCCTCCAAACAGTTTTCCATAGTGGTTGTACTAGCTTGCATTCCCTGGCAGTACATATTTTTAATGGTGTGAAAGTAGAGTGCTACTGGGCAGGCAGGTCTCTATCTGTGTAGAGCGAGGGAACAGTCAGCTCTCCTGCACTTGGACTTTCTCAGATTGACTTAAAGTTTGAACTGATCTATTTGGTTCTTAAGTTTCATGCCTCTGTTTTTAAATAAAATGAAAAGTCACATCTCGATGACACTAGTCAATAAAACACTTCATACTTGAAGACAGAAGAAACTGAAGTCATTTTCAATGGCATTGTCAGCTGTGCTCAGCACCTGGTATACCAGCCACTGTGCTGAGTGATTTCACCCCGATCCTAACTTCTCCCTGGTGGAGGAGGTTGGGGATATCCAGTGATCATCAGTCTTCAGATAATCTCGCAGGAAGAGGTTGCATCCATCTTGACATCTTCCATGGCACCTGGTAGGTGTCCCTCATGCAACAGGGGTCAGAACCTCTGTGGAAAGACTCAGCTGCTCAGGGGCACCGAGCTCATCTGGCTCTGAGTTTCTAATCAAATGTTCTCTCCACTAATCCAAGTTCCCTTTATCTGACTGAGCCTAAGTTTCTGAAAACAATAAATAAGTAAATTTTAACAACTTCAAAATTCCAAAAGAAAACAAGCCAGAAGCATGAGCGAAAATAAGTTTTGAACAAAAACAAGGTTCCAGAAATCCATGACATTACTTATCCCCAACTGCCTCACTTATTGCATCTTAAATGAAAACAACATCTCTGACCAGGTGAAAAGACTTATTATTATTATTTTTATAGAAAAGACCATTTGCAGTCCCAGGTAAAACATGTAAGCACAGATGACAACAGTACAGTCCAAGTCCCCTGCTGCTCCCCACCACTGACATCCTGCTTCATGGTCCCCTCCTGGCCTGCAAATGCATTTGGGGAGAGGAGTCCCATCCACCCTAGGAAGTGAATTGAATCAATGCATCACACTTCAGGCTCTGGAGTTAATGCAATCAAGGCCCAGCCCAGAGCTGCTACAGAATATTATACACATCAATCATCCACCCCCACCCGACAGCCTTCTTCCAAGTCCCCAAGTGAATGCTGGGAGTGCTTCTGGGACTGACAAATGTTGGCGAGGTTTAACTACTTCTGTTTTTCTCCTCATACAAGATTTGGGTTATTGAAATAGGCTAGAGCCTCTTGACTTTAAAGTATGGAAACTGGTGCCTGGTGCCTACTGTACAGTGAGAAGTTGGAGCTCCCACCTCCTGAGGGGGGACTGTCCTTTCCTCATCTCTTCTGCCCTCTTGGAGGTATGGAGCTCAGGCTGACTTATCACCTGTCTTCTGATCTGAAATTCCCATTCCACATTGGGCACTGAGAGGTGGGATCTCAGTATGGGGGAGAGACACTGAGGAAAAGGGACAAACCACTCACTCTCTCCAGGACTCAGCCTCAGTCTCCATCAGTCATCTGTAACTATCATGTGTTGGCATTTGCTGTGCTGGATGTCACTCAGTGCTGTTCCTGCTCTTGGAGGGGTAGTGATTCTCACTGCAGGCACTCCCACTCTACAAATTATCAATCGTTCTATGCCCTGGGGAAGAGGCCTGAATTAGCCTTTTTTTTTTTTTTTAAAGATTTTATTTATTTATTCATACAGAACTGAGGTACAGGCCAGAGATGCAGAAGGTGAGAGGGTTCACCAGAGAGAGAGTAGGGAGCAGAACAGGCAGATCGACGAAGCACACTGCTGAGAGGAGCAGCGGGCGGGCCAGGAGAGCCCAGCCGTGCCATGTGGTCACTCCCGGGGCAGGCAGGAATCGAACTCATGCAGAAGTGGCCTAAGCCTCCCAGTGCTGTGCTCCAACCCACTGAGCCACCAGGGAGGGCCTAGCCTTATTTTTTAAAAAAGATTTAGTTATATATGCATATAAGAACTGGGGCCCAGGCCAGAGGTGCAGGGGCTTGAGAGGATTCACCAGAGACAGAAGCAGAACAGGCAGGTTGATGAAGTACATTGCTGTGGGAAGCAGCGGGCAAGACAGGAGAGGTCTGCTGTGCCATGTGGGTCACCTCCCTGGCCAGGAATCAAACTTGTGTGGAAGTGGCTGCAGTTACTTCATAGTACTTTGCTTTAACCCATTGCGCCACCAGGGAGGACCCTGTATTAGCCTTATTTGAAGGAAAATGAATCTCAGAGACACTAGACAACTTGCTTCAGGTGAACAGATTTGAGTTCATAGCTGTGTGTGATTTTTGCTATAGCTTGGCCCAACTTTCTTTCAGAAAGAAATCAGGACTCAAATTATAGGGGGTCACCATCAATGATTGTCCTGATTTATCTTAAAAAAATTATTTTTTTAATTTATTTATGCACACAGAATTAGGGCACAGACCAAAGGTGTAGGGGCAGCGAGAGGCTTCACCAGAGACAGAGTGGGGAGCAGAACAGGCCCACCCACAAATTACACTGCTGAGGGGAGCAGCAGGTGAGACAGGAGAGGTCTGCTGCGCCATGTGGGTCACCTCCTGGACAGAGGTCAAACTCGCACTGAAGCTGCCTCAGCTTGATTTAGCTTCCTAGTACAGTGTTCCAACCTGCTGCGCCATCAGGAGGGGCCCCTGATTTCTCTTTTTATGACCCAAATTGGGGAATACAGAGAGAGAGAGAGAACTTTTCTTATAACATCAAAAGAGCAGAAGGCTCATTTCCATATGGATCCCCCGCTTGCTCTAAACGGCAGCACAATCTCCGAACTCATGAAAGTGGTGCCCGCCTGGGCCTTAGCACCGCTCACGCTGTCACTTGCTACCTGGCTTCCAGTCGAAAGAGTTCTGGGGTGGAGCTGGTGGGAAGGAGACCTGTTTCTGAGGCCCATGGACCCGATCTGAAATACTGTCTTCCACCAGTGCTGAGATCACGCAGCCTTTTTGGTTCCCAGTTTCCTTATCTTCAAATGGAGAAACTATCGCTTATTTTACAGGGTTTTTGCATGACGGAGAGAAAGTGGCAGAGAACATGAAGTGGTGTTGATGGGGTGTGGAGGCAGCAGCTATTATTAACCCTCCCCCAGACGGTCCAAGCCATTTCCCTTGACATTGTTTTCTCTAAAGATAAACAATCAGATCGAGACTATTTGAAGAATTAATATATGGATGTACATAATTGCCACCAATTGTCCTTGCAGTATTTTAATTGCTCAGCTAGTTTTGGAGGCCAAATATCATTATTACAAATATTAGGACAATTAAAATTATGGATAACAAAATATTTCAAGTTTCTCCCTCCCTTAAACTGAATAGGAAAACCCACATGTGTGGGTCACATTGTGCTGAGAGGCATCCACGTTCACCATCCTTATGCCTGCACGTGCAGTTCAGATGCACTGGAGGCAGGATGAGGACAAGAGGGGAAGCAAATCATCAAAACCAAGAAACTCAAAGCACACCATCTGATGTGTTTCCTCTGCTCAGTGCAATTTGCAGCCCCCTCTTCAAATTGTGACACGAGTGGACTGATTCATATCTCCCCTACTCAGTGCAAATTATTCAGATGCTCCACGTAAAGCTTATCCAATTTCTTATTGCTTATTTGTCATGTCCCATGTGCATTTGACTAAAATCTGAAAGGAGAGAGGAGATTTCACCTGCCAAGCTGCTTGTGGTAGAGCTGTTCCACAAACCAGTCCTACTTTCAGCCAGGCGCTGTGCAGAGCAGAGGGGGAGCCGATGTTCCTTTAGCACCAGGGTGTTCTAGCTCTACCACAGGTTTCACGTGTCTTACCTCTTATGACCTCTTACCCTCTCCTGGCACACCTATGCAAACGGGATGCTAGGACTGTGCACAACCTTGGTACACAGCATGCAGTTTTGATGCCATGCAGTTTTGATCAAAGAGGGGTAAGTACAGGAGGAGAACTTAATTCCAACTAGCTCAGTCTCGGAAGGCCTCAAAGAGGAGGCAACATTTGACTAAGGGCTTCAAGAAGAAACAGAAAGTCAGGTGGGAAGCACACAAGGAGAGCCTGGCCTTCGTGCACAGAGGATATTGCCAAAGTTTAAGATTCTTTAGAGATGACGTAAATCTGTGTAGCTGGCTCCTATTTACTGAGGGGGAAATACCCAGGGCGATGAGAACAGATTACCTCTGTGGTCTCCAGTGACTACAGGTCAGGGAAATGCCTAGCAACAGAGTTCTAGCTTTTTGAACAGAGGTCTTCCTGTTGTTGGCAAGTTCTGATTTTCTGGTGGAGGAAGCTCTGAGGACCCAGACAGTATCACAAGGACCAGAGGTGAGTTGAAGCCTGGTGCAAACATCCTGGACTGTTAGGAGCAGTCCAGATTGTATTGACTTTGGCCCCAACTGCTCAGCCCAATCAAGGCTGGGAGAGGAGCAGAGAGCTGGCTCTAATGCCCGTAACATGACGCATTAGAGAGGCTTGGTGAATTATGTGTCCATTAGCTAAATGGCCCTGGGGCTTTATGCCTCGCTCCTTTTGTAAATCCAAAATAATAACAATAACAGCTCACTATCTTTTCATCCTGCAGGAGAGAGCTAGATATTTCATCTGTCATTATACAATTAGAACTGCTCCCCCAGACAACTCCATCTAAGCCTCAGGATATAGAAATGGATGGAAAGTCTGTGCTCTATCCTCACCCACACAATCAGGTTCACAAGAAACAACTTAGAGCCTCCAAAAGGACTGTCAGTCAGGCCAGATCAGGAGGGAAGATTGTTTAAGAGCAGACACCCTTTAGTCGGGGACCAGATCACCTTTAGTGAAGCCATGGTGTTCCCAACTGGAAGACCTCATGCTGAGGTCATCTCCCCCTTCCTATTCTGTTCTGCCCTTACATGCATGTCCTTCCTGGAACTGAAGGTTCTGCCAGTTGGCTGGGACAGCAGGGCAGTGACTTTTGCATGGCAAGAGAACAGGGCTTCCCTCTGGAGTGGCTCACCTACTCTGGACAGCCTTAGACTGAACCCCAAATGCAAGTGTGTGGTCGTGTGGTGGTGCTGATTCAGATCAAGCTGTGGTACACCACTCCTAGACAAGAGCCATATTTTCAGATACAATTTCCCCCCAAAGAATAAAACCCACGAGAGAGGAAGAAACCTATCATTTCTTACACTCTCAGGGTGTTGGAGTCTGGTAACAACCTGACTCCTTGAACGGAAACCATCCTGGTCTTTATTATAAGCCACCCAGGTTTCTGCAGGGACTTTGTAATGAGTGTGTCAATGTCTCCACCACCACCCCAATCCCAAGCACCCACCCTGAGACTGAAAATGTCTGACTTGTTATCAGACAGAAACATGGCCCCAGGTTTCTCCTTATTCCTTGACCGTTGTTTCATTTTGCTGTTTTCTTTTTCCAATTTAAGTCTTATTTCCCACTATACTCTCTTTTTGAATATGAGCCTCTTTTAATGAATTAGTTGGCTAATGAATTACCATCTATTTAGGATATAGCTGACACTGATGAACCACTTCAAAGGACCAGATCACAACAGTGTCAAACCATCTGTTCCGTGTTTCTTCATCTGATCTCACTTCCTTCTCTCACTTAACATAACCACATGTCTATTCTTACCATAATTAAAAAATTTATTTTGGAAAGTACAGGGTTTTTTTGGTTACCATTAGTAATAATATTCTTCCAGAAGTATTTCTTTACATAGTATTTTTTACACACATACTAGCACATGTTATATATCATATGTGGGTCCTGTACTAGCATGCCATTAGAATTCATTCATTTTTATTGCTATGTGTGGCAAAGCCACAACTGATATATCCAGGATCCTTTAAAAGGAATTTTGTGGCTTCTGATTTTCATATTGTATTTGTTAATATGAATGATGCTGCTGGAACATTATTGTCTGAGTTTCTTGATATAGAATTGAAACCATTCTTCTAAAAGGAAACTATAGGGTCACTAGGCTTGTAGTGTGCGACTTTATAAGTGAATGCTAAACCACTTACCAAAATGGTCTTATCATTGGCACATCTACCAGGAAATTATATGAGATTCAGTTGGTGGATACTTCTCTGACACCCAGTCTCTTCAGATCTCTTATTGTGTATTATCAGAGGAGGGCTTATGACAGTGGGGATTAATTGCCACATTTTTGGAAAGTAACCTGGAAATACTTACTAAAATTTTAAATGGGCTTGCTCTTTAACACAAGTTTTGTGCTTTTGAACATGCATTTATTCTAAAAAATGTTGTTAAAGCAGTAGATGGGTAAAATAAGGGTATTTATTACACTATTTTCTGTATTAGCAAAAGCTTGAAGTAGCCACAATAGCCATCAATAGGTAAGTGGTTGACTATATTATGGCAGCTCATAAAGGGATTAAAGTGCAACCATGTAGGTTGGGCTGGGCCACCCCAGTAAAGACCACCACTGCGACACACCTGTGCAGACAGACATATCAGCCCCCCTTGCAGGAACCCTGCTGCTGTTGCGGATCCCAGCTCCCAGCCCCACCTAAGTCAGTTCTTTTTTTTTTTTTTATATAACAGATTATTTTTACATCATTTTGTACATTTTTTTCCCCACCTCAATTGTAATCCCCGTGGGTTTCCCATCACCAAGTCACCACAATCCCGTGCATTTCCCTCCCCACCCCCCAACTTTTGATCCCATTCCCCACTCCACCCCCAGAGAATGTCTCTGGTCTATGGTTGTTCATTATTTTTGTTATTTTCTCGCCTGGTCCATTATACTCCTGCTATGAGCGAAACCATCCAGTATTTCGGTAATTTTCTTTTCTTTCTGGCTTATCTCACTAAGCATGATCTTTTCCCACTCCATCCATGTTGCTGCAAAAGACATGTGTTTCCTTTTTTTTTGGTTGCTGAGTAATATTCCATTGTATATATGTACCACATCTTTCTAATCCAGTCATCTCTAAGTCAGTTCTTTTTTTTTAACTGGCATCTCTTTATTTAATTTCTGCAGCAGTTCTGTTTTAGGTAGAACTACTCTAAGTTCTTTTTAATGATCGCACTGTGAAAGTGAAACAAGACAGAGTATATCATCACATTAGATTTTCTTTAAAAGGAAGGAATAGGTCCCAGGATTGCTTGCATTTATTTATGTAAGCAAAAGTGTGAAAAAATATACCTTATATTAATAGTGGTTAATTCAGGAGAATAGCAGGGGGAGCAGGAGAGAGGAAGGTGTCAGAGCTGGAAACTTAGTTAATGTCTTATTTGACCTGTGTCTACCTTTACCCATGTCATCCTTCTGTTCCACATTGTTCAGCGGCTTCATATTTCCACATTATAAAACTCACGACCAAATTTCTTATCTGGAATTCAGTATCTGTCAAGAGCTGACTTCAGCCCACTTCATCTCCTGCGCACCTACACATGTGGTATGTTCAAGGCAAATTACACTTGACTCTTCTCTAAACATACCTTGGGCATATGTAACTTTGCCTTTGCTCACTCCATCCAGCTAGAATATGCCTCATCTCCCTTTCCCCCACCATTGCCTAAAAGTCTTGTTTATTCTTTGCAATCCAACCAGAATGTTGAAGTTGCTCAAAATTTGTTGGAGTTGCTCAAAGTGTTGAGTCCCTAGGCCTTGAAATGACACCGCATGGTGGGTTTAGGGGCTTCAGCTGGTAAGCTTCTCCTCATTCTCTCCAGGGGACTGTCTACAGAAAGCACTGCTCTGACTAAATTTGGTTCCCGTGCATCTCAATATTCAAAGTCCCAGTAGAGAATATTCTATTGGCCTAGCTAAGGTCAAGAACCCTCAGGATTTTTTTTTT